>NC_067414.1:94137402-94447743 GCF_009764475.1 Pristis pectinata
TGACTACAGCTCCGCCTTCAATACTATAATTCCAAGCAAACTCATCATCAAACTCCGAGACATGGGACTCAACATTTCCCTCTGCAACTGGATCCTTGACTTTCTGACCAACAGACTGCAATCAGTGAGGATAGGCAGCAACACCTCCAGCACGATTATTCTGAACACTGTGTCCTCAACCCTCTACTCTACTCCTTATATACTCCTGACTGCATGGCCAGATTCTGATCTAACAGCATCTACAAGTTTGCAAATGATACCACCATAGTGGGCTATATCTCAAATAACGATGAGTCGGAGTACAGGAAGGAGATAGAGAGTCTAGTGACATGGTGTCATGACAACAACTTTTCCCTCAGTGTCAGCAAAACAAAAGAGCTGATCATTGACTTCAGGAAAGTGGGCGGTGTACATGCTCTTGTCTACATCAATGGTGCTGAGGTCAAGAGGGTTGAGAGCTTCAAGTTCCTGGGAGTGAACATCACGAATAGTCTGTCCTGGTCCAACCACGTAGATGCCACGGCCAAGAAAGCTCACCAGCACCTCTACTTCCTCAGGAGGCTAAAGAAATTTTAGCACAGGACTTAGACAGGATTTACTCACTTTTGTAAAAGCATGGCTTAGTAGAGATAGTCAGCGTGGCTTTGTGTAGGGGGCGTCCTGTCTCACAAATTTGATTTGAGCTTTTTGAGGAAGTGTTAAAAATGATTGATGGGGGTAAGGCAGTGGATGTTGTCAATAAAACGTTTGACAAGGTCCCTCATGGTAGGTTAGTCCAGAAGATTAATGCTCATGGGATCCACAGTGAGTTGATAAATTGGATCCAAAATTGACTTGATCATAAAAGGTCATAGGTAGTGGTAGAGGGATGTTTTGCTGACTGGAGCTCTGTGGCCAGTGGTGTTCTATAGGCATCAGTGTTGGCACCTCAGTTGTTTTAATATATATTAGTGATTTGGATGTAAATGTAAGTGGTCTGTTTAGTCAATTTGTAGATGACATAACATTTGGTGGAGTTATGGATCATGAGGAAGGTTGTCAAAGGATACAACAGGATGTAGATCAGTTGGAAATTTGGGCAGAGAAATGGCAGATGGAGTTTAATCCAGACAAGGTTAGTCCATGTTTGGAGTACTGTGTGCAGTTCTGGTCACCACACTACTGGAAGGATGTGGAGGCTTTGAAGAGGGTGCAGAAGAGGTTCATCAGAATTGTTGCCTGCATTGGAGCGCATCAGCTGTAAGGATAGGTTGGACAAACTTGAATTGTTTACTCTGGAGTGTTGGAGGTGAAGGGGCGACCTTTTAGAAGTTTATAAAATTATGAGAGGCATAGATAGGGTAGATGGTGATGAGTCTTTCTCCCAAGGTGGAAATGTCAAATACTAGAGAACACAGGTTCAAGGTGAGAGGGGGAAAGTTTAAAGGAGATGTGCGGGGCAAGTCTTCTCACGTAGAGAGTGGTGGGTGCCTGGAACCTGCTGCCAGGGGAAGTGGTGGAAGCAGATATGATAGCAACATTTAAGATGTACTTAGACAGGCACATGAACAGGCAGGGAATGGAGGAATGCAGATCATGTGCAGGCAGGTGGGATTAGTTTAATTTGGCATCACGGTCGGCACAGACATTGTGGGCTGAAGGGCCTGTTCCTGTGCTGTACTCTGTTCTCTGGGAAGTAATCTCAATGAACTTTACAAAATTCTTACAGACCTTGACAGGGTAGATGCAGAGTTTATGTTCCCTAGCTGGGGTGTCCAGAACCAGGGGTCACCATCTCAGAATAGGGGGTCAGCCACTCACGACAGAGGTGAGAAGAAATTTCTCTTCCCAGGGACAGAGGATAGATTTTTGGATATGGAGGGAACCAATGCCAGGACTGGTGCAGGAAAATGGTGCAGAAGTAGATCAGCTATGATCTTACTGAATGGTGGAGCTGACGGGAAGGGCCGAATGGCCTACTTTGCCCCTGTTTCTTTAGTCTTTATGTTCAAGGCAGCATTCTAATTTTTTCTGGATTACTAGTTCTGTCACATAACCACGGCACTATCAAGCCCCACGCTAACTGAAACATGCAATGTGTAATATACATGTAATATACATACTCTGTGGCCTGTTGATTATTTCCTGGGCCATTGTCACAGGACCTGAACGAGTAGTTACCTGATCTGGGCGTGAGCTTCCGTGCTGGTCACTAAAGCCAGGTACAACTCCTTCTCAAACCGCGGCAGGTCATCGCAGTAAATGGCCTCCCCCGTGGCCTGTTTGAGGCTCGACAGATGCGGCAGTGGATGGCCAACCACGTCCGTGGGGACCTGGTCAGGAGGAGCTCCCTGTGAAAGTCCATCGAGAGAAGAGCTGGTGATCAAACAGGCAGGATCCAGAGATCGTGTTTCCGTCATCCTGTCAGCAAACTCTCCAGCTCACCATTCATGAACCTCAGAATATGGCAGCACAGAAGGAGACCAAGATCATATTATAGAGTCATAGAGTCATACAGGATTCTGCCCACCACGTCCACATCAACCCACCCATATTGATCCCATCTTGACCCATAGCATTATAT
The DNA here is from genome assembly GCF_009764475.1 of Pristis pectinata. Lineage (NCBI taxonomy): Eukaryota > Metazoa > Chordata > Chondrichthyes > Rhinopristiformes > Pristidae > Pristis > Pristis pectinata. The sequence continues at coordinate 94,139,966 of NC_067414.1, forward strand.
GCCTAGGTGATTCAAATGCTCAACGAGACACTTCTTGAATGCTCTCAGCAACTCTGCTTCCACCACTCTCTTTAGCAGTGTATTCCAGGTACTCAACATTCTCTGGGTGAAAAAGATCCCCCTCAAATCCCCTCTGAACCTTATCCTTACCTCAAGTCTATGTCTTCTTGTTTTATCTCCCTCTGATCTGGGGAAGAGTTTCCTGCAGTCTGCTCTATCCATTCCCCTCAGTCATGTTCCCTCTTAGCCTTGTGTGCTCCTGGGGAAACAGACCTAGCCTCTCTAGTCCCTCATCATGAATGGTGAGGCAGGCTTGAGGGGCTGTGTGGCCCACTACTGCTCCTATATTCTTGTATTCTTGAGCAGTCCAAGGACAGGAAGGAGCTTCCTCACCCACATAACTGTGAACCTTTACCATTCCCTGTTGCAGAGGGCAACAGATACTCTTCCAGTTCAGTGCTGAGATGATTACAGACCCTGACTGTAAGGGGGTCAAGGACCGTGGAGAGTGGATGGGAAAGTGAGGTTAAATGATTCGCCAAGGTCTGGTGGTCATCTCCTGATCTCTTTCTTTTGTTATGATGCGTGACAATGCCCCTAATCACCGATCCAACCCTCCAGGTCTTTTCTCAACCAACTCACCCTCCCACTTGCAGAGATTTGCAAGCCGGCTCCATGTTTGGCTGACCTGTTATTGGATCTTGGGATAACAACATCCCTTTGTCCAATCAAGCCCAGAGGAGGAGTGGTATCTTCCCAACAGACCACAGAGTGGATGGTCCTTTGGAACCACTGCAGCCTCTGGCCTTTATTCCCATGGCAACACACGTCCAACTTTTGTAAAATGGCGATTTGGATAGAAATGTAGAAAATAGGGGCAGGAGGAGGTCACTTGAACCTTCAAACCTGGTCTGTTATATATCCATGGTTGATCATCCAAATTCAGTCCCCTGCTCCAACTCTCTCCCCAATTCTCTTGATCCTTCTTGCCCTAAGAACAATATCTAACTCCTGCTAGAATATATTTAATAACATGGTGCAGCCGTAGGTCACTTAAGACTGAGATGAGAAGTTGCTTCATGCAGAAGATGGTGAATCTTTGGAATTCTCCACCCTGGGTGCTGAGGAAGCTCAGTCACTGAGTTCAATCAAACCAGAGACTGATAAATTTCTTGTCCTTCGGGGAATGAAGGGGTATGGTAAATTGGTTTATTATTGTCACATGTACCACAGTACAGTGAAAAACTTGTCTTGCATACCATCCATACAGATCAATTCATTACACAGTGCATTGAGGTAGTATAAGGTAAAACAATAACAAAATGCAGAAATAAGTGTTAAGTACAGAGAAAATGCAGTGCAGGTAGACAATAAGGTGCAAGGTCACAACGAGGTAGATTGTGAGGTCAAGAGTCCATCTTATCGTACTAGGGGAACCATTCAAGTCTTATAACAGCGGGATAGAAGTGGTCCTTGAGCCTGGTGGTATGTGCTTTCAGGCTTTTGTATCTTCTGCCCGATGGGAGGGGGGAGAAGGGAGAATGTCTGTGATGGGAGGGGTCTTAGATTATGTTGACTGCTTTACCAAGGCAGCGAGAAGTGTAGATAGAGTCCATGCAGGGGAGGCTAGATCTGAGGACAGTGCTATAAAAAGGCACTGAGGTTGAAGATCAGCTGTGATCTTGATGAATGACAGAGTAGTCTCAAAGTGCTAAATAGTCGACTCCTACTCCTCATTCTTATGTTTTTGTTCAATAACAACAGGATAATCAGTTTTATTGAAAGTGTCTGAGGGATTAACTAATGCCTGGGGTGTCAGGTAGGTCTCCTGCACTTCTTTGAAAGAGTGTTGTTGGATCTCTTAAACCCATATGATGGGGTCTCTTTATAACATCTCATCCAAAAAACGACAACCTAGACAGTGAAGGCCTCTCCAAGTAGTCCACCAGGGTGACATTTTATTATTCAAACTGCAGAAATGGCATTTGAACGCTTATGCTTGTGACTAATACAATATAATCTGTCCTGGTCCAACCATGTAGATGCCACAGCCAAGAAAGCGCACCAGTGCCTCTACTTCCTCAGGAGGCAAAAGAAATTTGCCATGTCTCTGTTGACCCTCACCAACTTTTATAGATGCATCATGGAAAGCATCCTATTTGGATGCATTGCAGCTTGGTATGGCAACTGCTCTGTTCGGGACCTCAAGAAACTGCAGAGAGTTGTGGACACAGCCCAGCACGTCATGGAAACCAACCTCCCCTCCATGGACTCTGTCTACACTTCTCACTGCCTCAGTAGAGCAGCCAGCATAATCAAAGACCCCACCTACCCTGGACATTCTCTCTTCTCCTCCCTCCCATTGGGCAGAATATACAAAAGCCTGAAAGCACGTACCACCGGGCTCAAGGACAGCTTCTATCTCACTGTTATGAGACTATTGAACGGTCCCCTAGTATGATAAATTGGACTTTTGGCCTCACAGTCTGCCTCATCATGGCCTTGCACCTTATTGTTTACCTGCAGTGGACTATCTCTGTAACTGGAACACTATATTCTGCATTCTGTTATTGATTTTCTCTTTTACTACCTCGATGTACTGATGTGATGAAATAATCTGTATGGATGGCATGCAAAACAAAGTTTTTCACTGTACCTCGGTACATGTGACAATAATAAACCAATTTACCAATTTAATACATGAACATGAATTGATTAACTAGAGAATGGTGGGTGGGATTTGGTTTTGGAATTGACAATGAGACACCTTTTATTGACAATTCGAAGGAAAATCAGGAAACCTGTTTTGTGGTCACCGTGTCTTTTTGCTGAAACATTCTTTCTGAGGGAATTGTGCCCATGTGGAATTTACTCCAAGCGATCTGCTTTACAGATTATCTGGAGCCTCTGCTTGTTCAGGGAGATGCAACAGCTTCAAGGATTAAAGGATCACCTCTATGAAGCATGACCCTTTAACCACAGGGTCCACTAACCTGAAACAGCTGCACAGATGATGTCGGGTCCTTGTGGAATAACTCAGTGGCACTGATCTGTTCTGGTGGGATGGATTCCACTTGAAAATCCTAGGGGAGACAGGGTGTGGTGTGGGGAACAGAAAATCAACCAGGCAGTCATTATAACGTACAAACTTTTCCCCAAACAGCAGTGCAGAAAGTAATTCTCTGAGTGAAACACTTTTCAGGTGGTCTGACAAGATAAAGGGACACGGTGGTGCTGCAGGTAGTGCAGCTGTGTCACCGCATCAGAGACCCGGGTTCGATCCTGACCTCTGATGCTGTCTGTGTGAAGTTTCAACGTTCTCCTTGAAGAATTCTCCACTGTTCTAACCGCCTCCCTCGCTTTCTGTACAACTGAAAAATTAACTTGTTTCCTTTCCTCCATCTCCAACTGTTTTGATTTTTGGATTCTTCTCCAAGTCAACTTTGTGCCTATTTTTAACTGAAGTTGGGCTAACATGCCAGACCTTTCACTGGAGCTGGGAGCCCCTTGTGTCTGGTAACGTCTCAGAAAAATTATGTTGCCCCTTGTTAGGAGCGATCCGGTGGCCAACAGAACACAAAGAGATCTACGTTCATAAACCCCTCAGCAAACAGTGGTGGAATAACTATAAACAACACGTGCTGAGTATTCCCAGCGTTTACAACAAATACTGACCCATAGAACAATACAGCAATGGACAGGCCATTCAGCTCACAATGTTGTGCCAGTCGATGCCAATTTATACTAAATGCCCTCTTCCTGTGTATCATCCATATCCCTCCATTCCCTTCATATTCACGTGTCTATGTAAAAGCCTCTTAAACTCCACCAAACTGCCTGCCTCCACTATTACCCCTGGTAACCCGGTCCAGGCACCGACCACTCTCCGCGTAAAAAAACCTGCCCCTCACGTCGCCTTTAAACTTCCCCCCTCTAACCTTAAAAACTTGTCCTCTGGTGTGTGACATTTCTACCTTGGGGAAAAGATTCTGACTGTCTACCCTATCTGTGCCTCACAGAATTTAAAAAACCTCTATCAGGTGTCCCCTCAGCCTCCGACACTCCAGAGAGAGCAATCCGAGTTTGTCCTTATAGCTCATCCCTTCTAATCCAGGCAGCATCCTGGTGAACCTCTTCTGCACTCTCTTCACTTCCTGCTGTAATGGGACGACCAGAACTGCACTCAATGCCCAAACTGCGGTCTGACTAAAGTTTTATACAGCTGTAGCATGACTTCCAAACATTTGTCCAAACGTTTCAGGCCGAAGACCCTCCTGCTGTAGGTGATTGGTGTTGTCTTTATGCAAATAAACCACATGCAACTATCCTCCACTCACTGCATTCTGTTGCAGAAATTAGCCTGCTCTTACCAGGAGATGTTGCTGCAGTTTTAGTGATGAGCTGGGTTTAATGTAGCTTGTGGACATTCTTTTAAAAAAGAAGCATTACTCTGGAGGATAGACAGTTTGCTGAATCAATCCTGCCCCTCCTCCTACTGTTTGTTGGTAAAAAAAGATGTTAAACACACAAGGCACTTTCTCTGTCTTCATGGTCCAAGAGTAAGGGCCATGACCTTTGACACTGGCCATGTGAGAAGGTCGGCGCCATGGTTACGTACCCCCTTGAAGTCTTGTCCCAGTTTCTGGAGGACGCTGAGGTAGAACTTGAAGAAGAAGCTGAGGCTCAGGGTACGTCGGAATTGCACCATCCCACCGGGAGCAGAGGGTGAAAGGGTGAGCTCGGATGCAAGCAGTGAGCAGGCGCGCTGGAGGAGCTCTTTGTTCCACTGTCTAAATGGGAGAGAATGGAAAGATGAGAGAGGCCATCGATACAAGACGGAGGAGCAGTATGCATTTAATATTTCCCCTGAGGACGTGGGCGAGGCTGTAAATTTTTATCCACCTCCAGATGCCCTGCACAATCTCAGGATAATACAGCCCTAAAGGAGGCTATTTAGCCCTTCGTGACCATGCTGGCTCTGCTATCCACATACTCCCACTTCCTCACCTCACCACCCAAAACTTTGGAAATGTTTCCAAGGATTTATCTAATTCTCCTTTGTAAGTTATCATTAAATCTTCTTCCGCCACCATTTCAGGCAGTGAATTCCATTTGGTGGTATGTTACCCGAGAACTCTGGGTTCTCAGTACCAGCCTGATGGCAATGTGGCACTACCTCAGCACTGTGCTGTGTCAACCCAGGTCATGTGTTTGAACCCATCGTCCACTGACTCAGGGGCAACGTGATATCCAGGTACAACTGAATATCCCTCCAGTCACTCTCTAGGGATCAGCATCCCTCCTCCTGCCCCATGGGGACACTCTGCCCCCTCAATGGATAGAAGATGTCTTTTTAGATCTATTTAGTCCAGGGTACCACACCACACCATCCAAGGCAATTTAATCTAATAATCCATTCTAGTGAGAGAACACCTTTCACTTTGCTGGAGAAAAAACAGAAAGATGAAGCATTTGTTAAATGGTGAGAGACTGAATGGTGCAGAGAAACTTGGGAGTCCTTGTAAATAAATCACTGAAGGTTAATAAGCATGTCAGGTAGGCAATCGGGAATATTGGTCTTTATTGTAAGAGGAACACAACAAGTGCTGGAGGAACTCAGCGTGTCAGGCAGCGTCTGTGGAGGGAAATGGACATTTGATGTTTCGGCTCGAGACCCTTCATCTGGGCAGGAAAGAAAGAGGGAAAATGGCTGGTGTAAAGGGGTGGAGGGTAGGGCTGGATAGGCAGATGAGGGCAGGAATGGCGTCAGAAGCTGGGAGGTGATAGGTGGAAGTGACAAAGGGTCCCATCTGCTTATCATGCCCTTCACCTGGATCCACCTATCACCTGCCAGCTCTTGATCCACCCCCTCCCTCCTACCTTTTGATACTGGCTCTCTCCCCTCTTTCTTTCCAGTCCAGATGAAGGGTCTCATCCCAAAACGCCGACTGTCCACTTCCCTCCATAGACGCTGCCTGACCCGCTGAGTTCCTCCAGTGCCTTTTGTGTTGATCCAGATTCTAGCATCTGCGGTCTCCTTTGTTGCAAGACATTCTGAGTACAAGAATAGAGGTGTCTTGTTCTGCTTACCTAGAGCCCGGTGAGATCGTAAGTGGAATATTGTGTGCAGATCTGGTCTCCCTACATAAGATAGAAACTACTTACAGTAGAATAAGTGCAGTGAAGGTTCACCAGATTCTGGGGATGGCAAATTTGTTGTATGTAGAGCAATTATAGCAAATTGGGCCTACACTTTCCAGAGTTGAAGAATGAGTGCCGGTTTTGTTGAAACATATAAAATTCTTAAGGGACCTTTCAGAATAGACGTAGTACTGACATTTCGCCTGGCTGGGTGTCGAGACTAGTGGTCACAGTTCCAAAATAGGGTGTCGGCCCTTATTGATTGGGCTTCTTCATCTTGGAGGTCTCTGTCCTAGGCAGTTGTGGAGGCTGTGTTGCTAATTGAAAGGCGTCACAGGCTTGAGGGGCTGGATGGCCTACTCCTGCTTCAAACAGATGACACGGTGGTAGTGCTGTCAGTGGAGCCGCTTCACAGCTCTAGCAACCAGGGTTCGATTCTGACCTCTGGTGCTGTCTATGTGGAGTTTGCACATTCTCCCTGTGGTCGTGTGGGTTTCCTCCAGGTGCTCCGGTTTCCTTTCACAACCAAAAGCTATGTGAATTGGTAGGTTAACTACCCCTGAGAATCAGGGGGCTGTTAGTGGGCATGTGAGAGAATATGTTACAGGGAAATGTGAGGGAATGTAATTGTCCTGAGAGCCAGCATTAAATCAATAGGCCAAATGGTCTCCTATTTCGTAAGGGAATATTAAATTTCTTATATTACCACAGCTCAGAAGAAAACCATTGGGCTGTGCTTTCTGTGCCATTCTTCGGAATATCCTACTTCAGATGAGACTTACTTCCCAAGAAGCTCCTGACACGTCTTCTTTGCAGACACAGTGGTTGGCCCCATGCCTCCGTAGCTCAGCTCCAACTCTTCCACAACACTGGTTCCCTCCCTGAAGGCAACTCGCATCCCACAGTTCACTATGGCAATGTCATCCTCACGCCGCTGGGCTTGTTTGAATGTTGAAAAGTACTCTCCCTTGAAAGAAACAGAGTAGGGTCAGTGATCATTGTGTTAGCACCTGGTACCCTGTCAAAAACAGAGCCAGTGGCCCAGGAACCATGAGATGTGACCAAGGCAACAACCACAGCCTCAAGATAGGGTCACACCCAGGGTTGTGATGTAGAGGAGCCATCATATTGTGGACCGAATTGGGACAAATCTTTAATGAAAGATGGAGATGCTGACAAAATGACAACCATGGTAACCTAATGGCCTTAAATGAGAGACCAGTGGCACTGACAACATGACAATTAATGACAGAATGTGGGATCTTTGGTCTTTATGGGCACAGTGGTTTAGTGGTTGTCACTGGACTAGTGTCCAGAGGCCTGGAGACACAAGTTCAATTCACACTGTAATAACTGGAAAAGTTCAATTATAGAGTCACAGAATCATACAGCATGGAAACAAGGCCCGTCGGCCCGACTAGTCCATGCCAGACAAGATACCCATCCAAGCTAGCCTCACTTGCCAGTGTTTGGCCCAAAATATTCTAAAACAAATTCATTTAAATTAAAACATTAGCAGGAGTAACAATAGCCAGGAACTGATCGGATCTCCATGAAACACCATCTGGCTTGCTTAAGGGAAGGAAATCTGCCACTTTACCTGGCCAATGTGGGGTAATGTGGTTCTCACTTCCCTCTGAACAGCCTGCACAGTGCAATGGGCAGCAAATGTTGACTGTACCAGCAATACCCATGTCCCATGCACACAGTGGCTGCAGTAGTACCATTTTCAAAATGCACTGCAATGACTTACCAAGGCTGCTCTGACAGCCCTCCCCAGATGTGTGACCTCTACCACCAGGAGGTACAAAGGTTCCAGGTTCATGGGAACACCACCACTTACAGGTTCCCCTCTAAGTCGCACACTACACAGAATTGGAAACATATCGCCATTGTTGGATCTAAGTCCTGGAAGTCCCTCCCCAACAGCACTGTGGGAGCACCTTCACTAGAAGGACTGCAGCGCTTCAGTGGCGACATCATCTTCTCAAGAAGCAATGGGGTGATTGGCCTTCTCTGGACTATATGATGCTGCGATGGGCAGGTGATGGAAAATGAATCGACACCAAGGAGATTTGCTCAGGTCTTGCCCGAGTATCAGCTCCAGATCCTGCTGCACATGGAAAGAAGAACAAGCCCACAGTATTCTATACTAAGCTTATTGAGTAAATGGGAAAATCTAGAGCAAACTCCAAGTTAGAGCATGGCTGAGTGGGAAGGTGGGGCCAGGTCTGTGTGGTGTGTAAACGGGTCTGGGATGGGTGGGGAGGAAGGGAGAAGAGTTTGACATTGTCAGACAGCATGGAAACAGGTCCCTTGGATCATTCAGTTCACACCAACCGTCAAGCACCCACTTGCACTGATACATTTTATTCTCCCCACATTCCCATTAACTGCCGCCGCCCCCCCCCGCCCCACCAGATCCTACCACTCACCTACACACTCAGGACAATTTACAGCGGCCAATTAGCCCACCGACCAGCATGTCTTCGGGATGTGGGAGGAAACCGGAGCACGCAGATGAAACCCATGCTGTCACAGGGAGAACGTGTAAACTCCACATAGACAGCGCCAGAGGTCAGGATCGAACCGGGGTCTCTGGAGCTGTGAGACAATGGCTCTACCAGCTGTGCCACTGTAGGAGCATCAGCATTGGCACTGAACTGGCTAGTTGAATGGCCTGCCTCTCTGCCATAAACTCAGCGTGATTCTACACATAATCGTTTGCAAACTGAGGCTCCTCGTTCCTTTGCAGCAGGTCCTCACCTTCCTCGTGTAGGGGATCTCCACAGAGACCAGGACCTCCTGCGGGCTTAACATGGTCTTCCTGTAGCCGGTAAAAAAATCTACGTCCATCCGCACAACCCGGGTACTCCCTGCGAACAGTCGGTCAAAGAGAGGGTGAACCACATGGAGGACAAGAGTCGGGCAATGAAGCCTCTCTAACCACCTGGGAGACACTTACCTTGGGAGGCCAAGGTGAGTAGACAGCCAGAGGCCACAAACAGGGGGTTGAGGTCTGAGATAGGGCTGGCGGTCATGATGTTCCCTCCGACAGCCTGGAGAGGTCATGCAGAGGAAGAAATTTGTTACTGCTGAATGGTCTCAACTCACCAGCTTCATGTTTTGAAATCTTTCCTTCACACTGCCCATCCTGGTGCACACACCACACCCACCAGAGGCCATACAGGTGACAACTGGCTGGATATCCCTCTTCCAATATGAAGAAGTGCAGGGGAGAATTTCCATTCTGATGTTCTAGTTTGCCGATAAACCCGACACCACCCACCCGACCCTCCTCCATCAGCGGCCCAGCTCCCTCTGTGACAGTGGGATGAAAGCAATTCAACCCTAACTCAGCCCCCAACTCCAACCCAAGGCGGCTCATCGCCATCTTACCGCATGCGCCCATCCTCAACTCTCCCCGCAACTCAGTGACCTCGCCCAAATAACTCACCATCCCCATCTCACGTCCTGACACAAGGTAAGCCAACGCTAACTCAGCCTTCCCGTCCACATGTCACGTGCCAACACAAAAGCAACCCACCCCCAATTCACCAGCCCATTCCCAACTCTCCATCCCAAGGATTCCTCCACCAATGGAAGTCATCCTCAACTGAAGGACACAAGGCCCAATTCAAGGATCCCACCTCTGACTCAAAGATCCCCATTGCCAGATCCTCCCCCTTCTCTAACTCAAGGACCATACCTCCAGCTCAAGGTCTCTAATCCCCAACAAAGATCCAACCCCCAACTAAACCATCTTCACCCAACACGTTTCCTTATCCTCAACTCTAAGTCCCCCACATCCAACTCAAAGGACCCTGCACCCCAACTGAAGCACTACCCACCCAACACAAGGTCCCCCCACTCTTAATTCGAGCACCACACCCCAACTAACCCCACGCAAACCAAAGTCCCCCCAACTCAGTCGCACTGCCCTCAATTTAATCCTCCATTCCAACTCCAACCTCTTATCTCCAACTCAAGCTGTCTCATCCCAACTCAAAATTTGCCACAATGGGGCGGGCAGTGTCCCTGCAGGAGAACTCCCAAGGGGAAGATGTCAGAGGGTTGGAAGATCATCCACAAGGTCACAGGTCTCTAGCGGTTCATTTCTATACTGATAACAAGAACCTGCAGAGGTTCTAGAAGGTCCCCAACCCCAACTCAACCCCCAACACCAACCCAAGGTAACTAATCCCCAACTCAGCTCCCAATGCAATGTACCAACATACCCCATCCCAACTCAGTAACTCAACCCCAATTCACCTCCATTGTCTCCCACCTCAACCCCAATTCACCTCATCTCCATCTCATCTCCAACACTAGGTCACCCAACCCCATCTCATCCCAGCCCCCTATTCAAGGTAACCCAACCCCAACTCAGTTCTCACCATATCAGCTCAAGGTAACCCCAAGTCAACTCATCCCCCACTACCACAACAAGGTAATCCAACCCCAACTCAACCTCTACTAACCCAACAAGGTAACCCGCCCTCAGCTCATCCTCTATCTCAAACTCAACCCTGCATCTCTAACCAAGGTTCCCAACAGCATCTCAAAGACCGCACCCCAAGGCTTTCCCCATTACCTGAACCCTAGGCCCAATTTAAAACCTCTACCATTGACTCAAGGTTCCCCATGGCCCCCCAACTCGATTTCTCCCTCCCCAAACTCAATTCCCCCCACCTTTAAGATCTTCCACAGCACTCATTGTCCCCCCAACCCCAACAGCCTGGACCCCCAACAGTTCCCCATCCCCAACTCAAAGACTCCACACCCCCGTAGTTCCAAGACCCCTCCCATCTCAAGGACCCTCACCTCCAACTCAGGGTCCCTCACCCACAAACTAAGTTCTACTCAACCACTGCCCTATTCTCCCCACTGCTCCCCTCAAGATCCACCACTGATCTGGTGAAGGGATGCTGCCACTTCCAGCATTAATTCCCGCCAGCGTTCCCTGCAATTCCTCACCGCAACGTTCCGGATCTGCTGCCCTGCAAACCAGCGCAGCTGCTCCAAAACGGCCCTGAAAACCTCCGTCCTGTAGCCAGGGAGCTCGTCCACAGCTTCCTTCAGCATGCTTCCGATGTAGGTCAGTGTGCATGCTGCCCCAAACAATATCCCTTTGAAAACAGCAGAGATTTTAATTACAAAACTAAACCGTTATATTTCTAATGTACCTTTACCAGAAAAATATCCCAAGGCATTTCACAGCAACAATTTCAGACTATATTTGACACAGCACCATGTAAGGTGGTCTAAAGACTGATCAAAGTCAAAAAAGTCAAAGTTGAGTTTATTGTCATGTGCACAAGTAGATGAATGCACAGGTACAATGAAAAACTTACTTGCAGCAGCATCACACAGGCACAGAGCATCAGATCAGCAGAATTCACAAGAAAAACATAAATGAGACATAAATTAAACACAATTTTTACAAGAAAGAACACAATTAGAACAAAAAAAAACAAAGTCCATTTTAGTGCAAAGTGATCAAGGTGGTCATAGTGTTGCTAAACTGTCGTTATTAGGGTTGTGTCAGTTGGTTCAAGAGCCGAATGGAAGTAGCTGTTGCTGAACCTGGTGGTGTGGGACTTCAGGCTTCTGTATCTCCTGCCCGACGGTAGCTGCGAGAAGATGGCACGGTCCAGATGGTGGGGACCTTTGATGATGGATGTTGCCTTCTTGAGGCAGCACCTCCTGTAGATACCACCGATGGTGGGGAGGGATGTGCTCATGATGTATTGGGCAGAGTCCACTGCTCTCCGCAGGTTCTTATGTTCCTGTGCATTTGAGTTTCAACATGGTAAAACTCAAGAAGGTGAGAGAGGCTGAGCAAGGGAACTGTAGAGAATTGAACCTTGGAAGCAGAAGGCATAGCATCATTGTATGTACGTACATGTTGGAGTGTATCGCCAAAAAAAGCATGAGCACTATGTGAACTGACATATAGTCAGAGTTATACAGCATGGAAACAGGCCCTTTGGCCCAACTTGTCCATGACGACCAAGTGACTTCCCAATCCACTCATCCCTCCTCCCCCACCCCTCCCTGTGCTCTGATATTTTTCCCTACAATCGTAGGAGGTGCAACACCTGTTCCTGCATCACCTCCCTCACCATCATCCATGGATCCGAACAGCCCTTGCAGGTGAGGCAGAGATTCACGTGCACCTCTTTCAACCTCACCTATTGCATTCAGCGTAGATTAGGCGACCAATTTGCAGAGCACCAGCGCTCTGTGATGGCCATCCCAAGCTCCCAGTTGCATCTCATTTCAACCCCTCTTCCCATTCCCACACCGATCTTTCTGTCCTTTGCCTTCTCCACTGCCACGGAAAGGCCAAATGCAAACTAGAAGCAACTCGTATTCTGCAACCCATTGGTATGAACATTGAATTTTCCAGTTTCAGGTAACACCAGGCCCCTGTGGTTTTTCTCCCCCCCACTCCCACCAGTCTGCCCAGGGTCTCTCTCCATTTGTTTACCGTTTCCATTCCTCCCCCCCCACCTTGTTACCCAGACTCATCACCCTCCCCCAACCTGGTTGCCTCTGCCCACCACTCACATACCTATCTACTGTGTTTCCTTTCCCTTGGGCTCACATTTCCTAACCCTTCCCCCAACTGATTCCGTCTGTCCATCAACAAACAAACACCCTCCCCTTCCCCCAAGTCATCTGGTACCACCTATCCACCGCTGCCTGTCACCTCTGTATGCTGGCTGTCTTCCCTCTACACTCTCAGTCCTGACGCAGGGTCTCAACCCGAAATGTCCACCATTCACCTTGCCTCCACAGATGCTGCTCGACTCGATGAGTCCTTCCAGCAGTTTCCCTCCTCTCTTCTTTCAATATTTCAAAAGAATCACTCCCTTCGTGATTCCCTGGTCCACTCGTACGTTCACATCAGCTACCCCTCTTCTTAAATACTTTCCCATGCAACCGAAGGAGGTGCAACACTTGTCATTTCACCTCTTCCCTTCCCACTATCCAGGGACCCAAACAGACTTTCCAGGTGAAACAGTGATTCACTTCTTATAATCCACTGCGCTATATTTGGTGTCCACAATGTGCCTTCTCGACACTGCAGAAACCAAATACAGATTGGGTGAGTGTTAACCAAGAAAAAAGCTAGAACTTTACTAAGCCTGGTTTGTCTGTGTAATTCCAGGCAGGGTTAGTGTTTACCTGGCCTCTGATATAACCTGACAGCAGCTCAGTTATAGCAAAACCACTAGCAGTCAATCAAAACAAGAGCCCCTCCCCCACCTGACCACCTTCTCCAAGCATTTTTGGACGAACAGTGGTTGTTGAACTTGCCAGCAAGACCCAGAGTGACACTTGTGTCACCTACAAGATATACAGCAATATTGCAAGGTGACCCTGACAGCATCTTTGAAACAACAGCCTTTTCAACTAGAAAAGACAAGCACAACACTGCCTGCAGGTTCCCTTCCAGGTCACACACCGCCTGACTGGAAGTATATCACTATTCATTCGTTGTCACTGCAACTAAATCCTGGAAGTCCCTCCCCAACAGCACTATGGGAGTACCTTCACCAGAAGGATTGTGCAGTTCAAGGCAGCAGCTCACCAGTTTCTCAAGGGCAACTGGGGGTGAGAAATGAATGCTGGCCTTGCCAGTGATGGTGGTATCCCATTAGAACATAGAAAACCTACAGCACAATTCAGGCCCTTCGGCCCACAAAGCTGTGCTGAACATGTCCCTATCTTAGAAATTACTAGGCTTACCCATAGCCCTCTATTTTTCTCAGCTCCATATACCTATCCAAAAGTTTCTTAAAAGACCTTATTGTATCCGCCTCCACCACCGTTGCCGGCAGCCCATTCCACGCACTCACCACTCTCGGAGTAAAAAACTTACCCGACATCTCCTCTATACCTACTTCCCAGCACCTTAAACCCATGTCCTCTTGCGGCCACCATTTCAGCCCTGGGGAAAAGCCTCTGACTATCTACACGATCAATGCCTCTCATCATCTTATATACCTCTATCAGGTCCCCCCTCATCCTCCGTCGCTCCAAAGAGAAAAGGCCGAGTGCCCTCAACCTACTTTCATAAGGCATGCTCCGCATTCCAGGCAGCATCCTTGTAAGTCTCCTCTGCACCCTTTCTATGGCTTCCACATCCTTCCTGTAGTGAGGCGACCAGAACTGAGCACAGTATTCCAAGTGGGGTCTGACCAGGGTCCTATATAGCTGCAACATTACCTCTCAGCTCCTAAATTCAATTGGAGAATAAAAGTGGGAACAAATGTTCGGGCCAATTTCCCAACAGTCGTTGAAGATCCGATCCTTCCCACTGACAGCACAGGCTCCAAACATTTCACCGAATTCAACAGGTGATCGAGGATTGATATCTGTGCCTCACCCACCTGTTTCTGTGCGTTGGGTGGAATTCAGTTCTGGAATACGAGTTGGAGCCAGAATCACCGGGTACAACATGTTCTTGAATTTCATTTCAATGCCTGCAAAGGTGGGAGAGAGATGGTAAACATTTGCCCTCGGTGTCCTGTATCCATGTCACCAGAGCCACTCTCCTCACCCCATTTTGCACCCACTGGTGACTGGTTCTGATTGGATTGTACATTTCAGGGTAGCGGAGTTTTAAGGTGATTGGAGGAAGGTATAAGGGGGATGTCAGAGGTAAGTCTTCTTACACAGAGAGTGGTGGGTGCGTGGAACGCACTGCCTGCAGAAGTTGTGGGGGCAGATACATTAGGGACATCTAAGAAACTCTTAGATAGACACATGAATGATAGAAAAATAGGGGGCTATGTGGGAGGGATGGATTAGATAGATCTTAGATCAGGATAAAATGTTGGCACAACATTGTGGGCCGAAGGGTCTGTACTGAGCTGTAGTGTTCTCTGTTCTATGGAGTAGAGGGGGTGTGTGGTTCCCTCAGGAATTCTCCTTACTTCCGAGGGAAACCCCTTGCACCAGGGGATTCAGCCTGGTTTTCCGAAGCTAAACCCAGGAGAGGCTCAATGGGAATGTTGGTTCACATGGCTTCTCCCACTCAGTGCAACCAGAGCACAACCCAATGGTCAAAGGGTGTAATCAGGATTCAGGGACCCCTGGGGAAGCTAAGGGCATGGATTAGAATTAATCATCACCTGCTTTCTCAGGTCCTCTGCCACTGGAACCTGGAGGGAAAATTCACCCCACTATAATGCCCAAAACAGTACTGTTCCTCCCTGCCACTCCCCCATCTCACCCCCCTTCCCCTTGCCCTACAGACAAAGCCTCTAGTCCCCTTTACCAACCCCCTCCCTCCCACTGCTAGCATAACCCAACCTCCTGCTCACCCATCTTTCACCCCAGCCCACCCCTCTCTATTTCAATTTTTGCTTGAACCCCTGGAGGCACAGTGCTGCAGCTAGCAGAGCTACTGCTTCACAGGTCCAGCATCTCAGGTTCGATCCTGACCTCCGGCACTGCCTGTGTGGAGTTTGCAAACTGTCTCTGTGACCTTGTGGGCTTCCTCTGGGTGTTCCTATTTCCACCCATGTCCCAAAGACATGCTATTTGGTAGGTTAATTGGCCACTGTAAATCGCCCCTGGTGTGTAGGTGGAGGGTAGAATCTTGGAGGCAGTTGATGGGAATGTGGGAAGAATAAAGTGGGATTAATGTAGGATTAGTGTAAATGGTCAGTACGGACTCAGTGGGCCGAAGGGTCTGTTTTCATGCTGAGTAACCCAATGACTATGATTTCCACCCCCACCCTCAACCATCCCCACCCCAGCTCCCTCTCTCTCCCCCATCATTCTCCTCCAACTCTGTAACAGAGGCTACATGTGGATATGAAACCAGACCAATGCTCCAGAGAACACAAGTTCAAGTCCCACTGGGGCACTTTGCAAATCCAAATCTAGATGACTCCAGCCTCCCTTCCATGGACTCTGTCTTTACCTCTCATTGTCTTGATGAAGCAGCCAGCATAATCAAAGACCCCACCCACCTGGGACATTCTCTCTTCTCTCCTCTTCCATTGGGTAGAAGATACAGGAGCCTGAGGGCACATACCACCAAACTTAAGGACAGCTTCTACCCCACTGTGATAAGACTATTGAACGGTTCCCTTATACAATGAGATGGACTATGACCTCACGATCTACCCTGTTGAAACCTTGCACCTTATTGCACTGCACTTTGTCTGTAGCTGTGACACTTTACTCTGTACTGTTATTGTTTTTACCTGTACTACATCAATGCACTCTGTACTAACCCAATTTAACTGCACTGCATAATGAATTGACCTGTACGATCGGTTTGTAAGACAAGCTTTTCACTGTACCTTGGTACACGCGACAATAATAAACCAATACCAATACTAAATTGTGGGATTAATAGAGTAATAAAGCATTACACAGAGATAGGAAACAGACTTTCGACCCACCATGTGTGTCCACGCCAACTGTCAAGCACCGATTTTTACACAAATCCTACCCTAACCTATTTTGTTCTGATCAACTCCCCCCCTCTCATCCATACCAAGGGCAATTTCGGCCAATTTGCCTACCAATCTGCTCATTTTTGGGAAGTGGGAAGAAACCGAAGCACCCGGAGGAAACCCGCAAACTCACGGGGAAAGCATACAGACTCCGCAGGAGCAGCACCTGAGGTCAGGATCGGAGCTGTGAGGCAGCAGCTCTACCTGCTGCACCACTGGGCCGCTAATTTTTAATAAGGAATGCCAGCCGGTTCACTCCTGGCCTCGAGGGAAGAACGCCACTGAGATCAGCAGTCCTAAACCATGGCGCTGGTAATACCCAGCGCGTTGCTGCTTTGGAAAACAGGGCAACGAGAGATGGATAAAATCTGTGGGTCTCACTGGGAAATTCAGCCTTGGGGATGAATTTTTAAATGATGCCATTTCATGGTTGGAGTGCAGATTCCAACAGCAGGGAACAAACTGTTCCATTCCTTGCATTAGATCCTTCTGAACCTGATCCATCATCTCAGCCTTACACCACAAACCCTTCGCTGCTTTAGTGGAGAGAGGCAGGTTGGTGGGGGAAGGACCATTGTCTAGTCCACATCGTCCGCATCTTACCCACTTCCGTGTTGCCAACCACCAGCCTGGCCTCAGGGTGTTTAGCCTTCAGAGCCAGCAGCTCGCTCAGGGTTGTAGGTTGAATCCAGGTGACTCGCTCCCCTCTGAAGACCAGCGTTCTCCGAGGAGATTCACTAAGTGCCTGCGAAAACACAAGGGTGAGATGCGGAGGCAACTGGTCTGATTTTGCTCTCTGCATGCAAGGGTGAGTGCACATGAATGACAGAAAAATAGAGGGCAATGTGGGAGGGAAGGGTTAGATAGATCTTGGAGCAGGGTAAAATGTTGGCACAACATTGTGGGCCGAAGGGCCTGTACTGTGCTGTAGTGTTCTATGTTCTATGTTCTACGCATGGGCTTTGAAAACAGAGGCGGAGATTGGGAACCAGTGTAGCTGAATGAACACAGGGGTGAGGGGTGAACTGGACTTGCTGGGAGTCAGAATAGGCAACACTTTGTTTGACGAGTGCAAGAATAGGACCTAATATGGGAGGTTGATTCATTTTCACCTGGTCTGTGCTTCCTCTGCCCAATCCTTCCCAGAATGTGTCGCCCAGGAAAGGATGCAAGGCTGTACCAGTGACTTCTGGAGGTTTAGCTGTATGTCCTTCCCAATGTGAGTGGGAAGACTGCTTCCTGCTGTAAGCCCAGTGATGGCAGTGCAGACTGCTCAACTCCCGAACTTCAGCTGAGATGAAACAGGGGCTCAGAGAACCCTTTGAGCAAGCAAGTTGGAGGAATTGAGGGGAATGGGGAACAGGCAAAGAAGAGGAGTTGAAGCCAAGGTCATATTGAAAGTCAGGGCAGAGTATTTCAAGATATATCTGCTGCAAAACTGCTGCAAAGAATCCATGGAAGAGTCTAAGAGATTGGAATCACTGTAGGGGCTCAACGACAACAGCAACTGGAATCAGCATCAAATAAAACCAGACATCAAGCTACAATATCGAAGCTAAAGAAGTGGGGTTTAAGGAACAACCCAGAGTAGGAGAGGAAGAGGGGCAAAAGGTTTCAGGAGGGAATTCTTGAACCTTAGGAAGGCAGCTGAAGGTGCGTCAAGCATTAAATTCAGGGTGGACAAGAGGACAGAACTGGAGGAAACAGAATCAAGCTGGGGGAGTTTGTGAAGGCAGGGACAGGTGAGTCCATGGAGGGATTTGGAAACAAGTCAGAGAAATTTAACATCCAGGTGTAGCTGGTCTAAGCGCTAATGTGGCACAGGGAGGGATTAATCCGTGAAATTCCTGCTTCCTCAGTCAGGAACAGTCTCCCTGGAGGGGGAGCTTTGCTTTCACCTGAACCTACCAGTTCAGGAGGGAAGATGGGTTCCTGAGTGGGATCCAGAGGCTTAAACTCCGATGATTCGAAGAGTTTGGGCGATTTCTGAAAGAAGGAGAAAACGTTTGTTAAATAAAATAGAAAATGTCTTCTGCCCAGTGGGCCAGAAGGGAGAAATGGTGTCAATGTTTCAGCATGACAATGAAAGGTTTGGATCATTATGAGCATTTAAGGTGAAAGTAGATAAATACCTGAAAGATTAAGGAAGTAAAGGTAATGGGGAGCCAGCACAGAAGAAAGAGGAGTTGAGGCCAAGTTCATATTGAAAGGCAGGGCAGGCTTGAGGGGCCGAGTGGCCTACTCATGCTCCTATCTTCTTGTGTTCTTATTTCTTTGACCGGAAACATTAACTGTTTCTCTCCCCACAGATACTGCCTGGCCTGTTTAGTATTTCTAGCACTTGTTCTTTTTATTTCAGATTTCTAGCATCTGCAGAAGTTTTTACTTTTAAATCTACTTTGTTCTCTTCAGACCTCCCTGTTTTCTGCAACTGTTTTTCTAAATGTTCCTAATTCTGTAGAAAATTGACCTGAAGTGTTCACAGATTCTCTCCCCACAGATGCTGCCTGGACTCCCGAGTCTTTCCAGCACTTCCAGCTTTTATTTCAGATTTTCAGCCACTGCAGTACTTTATTTCTGATGTAAAAGTTTATTGTTGCTCAAAGGATACACCAGTGATATCCCCTGACTGGTAACAAATCTACACTTCAATAAGAGAGATTAATTGCATGAAAATATACTGTAAATATCTTGAAATTGGATGTCACCTATTTTTTTCATACAGTTAGCAGGGACTATGTATTGCCTTATTAATAACTCAAACATGGTCAAAAAATTGTCAAATGAATTTGGGACATCTTTGTTTTTTTAAAAAGTCATTACCCCTTTAAGAAGCATTAAAACCTGACCCTTGGGATCAAGGAGACAGCTACTGCCTCATTCTCACACTGACTCATGGGAAGCAGGTCAGCGCTCTTAAAGGGCTCGCTCCATGGCAACCACAGACAAGTGGTGGAAAACCACTGGTCACCTCATTATAGGAAGGATATGGAAGCGTTGGAAAGGGTGCAGAGGAGATTTACCAGGATGCTGCCTGGTTTAGAGAGTGTGCATTATGAAGAGAGACTAAGGGAGCTAGGGCTTTACTCTTTGGAGAGGAGGATGAGAGGAGACATGATAGAGGTGTACAAAATATTATGAGGAATAGATAGAGTAGACAGCCAGCGCCTCTTTCCTGGGGCACCAATGCTCAATACAAGAGGGCATGGCTTTAAAATAATGAGTGGGAGATATCAGAGGGAGGTTTTTTACCCCCAGAGTGCTTGGGGTATGGAATGCGCTGCCTGGGGCGGTGGTGGAGGCAGGTACATTGGTCAAATTCAAGAGATTAGTAGATAAGCATATGGAGGAATTTAAAATAGAGGGATATGTGGGAGGAATGGGTTAGGTAGTCATAGGTGAGGTTTAAAGGTCGGCACAACATTGTGGGTCGAAGGGCCTGTATTGTGCTGCACTGTTCTATGTAAAACGTCAGTGGGATGGGGGGGTGGTAGGGGTGAGGGTGAGAGGAAAGAGAGGGGTAACAATACAATGGGTCTCTGGATGGAAAGCCCCACTTCCAAGACAGTGTTGGGGCCACAGATCAAGGCACTTCCCGGCTCCAGTGATCTGGATTTGATCCTGACCACCAGTGCTGTCCTTATGGAGTTTGCACATTCTCCCTGTGACCTAGGTTCTGCGGTTTCCTCCCACATCCCAAAGGCATGCTGATATGTTAGCTGCCTGCTGTAAATTACCCCTAGTGTAGGTGGGAGGCAGCAGAAGTAGGGGAGCAATGCACATGTGAGCGGGAATGGGTTACGGGGCTGGGACTGATGGGAATGCACTGAGAGCCAGCATAGACCAAAGGGGCCAAATGGCCTCCCTCCATGCTGAGACAAATTATGTGATGCCTTGATCAGTGCTCAGTGCTGCCTACCTATGGGAACCTCCACACCTCAAAATAACTTGGTGGATGGGGAATGCATAAAGCATCAAGACGACTTCCCAACAGGGTCACTTAAAATCACATAGCGTTCACTATGTTGACGTCCTCCTTGTGTTATCGAGAAGTAAGTCTCAAACCATAGGTTGCATTCTTTTGGTCCAGTTTCCAATGGTAAGCAATTAATGACATCACCACATCTGGGAAATGATCCCTGTATTGAGTGAAGGGAGCGCCCGGTCCAATTTCCTAAATTCAACATGAAATGGGCCCAAACATTTCAAAATATGAGCCATAAAGCCTACTTTTATCTGGTTTACCCATAAAAAATTAGCAGGCAGGTCCAATTTCTAGACAAAACTATCCATTTTTGTTTCATGTAGGGCAGTGTTGCAGGTTGACACGAAGTGTGGGATTAGTCCTTTACAATGTAAGGGAGGAGCTGATGCACTCCATACAAAGAATTCCCTGCTAGTAAGAAAAATGGGGAAAATCCCCTCCTGCTTTATGGACAGTAATCTTTGAATTACCTCTGGGGTTACCAGAATGTGGGATTGTGATCATTTGTGTTATGTTACTTTGAGTACAGAACAACCAGCCTAAAGTTTGGGGAGCATTTAACTAAAAACTTACCAAAGCAATGCTTCTTTTAGAACCAATGCACACTCTATAATTTGTTTGGTAAAATGCACAGAGTCACAGAGAGACACAGCACAGAAACAGGCCCTCTGGCCCATTGAGTCTGCATTGACCACCAGACACCCATTTACACTAATCCTACAGTAATCCCATTTCTTTTACTTTCCCCACATTTTCTTCAACACCCCCCAGGTTCCACCACTCACCTAAACACTAGGGGGCAATTTACAGTGGCCAATTAACTTACCAACCAGCACGTTTTTGGGATGTGAAACGAAACTGGAGCACCCAGAGGAAACCCATGCGGTCACAGGGAGAACGTGCAAACTCCACGCAGACGGGACCAAAGTTTAGGATTGAACCCGGCTCTCTGGTGCCGTGAGGTGGTGGCTCTACTACACTGTGCTGCCAACTCGACAATTGGTTGTCGAGTTGTACTGGATCTACCGTTAGAGAGCACGAGGACAAAATCACTGTCAAATATGAGAATGTGGAAATGTTGTAGTTAAATTTATTAAACTGGTAATCCATAGTCATGAGTTCAAGTGTAATCACAGAGTTTGAGAATTTGATGTCAGACGTGAAATACTTTTGTACTCAGAGTTCTTACTGTCTGGGATTTACTGGGATCCAGAGGAAGCAAATTCATCTGTAACTTTCAATTTGGAAGGGAAGGTTGTTGGGGTGTGGGTAAGGAGAAGTGGGGTGGGACCAGCACAGTTAGGATGGCCTCTGTGTACTGTATAAGGCCACGAATGTATGGTTGGACATGCTTAGACCACTTTTAACTGAAGGCCTTCCCATCAAAGTGACTTTTCTATTGTTTGCTCATGGTTTCACAACTCAGGGTGAGATTTAAACTCAGGAGATTGAATCTATTGGCCCTGTCTGATAGTTACTAGATCACCATTTCCATCTGTGTGTGTATATACACACACACAAACTCACACACACACGTGCACAAACATATGTACGCACGCACACACACACGCACACACACATGACCACACAGACACACCCAAGCACAGACATGTACAAACACACATACAAACAGATACACAAGTGCACATAAATAAGCACATACAATCACACAGGCACACACAGACACACACACACACACACACACAAACACACACACACGAACACACACACACACACGAACACACATAGAGTTATGCAGCACAGAAACAGGCCCTTCGGCTCAACTGGTCCATGCTAACCAAGATTCCCATCTAAGCTAGTCTCATTTGGCCATGTTTGGCCCATATCCCTCTAAACCTTTCCTGTCCATGTACCCTTTAAATGTTGTTAACGTATCCACCTCAACCACTTCCTCTGGCAGCTCATTCCATATACGGACCACCCTCTGGGTGAAAAAGTTGCCCCTCAGGTTCCTATTAAATCTCTCCCCTCTCACCTTAAACTTATGCCCTCTAGTTCTTGATTCCCCAACCCTGGGAAAAAGACTGTGCCTATTGACCTTACTGTATCTATGCCCCTCATGATTTTATACACCTCTATAAGATCACCCCTCATTCTCCTATGCGCCAATGAAAAGAGTCCCAACCTCCTCAACGTCTCTCCATAACTCAGTCCCTCGAGTCCCAGCAACATCCTTGTAAATCTCCTCTGCGCTCTTTCCAGTTTAATGGCATCTTTCCTATAGCAGGGTGACACATATATCACAAGTGTGATATAGCTACCAATTTACTATGATTTCAAAATGCACCCAACACAAACAAAGACACACACAATCTCTCAGTAATATACAGGCACACATGCAACATGCATGGAAGGATGCAGACAGGTGTGTGTGGGAAGTGCCAACACACTGGTGCAGAAGGTGTGGTGAGGAAGCAGTGTTCGGATTGCCGGAGAATATAACACTTGCTCGACCTTGTTAGGCTGTACCTTGCAGCAGTTCCTGCCGTCACCAGCTCCACCGCAGCAACTCGATGACTACATGGAAAAGATCAAAAATGTCTTCAGCAAACTTGAACATTTCGCCACTTTTACTGCCAATCTCCTCCCTTCTCTTACCTTCACCCAACCCATCTCTGACTCCTGCTCTGAATCTCTCCATCTCCATCTCAGGGGATGGGGTAACCACAGAGTCCCACAGCAGTGTGTTCTGTGTTTGATATTAGTATTGGTTTATTATTGTCACATATATGGAGAGTCAGTGAAAAACTTTGTTTGCATACCATCCAGGCAGATAAGGACATCGAGGTAGTCAAAAGAAAACAGAATGCAGAATATAGTGTTGCAGTCGAGAGACAGTACAGTGCAGGTAAACAGATAAAGTGCCAGGGCCACGACAAGGTAGATGAGGAGATCAAGAATTAATCTTTAGCGTGTGAGGGCTCCATTCAAGAGTCTGATAACAGTTGGATGGAAGCTGTCCTTGAGCCTGGTGGTACATGTTTTCAGGCTTTTGTATCTTCTGCCCAAAAGGAGAGGGGAGAAGAGAGAATGACCGAGATGGGAAGGGCCCTTGATTTATGTCGGCTGCTTTCCTGAGGCAGCGGGAAGTGTAGATGGAGTCATGGAGGAGAGGCTGGTTTGCGTGATATTCTGTGTGCAAGCACGTGTGTGTGTGTGTGTGCGTGTGTGTGTGTGTGCGTGTGTGCGTGTGTGTGTGTGTGTGTGCGTGTGTGAGTGCGTGTGTGTGTGTGTGCGCGTGTGTGCGGAAATTGATGCCCAAGCTAGGAACTAACAGCTTATTTGATTGGAAGGAGGTCAATGAACATTACATTGTCATCCTGTCTTCAACCCTCATTCCTGTTCCCTCCTCCAAGGGACCCAGGTTGAATGGATGACACCGTGTAACATGGAGCCACTCTAAGTTGGGAAGTAGAATGTAGTGGTTATTGGGGATGATATGATTGGTTGCATAGGTCATTAACATCTGACATCCCACAAGGATCTGTCCTGACTCCCTAATATTTCACATTTATTTCCTCTCCCTCACTGGTACCATCTAACAACTCACCACCCTGATTTAGACACGTATTGCAGTTCCCTCAATGTCACTGGGTCTCCTGCTGTGACAGTACTGTGGGAGCGCCTTCACCCGCAGGGCTGCAGGACAGTTCACCACCACCTTCTCAAGGGTGATCAGCGCAGAGCTGCAAGGGTTCTTGTCGTGGTTCATCCCAAGCAGCTGCGCGGCAGAGGACTCTCTGATCTATGGGCTGTTCCCGGGGGCACACACGCAGAGGTGGACATCGGCTGCCGCTGGAAGATCATCAACTCGGTGACCTGCCCGCAAACTTGTTGGTCTTCCAGTGCAGCGAGATGTCCAACTGGCACATTCCAAGCTGCAGGAGTATGTGCTGAGGGCTGCTCTGAAGCTCGTTGCAGCTGATGCAAGGGCTTGATGGGGGAAGACCAAACGGTCTAGTGTTCCTCCGCTACTGGACACGGGGGGGGGGGGGGGGTGGAGACTGGTGGGGAAGCCCCCCAAACAACAGAAGGGCATATCGCCCCAGGGAGAAACACAAGTGGCAATGGTGCTATATAAATAAATGTGTTAACACTACTTATGTGGACACAGCCCAGCGCATCAGGGACACCAGCCTCCCCTCTTTGGACTCTGTCTTTACCTCTCATTGTCTTGGTGAAGCAGCCAGCATAATCAAAGACCCCACCCACCCGGGTCATTCTCTCTTCTCTCCTCTTCCATCAGGTAGAAGATACAGGAGCCTAAGGGTACATACCACCAGACTTAAGGACAGCTTCTACCTCACTGTGATAAGACCATTGAACGGCTCCCTTATACAATGAGATGGACTCTGACCTCACGATCTACCTTGTTGTGACCTTGCACCTTATTGCACTGCACTTTCTCTGTAGCTGTGACACTTTACTCTGTACTGTTATTGTTTTTACCTGTACTACATCAATGCACTCTGTACTAACTCAATGTAGCTGTACTGTGTAATGAATTGACCTGTACAATCGGTTTGCAAGACAAGTTTTTCACTGTACCTCGGTACAAGTGACAATAATAAACCAATACCAATAATGAAGAGACCAAATGACACTAATTATTGTAGAGAGTTTTGTACTGTTTATTCCTTTTCTATATATATTTTCTTATAAATAAGTTTATTTTTGAAATAAAAAAAGGGCGATCATCCGGATTAGTGATCCGATTAGTGATTCGGACTGGTAATTTGGATTAGTGTGGATGGGTACAATGGTTGGCTTGAACATGATGGGCTGAATGGCCTCTCCCTATGTTGTATAACTCTATGACTAATTATCAGCAGCGGTTTTCTGTACCTGCATCATTAACATCCGAAGTCCCACAAGGATCTGTCCTGGCCCCCCTTCTATTTCCCATTTCTTTCTCTCACTGATACCATCTGACAACTCACCAGCCTGACTTGAATATGTACTGCAGTTCCCTCATCATCAGTGGCTGCTGCACTGTGGGAGCGCCTTCACCAGAAGCCCTGAGGATTCACCACCTCCTTCTCAAGGGCGATCAGCAAAGGGCAGTAAATGCTGTCATTGCCAGCCACATCCTCATCCCCTCAATGACAAGAAGCCCCCTTTCAGTTATGTCTGACTGGGCAAATAAGGAAAGGTCTGTAAAAACAATCCCTGGTGGCCGTGGTGTGACAATAAGCCAACTATTTGGATGCAGCCATTGGAGTTTCCTTACCTGGGTAAAGGTGCGGTAGCCCTCGAGGATGGGTCTGTATCCTGTGCAGCGACACAAGTTTCCTGGAAGGTAAATTAACAGGAGTCAGTTAAAAATTAGACTGTCCTACCGCCATTGTTCTCAGCTGTTCTCCCTCTGATGTTGGGATATTTTGCAACAGATTCATTTCATCCAGCAGCAAGAAGCTAGGGATGTGCAGTGGAGAACAGTGTGAGGCGGAGAGTTAACATCCTCCAGCTGCCACAGGACACTTCTGTTCCTTGTGTGAAGCCGAGAATACAAGAGCTGGGAGCTCACATATAAAATACGCCAAAGGGTCAGTGACCGGAATCATTGATTCTGTTTATCTCCAGGGGTGCTGCCTGACCTACTGAGTGTTTCCAGCAGTTTCTGTTTAAAATACGAGCTGGAAGGCTGAGAGGAGATTTAACCGAGGTGAATAAAATTAAGAGACTTGGATAGACTGGATGGCAAGAACATACAAGAGAGGGGTCAAAACTAGCAGGTATAGAATTAATTAGTAGAGTTTAGAGGGAAACGTAAGAAAAGATTGGAGCCAGAGAATGGTCTGGAACACACTGGCTGATAGGAAACAAACCCTCAGAGCATTTGTGAAATAGTTGGATGTGCATTTGATCTGCTGGTGACCGACAGAATGACAGACTGAGAACGGGGAAGTCGTATTCACATCTCACAGCTTCCTCAAGCCATTTGCTCTTCTAATCCAACTTTAGTTTGGTTAATTATGGCACATTAGGATAGAGAGAGAATCCTGATACACTCTGCAGAAAGCTCCATGTTATCAACGTCATGGATGTAGAGAATTCCCCACCTCTTGCTTTACCCACATAAATCTCACAGGCAATCTTTAGTAAGTGTTACCCCTCTCTCTCCCTCTCACCCATAGTTGAACCAATCCAAATTCGATGTCCCTTTGACTTGATCCTCTGTTTGGAGGCTATGGCGGGAACTTAAATTTGTTTGAGAGCAGTATGATCACACACGTTGAACATGTGGTGAATGCATGTTACACGGATGTAACCTTGCATTATGTATATACATTTTCAGATGGTTATTGGGAAGGTCCACGACCCTATCTGAACTTCCTCCCAAACCCATTCACTCCCATCACCCAAACCATGCACACCCTCCTGTTTATTGATCAGTTGGTTTCTCCATGGAATATGTGTCAAAGCTTTGACTTCCTTGCTACAACAGAAAAGGAGGCCATTCAGCCCATCAGGCCCATGCCAACTCCAAGGAGAGAGTAAGCCCATCAGTCCCATGCACCCTATTTATCTTCTTGTACCCCTGTGACTTTATTCTCTTCTACATGCCCATCAACTCCCCTTAGATTCTTTTGCTGCTTACCGACACGAAGGGTTAATTTACAGTGGCCAATTAACCTATCAGCACATCTTTAAAGTGTGAAAGACAAACCAGCACACCCGAAGGAAATCCACACAATTACAGGGAGAATGTGCAAACTCCGCACAAACCGTGTTTGTCAGGATTGAACCTACATCCTTGGAGCTATGAGGCAGCAGAACTAACTGCGGCCCCAACCTGCTGCCCTTTAGGTGGCTCTCTCAGGTTTTTAACTGGGCCAGACAGCTCAAGGCACTGAAACTCAGCCACAAACTAACAGACTTTACCTTGAAGAGTGTCTTCGATCTCCTCCATTGTGGGGTTCAGATTGTTCCGTAATAAAGTGTACACAGACATGACAAATCCAGGGGTGCAGAATCCACACTGGGAGCCATGGGCCTTTGCAATACGCTCCTGAGGTTGAAACAAAAGTGGAGGTTTAGTGCAGGAAGCTTGATCGGACATGGAAACTCTAATTGCAGCAAAGAACAAAATCTGGACCATCGTGTAACGCATGAATGAGATGGTCTGAATGCTTTGGGTTCTGTAGTAGTAAGAGACACCGGTTCTGTAATGGTTAAAGGGAATTATGATGACCCTGGAGTTTTACTGAGAGACCTGGGTTACAACAATCCCATCACTGTCAGTGTAAGCCTTTGATTTCACATGAATGAACAGAGTTCTAATGTGACATGGTTAGAACTGCTGCCTCACAGCTCCAGTGACCCGGGTTCAATACTGATCTCCGGTGCTGTCTGTCTGGGGTTTTCTCCTTGCCACTGCGTGGGACTCCAGTTTTGTCCCAAAGATGTGCGTGTTGTGAGATTCATCGGCGGTTGTAAATTGCCCCTTATGGGTAGGTGAGTGGGAGAATTTGAGGGGGAGTTGATGAGAATGTGGATTAAATAAAAAAAATAAGGGATTAATGCAGGATTACTGAAATAGGTTGCTTGATGTTCAGCATGGACCAGAGAACCTGTTTCCAGTTGTATGACTTTGTGACTTGTGTATCAGTTGCTGGAGAGATGCTAATATCCTTAAACAATTCTGCAGACAATGGGGACAGTTGATTCTGGCTTGTTTCTGTTTGACCAGCTGTAAACGCACCACATTCTGTGATATTTGACGATGGTGACCGCTTCAGACAGGCCAGAGAGAGGGAAGCTGCTCCCGTGAACAGATGGTTTGAGACCCAGGGGACACAGATCTAAGCAGTTGGCCTGAAGCGACAAGGCAGATGTGCGACAAAGCCACCTAGGAACTGGATTTCACCCTCTTCTGGTGCGTGGAGCATGCACTGAATGCAGTGTCAACACCCACTTGGATCCCAGCAAAAATTCATCAGCTTGGGCAGAAACCAGTTAAAAGAAATACTTCGGAAATCAAAAGATCTGCAGATGCTGGAAATCTGAAATAAAAGGAGAAAATGCTGGAAACACTCAGCTGGTCGGGCAGCATTTGTTAGGGGAGAAAGAGAGTTGCCGTTTCAGGTCAACAATGGGTGAAGGGCCTGCAGATTGAAAGCTACTTTATGCATTACAAGTTCCACCAGTAGATCCAATTTTGATGCCAATTTTCTTAACCAGAGACTGGTTGTGCTCTGGAACTCACTGGGTGTAGGGATGGCGGAAACAGAGTTAAACAGGCTCTTCATAGGTGATTGGATTTGTGGTTGAGAGCAGATAACTTGCAGGCAAACAGGAAAACAGCAGGGAATGGGTTTGATGGGACTGCTCCACTAGGATCCAGCATAGGTGTGATGGGTTGAATAGCCAGAATGTACAAGGTCCAAACAGAATCAGAAGTGAACATGCATCCCAAGGCAACGAGGCAACTGCTGCAGCACTGTGTCACTCTATAATGGTGAGAAAGAGGCAAATAACCCCTCAGGAATTTTGTTATAGAAACTTCTCCAGAACCTTTGTTGGATTGAAGCAGCAATCCACAAATCATTGGGTCAAAATTTTAAACAAGAAAAGTAATGAAAGTTTCAGAGGCATTTGAAGCCATCTAAAAAGAAAATTAGCTGTGATTAGTGCCAGAATGCATAAGGCCAGAAATGAAATCTCGCTTGTAAAAAGACAATTTAGTTCACATCAGGTAATTTTTAGCAAACAATAGAGATATCAAGAAAGTAGAACTTAGATTGACAAGTAGGGCAAGGCACACGATTTGAAAGCCACGTTTCTGGATGCTGCTGATCTTGGCGTGTTATAACAATTGCAAAAATTCCATTGTTCGACCATTGAGTTACTCATAGCTCAAGTCCCATAGTATCTGATCAGTCAACAGCCCAGGATCTGTGGCCATTCAATATTATTGCGTGGTCACACAGGTAAAATGACTCCCCTTTCAGAGATTAGAGAACTGGAGATCACTGTAGAAGGATCCCCAGCATCAAACTCCAGCCCCTCCTGACAGGGGAGGAGGCAGGGTAGGGACGAATTAATTAATTCTGTTTCAGACTCGGTTAACGGTTCCGAGAGTTGCAGGTGAGTGGTAGAAGTGCCAGGGGTGGTGTTGGAGGGGGCCTAACAAGTCAAGCCAAACTTCTGTCGACGTAGCTCCTGCCATTTCCAAGGATGTGGAAACTTGGAGAACAGAAGCAGGCCATTATGCCCTCATGCCTGTACTTTCTCAGAGGTAGAGTTCAACAATTAATCCCATCCCACCCCAACCCCTCCACCCCTTTTACCTCATGACCTGTAAAATCTTCCTTTTCCACTATTTCCAAATTGCTTTTTGAAATTAACCATTGAATCTGCTTCCACTGTCCTTTCAGGCAGCTCGTTCTAGATCGTAAGCACCGTGTAAAATAACTCTCTCTCATACATCCTCTATCCTCTGCTTCCTGATTCTGCCCCCATTGGAAACAATTGCTCCTTATTTACTCTAACAAAAAGATTTTAAACATCTCAGTCAAATAAATGATTAAAGCTGAGATATTTACAGTGCAGAGGGAGGCCCTTCAGCCCAGCACATCTGCGATGGGATTGCCCACAAACAATCCAGGCATCTCCAGTCCCTCGACGTAGATCTATGGACCCCTTACAGCATAGGCAGAGGTTATTTGGCTTAAGGACGTGCTGGTGTTTTATAGGAACAGTCCAGTTAGTCCAATCTTTTCCTGTCGCCTTACAAGACTTTTCCTTCTCTAATTCCGTTTCAGGCAGCGAATTGAAGGCCAGAGCCGTCCCTGCACGCACATTGCTTCCCTCATGTCATCTGCGATCCCCTCGTCAATCATTTTACAGTGGCGACCTCTGGTCTTGACCTTTCCACCAATGGGAACTCTTTATTCCCATCGTCTGGATCCTTGAGTTTGAAGACTTCCCTCCCATCACCTCTCAGACTTTCCTGCTCTGAGAACAACCCCGGCATCTCCCAGTGTCTCCACCTGAGGTCCCTCACTCTCAAGAGTGTGCTACTGAATCTTTTCTGGATCTCTAAGGGCTTCTCAACCTTCATAGTGAGCCTGAAAACTCCAGACAGATCCAAACCAGTTTGTTGCAATCTTTTCTCCTCTACAGCCCTACTGATGAGATCCAAATCCTAGATTTTGTTTACAGGTTTGTGTACGTCCCTACACCCAGGTCTCTTCATCTGTGCTCTCCCTATGGGAACCTACCATGCATATCACAGTGCTACAATTGATCTCTTCAGGTTACAGCTGGACCCCTCATTCCTGGCACCATAGCCCCTACCCTCTGTGAGTAGGAGAGAGGCACGGCACTAATGCCAGCAGAGTTGCTCACCTGGACCGGATGAAGCTGGGTGCCAGTACTCCCGATCCCCTCCACCGTGGTCACGGCCGTGTGGTGGAGGGAGCAAAGTGGCGCCAGGCACGCGTTCACGGCCATGTGTCTGGGAGCGGTGCAGTCAAGGTGGGACAGATCGTACGGTGGTGTCCTGACGGATTTGGAACTCTGGGATGGCTGTAGACCATGAAGTCACTCACATGGAGAGAGGGAAGAGGTGTGGGGGAAGGGGTCACGGGATGTGGGACCCACTTTAATCAAGTGGATCACCCACATGACACAATAATATTAACTATAAATCTAATCGTAGGTGCCATCAAACTACTGTGGTTAAACTTTGAAGGGTAGTTGTCCAGTCTGCAGATCTACACTTCCCTGAACTCCCTCCCACACCCTCCTCTCTTTCTCTTTCTCACTCCCACTCTCCCCCCTTTCCCTCCCTGGGGCTCTCTCTCTTCCACACTCCCTAGGCGCGTGCGCATGCTCTCTCTCTCTCTCTCTCTCTTCCCCCAACCACCCCCCCACCCCACACACACACACACACACACACACACACACACACACACACACACACACACACACACACACACACACACACACACACACACACACACACACACACACACAACTCCCTGAGACTCTCTCTCTCACTCTCCTTGATCCCCTCCCACACTCCCTAGGTCTCCCCATCTCTCACTCCCCGACAAGCTGCCTTGACCTCTCTCCTACTTGTTATCTACATTCCTTGGGCCCCACACTACTGACTCTAGACTGATCCTTTTCCGTGACCCATGTTTTAACATCCCACATCCCACATCCCACAATCCACCCAAGGGTCGGGATGCCCCATTGGAAAACCACAGCTCCAAGCTCTCCGGTGCAGTGATCGTTCCCCCAGTTCACATCTTGGTCTATTGCAAACTAATTGATAGAGTTTGATAGCAATATGTAGTCTACAAGTTTAACCTAAAGGTGACTGACCCTCAGTGCAGACAGTTACTTCCTTGTTTGACCTCCAAGGCCCTGAATGCCTCTGTCACCTCCCCTCACAGACTGCTCCACTCTGAGCTACCTCAGTTTCTCCGGGCACTCCGTGCAGAGTGTGGAGTTGGTGCATTCTTCCTGTGATCCCGGGTGCTCCGGTTTCCTCCCACATCCCAAAGACGTGCGGCTCGGCAGACTGAGTGGCTGCCATAAACTGGCCTTAGTGTGTAGGTGGATGGGAGGAGAATCAGGGAGAGTTAATGGAATGGTATTGATGGGATTGCTCTGTGAGTCGGCACGGACTCAATGGGCTGAACAGTCTCCTTCTATTTTTTGACATTTCCCCTCAGTGGAAACCACCCCACGTCACACCTAGTTAGCTTTAAGCGTTATATCTACAGCGTTACTTGATTTGCTAAGGCCCTCATTTCAGCCCAATCCAAGTGACTCCATCCCAGTAGAACCACAGGGACTCCTATCCTGTCCCCCACTGGTTCCATCTGTCCATTAGCCTTCTCGTATCTGTTCCACCTATCACTCTCCTTACTTATCAGAGTTCAGCATGTGCACCTCTCCTGCCTCCATATCACCACCCCCCCCGCCTCTTGTCTCCCAACTCTGTCCCTCCCCTTCCCGCACCTGGCCCCCCTCACTCCACCTGGGTCCAGCCCCTGCCTCACCCCCTCCCCCTCTCCCCTTTATACTGGCCATCCTCCCTCCGTGCTCCCAGCCCTGATGCGGGCTCTCAATCCAAAGTGTCAACCGTTCCTTCCCCTCCACAGACGCTGCCTGACCCGCTGAGTTCCTCCAGCAGCTCGTTTTTTTCTTTTGCTCCAGATCCCAGCAGCTGGAACAAGCTGCCAGAGAAAGTAGTTGAGGCAGGTACAATAACGACATTTAAGAGACATTTGGATATATGAACAGGAAAGGTTTAGAGGGATATGGGCCAAACGCAGGCAAATGGAACTAGTTTAGGCAGGCACCTTGTTTGGCATGGATGATTTGGGCTGAAAGGCCTTTTCCTGCATGGTACTACTCTATGACACTATGACTAACAGCAGTCTCTTGTGTCTCCGGTAGAACAACTCCCTCTTTCCCCAGCACTGCTGCCAGTTCCCCAAGAACTCAAACCCATTTTTCCTACCCCAGTATTCAACTCGTTGACCTTATCCCAATTTGCACGTATTCTTTGTAATTCTGAGATTAATGTTCCCACTTGTTAATTTGGACCGTAAATGCTTATATTCCTTCAAGTGCTTATATTTTTTCCCATCCTTTCTCTGTCTTTTGCTTCGAGGATTCAAGTCAAGGTCAAGAAGACCATGTATATTGTGAAGGATTTGTATAGCCTCTGCTTCCTCCGAAAAAAGAACCCAAGTTTGTCAGAGGCACGTGCCCTCTAATCCAGGCATCATCCTGGTGAACCTCTTCTGCACCCTCTCCAAAGCCTCCACATCGTTCCTGTAATGGGGGCGACCAGAGATATCCCAGAGCATGGGAAAGGAGGACAGAAAGAGCAGGCTGTTCGCACATGGGACATCCCGATGTTATTCGTGTCTGCTCCTGGTGTAGGAGACGTGGTTGGGAGAGTGAGGATACCCAATGGACAGCGAGGCTCTGCTTGCTTTTGCAATGTTGAACATGTTCCAACGAATACCACTGTCAAAAAGAAAGTGGTTGAGGTTTTCTTCTGTCATTACTGGTGGGTGAAAGGATACACAATCTTCCCCTGGAGCGGGCTGTACTTGGAGATCATCACAGTGCACGAACCACATCCTCCTTCCCCACAGCCGAGCTTTGTTCCGGTCAGACCCACTGACAAGTTACATTAAGGAAAGCCGCGGTCAACAGATACATCATTTTCAAGGACCAATTGAAATGCATCCGACCAGGTTCCATTGGCTGTTGCAGTCCAAGGTATCACAGACCAACCAAAGGACTTAAACATGGAAAAGAACTGGCCACCGCCTTCCCGGGGAATGAAGAATATGGAATAAGTTATACCTGGCCAGGGTGGGCCATAATGTACCAACAAATTAAAGCAGAAACAGACCAAAAAAAGAGTTCACCAGCAAGGATACACAGAAACCAATTTGTCCAGTGATTGGGTTGACAGGGGAATATGAACTAGTTTCTCTTTCCACATATGTTGTTTGACTGACTGAGTTACTCCAGCCTTTATGTTTTGGGTTCAATGAGTTCACAGGGAACAGTGATGGAGGTTACAGAGGAACCAGTGGGTCCAGAGATGGAGTTTACTGTGGTTCCAGTGATGGAGGTTACAGAGGAACCAGTGGTTCCAGTGATGGTTACAGAGGAACCAGTGGGTCCAGTGATGAAGTTTACAGAGGAACCCGTGGGTCCAGTGATGGACATTACACAGGAACCAGTGGGTCCAGAGATGGAGCTTACAGAGGAACCAGTGGTTCCAGTGATTGGGTTTAGAGGAACTAGTGGGTCCAGTGATGGAGGTTACACAGGAACCAGTGAGTCCAGTGAATGGGTTTACAGATATATGGTCACTGACAGAATTTGCACAGTTGGCCCATATTGTTTTTATGATGTGTGCCATTCTCTTGTTCCACATGGTACTTTTCCAGAAGGAATGCAGCCAGGTCCTAAACTCAACACCACCCGTAAGGAAGTTCAATAATTAGCCATAAGATAGACTCTGTACCTAACAGCTGATTTTGTTCATTGTAATTTTTGCTGTTGCTCAGGATGCAGAGGGTATGGAGACTGAAATAATTCTCATTATGTAAGTAAAATTAAAAGGATTAATTTCCAGGAATATATTAGAATCATTACTATCTGCTGTGAATTTTGTCGAGTACACAGGATGTTAATTTGAATTCTTGTAAAAGGCTGGGACACAGATTCACACAGAAACACAGTTGAAATGCAATAAGGATTTATCGGACAGTTTAGACTTTCAAAAGGTGAATATTTTCTGTGGTAAACATGGAAATATCCAAAAAGTATTTAAGATACGGAAGCATTTGACTGGGTGGACGTCGAGTTTCCATTTAAGTCCAAAGTCCAAAAAGTCCCGAGGTATCGTTGCAGCTCTATAAAACTCTGGTTAGACCACACTTGGAGTATGGCATTCAGTTCTGGTCACCTCATCATAGGAAGGATGTGAAAGCTTTAGAGAGGGTGCAGAGGAGATTTACCAGGATGCTGCCTGGATTGAAGAGCATGTCTTTGGTTAAGCAAGCTAGGGCTTTTGTCTTTGTAGAGAAGGAGGATGAGAGGTGACTTGATAGAGGTGTACAAGATGATAAGATGCATAGATCAAGTCTGAGACTTTTTCCCAGGGCAACAATGGCTAACAGGAGGGGACATAATTTTAAGGTAATTGGAGGAAGGTATAAGGGAGATGTTAGGGGTAAGTTTTTTACACAGACAGTGGTGGGTGCGTGGAACGCACTGCCGGCAGAGGTTGTGGGGGCAGATACTTTAGGGACATTTAAGAGACTCTTAGATAGACACATGAATGATAGAGGAACGGAGGGCTATGTGGGAGGGAAGGATTAGATAGATCTTAGAGCAGGATAAAATGTCGGCACAACATTGTGGGCCGAAGGGCCTGTACTGTGTTGTAGTATTCTATGTTCCATGTTCTAAAACTAGGATTTTGAATAAAAGTTAGTCACCATTAAAATAACAGAAGAATTCTGGGGAAGCTTCACTGGAGTAGAGGGAGGCCAGAACCTGCCACCACAGACAGGAGGTGGGGCAAATAGCAGAGGTTCTTTTAAGGGTAAGTGAGATTCAACACAGGGAGATACAGTGACATAGTCCAGAAAACCAAGTGGGCTGTTCCTGAACCATAAACATCTATGCAACCCACTGTTGGATAGACTATCTATCCAATCTATCTTTGAACAAGAACAGCTCACAAGGTAGAGGTCTTCCAAAACAAGTAGCCACAGAAGATCGTCAGCACCTTCTGGTGGAACAGAATGTCAACCCTTGAGATGCATCAGAAGGTAAACACAAAGCCTGCTGGAGGCAGAATGAGATGGAGAGAGTTGAGTGTGTGTTGAATGACACCAGGCACCCTGTCTCGAACATCTCCTCTACATGTTGAAATGACTGCCCGAGGTGATCTGAAAACAATAGAGAGATGAGGTGTATGGCCTAACTTGGGAGACCAATATTAGACAGGACACAGGCTGGTGCTGAAGTGCTCTGTCTCTGAGGCCTTATCTCCACCACTGAGATGCAATCAAATGGATAAATCCCAATTATCTGCAGTGGTCCTTAAAATACCCCAAGGTCACAGCTTGCTATGCAGTCTGTTGCAAGATGACTGCCCCTTTAACCTCAAGCTAAGCCTCTTGGACCAATACAGAATGGAAGAAACCACTTGTACATTCTTACTGCAGATTGTGTCAAGAAGCCAGTTATGTTGAACAGGCTTGTTTGCTCCATTCCCAAACTGACAGCAACATATCATATTCCCTTGGAAGAGCTTGTTAAGGGTAGGGATCTGAATTCTTAACTGGCCCTCAGTGAGATCTGTTGGAAGGATCTGCTCCCACAACTCCCTCTCACCCTCCATATTCATAAACCACGTGTTGCCGATTGCGACAAGCAAGGATACATTTCCTCCTCAGGTAGGTTATCAGGTTCAGTTCAGGGTCCACATTTCTCTCCACAACCTGTGGACAATGAAACAAGAACAGCAGAAAGAGTTAACACACGTTAGCAACTAGCACACTAATTTAATGAGGTTGTCGGCTACTCTTTTCATTTTCCCAACAGCTGAAGAATTGCACATCAGCGTAAAATGGTTGCAACATCATGTGGGCAGAGAGGTTGGAACTCCAGGGAGAGAACTTCATTCCTCATCAACAGTACAAGTTATAATCAACTCCACACTTTCAGTTCCATTGGCTTCAAACAAACCGTACGTGAGGAGGGGATGCAGCCAGAGGATCATGCTTTGCTGGTGACGTTAGTTGAACCTTTACCCACTCCACTTTTATGCATTCTTCTCCCAGCTCCACACTCCAAGGTACAGGATGTGCTGGCTCGGACATGGCAACTTATGCTGTCCATCACTGCTTTATCCTACAACTCCCGACCCAATTCATGTGGGAGATCCTCACTACACTGACCGCAGCACTGTATAAAGGGCAACCAGAGAGTGGGAAATCTGTCTAGTTTAGTAATTGCTTGTAGGGGAGGAATATTGTCCTAGCCCAATCTGGCCTGTTTGTGACTCTATTCATGTGAAGTGACTGGCAATTCACAAAGTGAGGCCACCCAGAACAAAGCTGGCTTAGTCCTAACACATATCAGGGTGTATTCACCCACTGCTGGCCAACATTGGCTCACTGTTATACAATACATCAGTTCTAAACATGGTCATCCATGAGTTCAGATTCCATCATGGCCTCACCCTTCATCATCACTGCCATCACCCCCAGCCTGACAACCTTGCCAGGTGCCTGCATTCTTCTCATTCTCATCTGTTGGGTAACCCTGAACTCTCATTGCTCCAACACTTGCACCCCTGTCAAGGGCCAAGCCTCTTCATTTCTTTCCCCAGACCTCCCCACCTCACCCATAAAAAAAATACAAGAGGATGCTGGAAATACTCAGCAGGTCAGGCAGTATCTGTGGAGAGAGGAAAAGTTCGCTTTTCAGTTCGATAACCCTTCACCAGAACTGACGGAGGTTCTGTTTGACCTGAAACGTTAACCTTGTTTCTCTCTCTGTAGATGCAGCCTGACCTGCTGGGAATTTGCAGCAACCTCGACTTTTATTTCAGATTTACCAGCATCTGCCGTGTTTTTGCTTTTCTCGCTACCTTTCCTTTGTTAAGCCACTCCTTCAAACCACCTCTGCAGCCAAGATTCTGGTCTCTTGCTCAGTGAGGGACGTTTGCATGATAACAATCTCGAGAAATATTTGGAACTTTTTGCTACTCTCAGCAAATGCTGTGGAAGAACTCTTGACTTGCGTTTAAATTTATATTGACAATCCTAGAGTGAAGATGCTTTGGTTACAGGAAAAATATTGTTTAAAGACAGCACAGATTGTCAAGCCAAGATGCAATTAAAAACCACAATGGGGAGGTTTTGTTGAGGTATCTCAAGAAAAACTATTTTCAGTGCTTGTTCAATCAAAACTGGGACATTTAATTTTGCTCAAATTAAGAGCAGGAATATCACCAATAGCTTCCCTTGGTCGAGCCACATAGACGCTATGGCCAAGAATCCACAACAGCGCCTCTACTTCCTCAGAAGGCTAGGGAAATTCGGCATGTCCCCGGTCCTCGCCAATTTTTACAGACGCACCACAGAATGTACCCCATCTGGATGTACCACAGCTTGGTCTACCCAAGACCGCAAGAAGCTGCAGAGAGTTGTGGACACAGCCCAGTGCATTATGGACACCAGTCTTCCCTCCTTGGACTTTGTCTTTACCTCTCGTTGTCTTGGTGTAGCAGCCAGCATAATCAAAGACCCCACCCACCCGGGACATTCTCTCTTCTCTACTCTTCCATCGGGTAGAAGATACACCAGACTTAAGGGCAGCTTCTACCCTACAGTGATAAGACTATTGAACAGTTCCCTTATACAATGAGATTGACTATGACCTATGACCTCATGACCTCACGATCTACCTTGTTGTGACCTTGCATCTTATTGCACTGCACTTTCTCTGTAGCTGTGACACTTTACTCTGTACTGTTATTGTTTTTACCTGTACTACATCAATGCACTCTGTACTAACTTGATGTAACTGCACTGTGTAGTGAATTGACCTGTAAGATCGGTTTGTAAAACAAGTTTTTCACTGTACCTCGGTACAAGTGACAATAATAAACCAATACCAATACCAATATAGCAACTGCTCTGCCCTTGACTGCCAGAAATTGCAGAGAATTGTGTACGCAGCCCAGTCTATCACGAAAATCATTCTCTCTGTCTACACTCCCCACTGCCACGGTAAAGCAGCCAACATAATCAATTATGCCTCCCACCCCGGACATTCTCTCTTCTCCCCCCTCGCATTGGGCAGAAGATACAAAGGCCTGAAAGCACGTACCACCAGACTCAAGAACAGCTTCTATTCCACTGTTGTAATACTCTTGAATGGATAATACACTCTTGTCCGATAAACAACTACTCAATCTACCTTGCCATGGCCCTTATTGTCTACCTGCACTGCACTTTCCCTGTAACTGGAAACTTTCCCTGTTTCCCTGTTTCCTGTTGTACTACCTTGATGTACTTATGTATGGAACGATCTATCGGGATGTCACCCAAACAAAAGCTTTTCACTGCACTTCGGTACATGTGACAATAATAATCCAATTACAATGAATAGGCACTTTGGGCCCCTCAAACATGTCCTGCCCTTAAATGGTTGATCTGACTGTAATCTCAACTCCACACAATGGAACAGAGAAGGCAAAAAAACTCAAAAAAATATGCCAGATCTCGTTTACCCACAGTAGCCTTTCACCCCTTATTTGCCTTAAAAATATTTGAAGATTCTGCTTCCACTGCCCTTTGAGGAAGTGAGTTAAAGAGACTCACAGTAGTCCGAGAGAATAAAAAAAATTGTCACAATTTTGCCACATAAAAATATATAAAATTACAAGAGGTATAGATTGAGGTTGATCGGCAGAATCTTTTTCCCAAGGTGGAAATGTCAAATATTGGAGGACTTGGGTTTAAGGTGAGAGGGTGAAAACTTAAAGGAGATGTGCGAGGCAAGTTTTTTTACACAGAGAGCAGTGGGTGCCTGGAACACCCTGCCAGGGGAAGTGGTGGAGGCAGATACAATAGCAACATTTAAGAGGCATTTAGACAGGCACATGAACAGGCGAGGAATGGAAAGATGTGGACTATGTGCAGGCAGACGGGATTAGTTTAAGTTGGCATCATGGTTGGCACAGACATCGTGGGCTGAAGGGCCCTTTCCTTTGCCTTACCGTTCTATGCTCCATATTTGCTTCTTTAAGTGTGTGGTGGATATTTTGAAACACCAACCTCCTTGTTCTAGATTCATGAGAGGAACCAAGGTTGTGGGGAAAATCTTGTCAGGACTCCCATAGGATCTTACATTTTTAAATTAAGTCTGAGTTTCAATTTGGAGCATTGTAACGCTGGAAGGGATTATAGAAATGGGGTTTGGCAAACAATGACGTATTTTAAAATTGAGATACCTCCAGGTCAGAAACCAGTGTAGACCCTCAATTCACTCTGTTATTGTTATAGGTCAATGACCCTCTTCCTCCTACCTTGCGTCCATTGACAAAGAAAACCAACTCATCACTTTCCGGCATCATGGAGTTCTCCATATCATGGCTCATTTTCTGGGCTGTTAAAAGAATATCCAACAGGCTATTAGGTACAATAGAGACCACAGAACAAAACACATTCCTTCCCACCTCTGGTTCATCTCCCAGAGTTTGACATAAACCTGGAGTAGAGTTCAAATGGGAATCGTGCGTGATAGACTGGGATAAAAGAAAAGTTGGTATTAAAAATAAACACCAGAAAGACGTTTCATCAAAATCAGAAAATGCACAAAATCTCACAGGATTTGGTGGGCTGAGAACAAGGGAAGAATTTATTAAAAGTTCAGAAACAGCTTCTTCCCCTGCGCCATCAGATTTCTGAATTTTGTGAACCCATGAACACTACCTTGTTATTCTTTTTTTTGCACTATTTATTTATTTTTGTAATTTATAACAATTTTATGTCTTTTGCACTATCCTGCTGTCATAAGACAATAAATTTCAAGTCATATAAGTCAGTGATAATAAATCTGATTCTGATTTGGACTATATTTCTTTAATCTCTCTCAATTTACACTACAGGTTTTATATTTATTTTGTTGTGTAAGTTATGTGTAATTTATATTAACATGTTTGTCATGTCTGTAATGCACTGTGCTGCTGCTGCAAAAAGCTCATTTTCATGGTATTTATACCCTGGGTATATATGCCTATGACAATAAACTTGAACTTGAATAAAGGGCAGTGAATGAGCATCAACCACTGACACATTGAAGAGCCTGCTCCTGTTATTACAGACTATATTTCATTTGTTAGTTTTGCCTGTAATGGATGGTCATCATTAGAAACACTAGCTCTAGGCTTAGCTCATTCCCAGTGAAATTTCACATCAGAAAATTGAGTTGTTCCCACCCAAGTGTTGCAAGCACACACAATGGCTCAGTTCAACCCACCTCAGTGAAAAGCAGCACCCCTTCCCCATCATCCCATTGCTCTGTACCATGGAATAACCCCTGTGAACATCAGTAGGGGGCAGGAGTAACCCATAGAGTCCCTCAAGCCTGTTCTATCATTCAATGTTCACAGCTGATGTGACCATCTCATCATCTCCACCCTCCTTCCTGTTCCCCAGAAATCTCAACTCCACTGTTGTAGCCTCTGTAGGTTCTTCTCCAGACTTTTATTCAGTAAAGCATGTAACAAGGATAGAGCTTCTAACCAAGCATCCTTTAAAGAAGGCAAACAATGCAGTGACACCACAGTGTAGCAAATGTCACACCACATGGTACACAGAGATATCAAGGAAATGAAGAGATATGGGGTTAGTGCAGGAAAGTGGCGCTGAGGTAAAAGATCAGCCATGATCTTATTGAATGAGGGAGGAGGCTCAAGGGGCCAAATGGACTACTCCTACTTCTAGTTTTTATATTCTTAAA
The DNA here is from genome assembly GCF_009764475.1 of Pristis pectinata. Lineage (NCBI taxonomy): Eukaryota > Metazoa > Chordata > Chondrichthyes > Rhinopristiformes > Pristidae > Pristis > Pristis pectinata. Next base: position 94,181,639 of record NC_067414.1, read on the forward strand.
GGTATATGCACATCCAATATGCCATAGTTTCCCCTTTCACCTTATACCTTATTGTCTGCCTGCACTGCACTTTCTGTAACTGTAACATGTTATTCTGCATTCTGTTATTGTTTTTCCTTGTACTACCTCAATGCGCTGTTGTAATGAAATGATCTGTATGGATGGCATGCTTAGCAAGTTCTTCACTGTACCTCAGTACACATGACAATAATAAACCAATTCCACTTCCAAAACAAAGTAGCAAAGCCATATCAACAATTATTGCACCATCAATTAACTACCTACTATGTACAGGTAGTTAATTTACAAAACCTATACTGTGTATTGAAATGTTGTTTTGACTTAACATAACCAGTAATACAACAGATCACATACTTTTTCAAACATGAGCTCTAACCCCATACTTAACAGATAACAGTGTACCCATTAATTACAGTTAGACATTGCTCTAAAATATTTCTCAGTATCACAACCTAAGAATACCAATTTCTACTTTAATTTTTTCTTCTTCTTTTCCTGCATCTTTACACACATTCTGCCTCACTTCACAACTCTGCTCTGGTTCCCCGTAGACACTGTAATTTTACTTCCCTTTGCTGACCTTTCGAAGATTTTCATTCTGCCACGCTCTGACTGGTCCCCAGTACACACACCTCAGCCATCGTTGTTGTCACCTTGTCACCATTCCTCTCCTGCACCTTAATGAACCAACAGCATCAGGAAGAGGCTGGAGCTTCCATCAAAGTTGTTTGCACACAGCAATCCAACTCTCCTGAAAGCATGGTGAAAGCTCTGAACTCCTCTCACATCTGGCCTTGAGTGGTGGTGGACAATTAAACAGCTAACTGGAGGAAGAGACTCCAAGAACCTTAGCCCAGCCTGAGTACTAAACACAGGGTTGAAGTATTCGCAACCAAGTGAAGCCAGATGTGCCAAATGGATTGTCCACCTCTGCTTCCTCCTGAGATCCCCACCGTCACAGAAGCCCATGTCCAGCCACTTGATTCAGTCTGTGTGACATCAGAAAATGGCCGAGGCCTCCGTATTCAGCAAAGTCTACAGGAACAGACAACGTCCCAGCTGTAGTACTGAGGACCCTCACTCCAAAAGGGACTGGATCTCCAGGACAGTTACAAACCTCAGACTGGTACAGGGGAATCAAAAATTAGAGGGCATAGGTTTAAGGTGAGAGGGGAAAGATTTACAAGGGATCTGAGGGGAAAAATTTTCACACATAGGGTGGTGGGTATGTGGAACAAGCTGCCAGAGGAAGTGGTAGAGGCGGGTACAATTACAATGTTTGAAAGATATTTGGACAGGTACATGGATAGGAAAGGTGTAGAGGGATTTGCGCCAAATGCAGGCAAATGGGATTAACTCAGGTAGACAACTTGGTCACCATGGACAAGCTGGGCCAAAGGCTCAACTCTATGACTCTATAACTGGCATTTACCTGACAACGTGGAAAATTGCCCGGGTATGACCTGCTTGCAAAAGGAAGGACAAATCCATACCTGCTACTTACCCCACATTCAGTCAACTCTCACTCATCACCAATGTAATGGAAGGACTTATCAACAGAGTGATCATAGACAAATAGGAGATGCCCAGACTGGACAGAACCATGAAGCTCTAGACCTCAACGCAGGCTTAGTCCAAAGAGTTGAACTCCAGAGATGAGGTGAGAATGATTGCCCTCGATGTCAATTGTGGAGAGTGTGATTATGAATTAGAATTAGGTGAGCTTCCACCGCCGGCCCACAGTGGCTGCAGTGTGCACCATCTGCAGCATGCACTGCAGTTACTCGCTCAGGCTACACTGACAGCCACCCCCCCCCCCCCCCCCCCCCAAACCCATGACTCCTATCACTAAGAAGGACAAGGGCAGCAGGTGCAGGAGAATACCACCACTTGCAGGTTCCCCTCCAAGTCACACGCCACCCAGAATTGGAAACCTATCGCCGTTCCTTCACCGTCACTGGGCCTAAATCCCGGATCTCCCTCCCCAACAGTGCTGAGGGAGCGCCTCCACCAGAAGGACTGCAGCGGTTCAAGAAGGTGGCTTCTCAAGGGCAAACAGGGATGGGCAATAAATGCTGGCCTTGCCAGCGACATCAGTTATGCCCAGATCCTGAACAAAGATTAGCTTAAATAAATAAATAGTTGCTTACCTTACACCCCGGAGCTGAAGTCTCCCATTCAGAGACTCAGTGGGAAGAGCTTGCAGTTTACAAACCTGCCAATGATTGCGCTTACTGCTAGATTCCAAGAGAAGTCCATTGGAATGGCTGAGGCTGATGCTGCTCCCAACCCATGCCAGTGCCATGAACTGGAATATCTGCAGGGAAACCCAAGTTAGCCCCCGCGCTGGTGATATCAGCAGGACTCATGAGCAGCCCCTGTATTTTGGGGTGATAACCTCCCTGCCAACAATCTACAAGTCTGAGGTTTGAAAACACCAATTAAGATGAGATGAGATATCTATTTATTAGTCACATGTACATCGAAACACACAGTGAAATGCTTCTTCTTGCATTACTGAGAACATGCTGGGGAAAGCCCACAAGTGTCGCCATGCTTCCAGTGCCAACGTAGCATGCCCACAGCTCCTAACCCGTACGTCTTTGGAATGTGGGAGGAAACTGGAGCACCCGGAGGAAACCCACGCAGTCACGAGGAGAATGTACAAGACACATGCCCCCGCTTCCCAGCACAGCCTCACCTACCCCCAACTATAAGCCCGTATCCTTTTAGAACATGGAACATAGAACAGTACAGCACAGGAACAGGCCCTTCGGCCCACCATGTCCGTGTTGACCATGATGCCAAATCAAACTAAACCCATCTGCCTGCACATGATCCATATCCCTCCATGTTCATGTGTCTATCTAACAGCCTCTTAAACACCACTATCTCATCTGCTTCCACCACCAGCCCTGGCAGCCCATTCCAGGCACCGACCACTCTGTGTGTAATCAAACTTACCCCATACATTTCCTTTAAACTTTCCCCCCCTCACCTTAAAGTATTTGACATTTCCACCCTGGAGGGAAAAGACACTATCCAACCTATCTATGCCTCTAGGGATAGATAGATAGGGATTTTCTGAGACAGAATAAAAGAGTTCTCATATTACATATTGCTCATGACATTGAAGGAGGCCTTTTGGCCCATTGATTTCATGCTGGCTCCCAGAGCAACTCTGTCGATCTCATTTCCTCACTTAATTCCCTGTAACCTATTCTCTCTCACGCGTCCATTAACATAACCCACCCCATCTCTATCCTCCTACTCCCACAGCACCAGGGGGATTTTACAGTAGCCAGTTAACCCACCAATCAGCATGGATTGGAGATGTGAGAGGAAACCAGAGCACCCAGTGAAAGCCCACACAGTCACAGAGAGAACGTCACAAGCTCCACACAGGCAGCACCCGAGGTCAGGATCGAACACAGGTATCCAGAGCTGTAAAGCAGCAGCACTACCTGCTATGCCACTGTGCCGACCCCACAAACTCAGAGATACATGGTTTTCCAATTTCTCTCAAGAAAACACATCCCCTCATAGCTTTACCCTGTAATATCAACTCGGTTTCTTCTAACCTGCTGTTTGGTCCTGAGTCACCGATGCAGGATGTCTTCTCAAATGAGTATCTGTTCCCTAATTAATGGACCAAAGGAAAAGGGCAGTGAGTATCAGAAAACAACCTCTTGCTTTTTTGCTAATTCACTCCCAAATGCCCTTTGGAGTTTTAACTTTCAATCATTAACAGGCATATTTCAGGCTAAGTTTTGCCTTGGGACTCAATGGCAACTGTCATTGGCACTCCACACATTTGAGTTTCATATGTCAGTACCATTTAATCAATAATTACTGAGGATATTCAAACACAAGACCCCTCAACCACACTGATGTCACGTAACAGCCAAAATTCACCTGAATCATCTTTGCACTGGCTAAAGTTTAATTTTATTATGGGAAAGATGATCGCGGAAAACAAACCTTGGAGATTGAGCAACAGCGGTTCAGAGATGAATTTAACAATCAGAGCTTGGCTCGGATTATAATTGCAAAATTTCCCAGAATCTAGCTGTAGCACTGTTAAAAATTAAAGTATAATACTGCAGATGTTGAAATTCTGTAAACAGAAACAGAACCTACAGGAAATAGTCAGAGGGTCAGGCAGCATCTGTGGGGATAGTAAATGACCTGGGGTTGATGGTCAGTTCTAATGAAAGGTGGAGAAACAAAGGACTGCAGATGCTGGAATCTAGATGAAACAACAACAAGATGTTGGAGGAACTCAGCAGGTCAGGCAGCATCTCTGGAGAAAAGCAGGCGGTCAACGTTTCGGGTAAGGACACTTCTTCAGGACTGAAGATAGGAAAAAGGGAAGCCTAATATATGGGGGGGGGGGGGGGAGGCGCGAACGGAGCAGTGATAGGTGGACAAAAGAGGGGATGCGGGGTGGGCACAAGGTGGCGATGCAGGTAAGAGATAGTGATAGGCAGATGCAGGGGAGGAGGGGAGAGCAGATCCACTGGAGGATGAGTCAAAGGTAAGAAGGCAGGCACCCCATGGGGGGAGGGGAGGAGAGGAGGAAAAGTAAAATAAAGGGGAGAAAAGCTCATTGAATCTTAAATGTTAACTCTATTTCTCTTTCTGTAGACGCTGCCTGGCCTGCTGAGTGTTTCCAGCATTTACCTCTTTTATTTTGAAAATTAACCTTCTGTTTTAAGTTTAAAATAACAAAAACTTTTATCTTGACAGTGAGATATTTTCCCACTAAGTACACTTTCTCTGTTAGTAAAGAAACTGCTGAATAACTTCTGATGCAAGGTCTTCGGCCTTGGTCACAGAGTCAGAGAGTCAAAGAATAATCCAGCACGGAAACAGGCCCTTCAGCCCAACTGGTCCATGCCAACCAAGATGTCCATCTAAGCTAATCCCATTTGCCTGTGTTTGGTCCATATCCCTCTAAACCTTTCCTATTCATTTACTTGTCCAAGTGTATTTTAAATGTTGCTATTGTACCTGCCTCTACCACTTCCTCTGGCAGCTCCTTCCATTTACCCAGCACCCTCTGTGTGGAAAAAGTTACCAGTAAATTTCTCCCCTCTCACTTTAAACTTGTGCCCTCTAGTTTTAGACTTCCCTACCCTGAGGAAAAGACTGTGACTTTTCACCTTAGCTATGCCCCTCATGATTTCATAAGGTCACCCCTCAGCCTCCTACACTCCAGGGAAAAAATGTCCCAGCCTCTCCAACCTCCCCTTATAACTCAAGCCCTCCAATCCCGGTAACATCCTCATGAATCTTTTCTGCGCCCTTTCCAGCTTAATGACATCCTTCCTATAGCCGGGTGACCAGGATTGCACACAATACTCCAAGTGTGGTCTCACCAACGACTTGTACAGCTGTACCATGACATCCCAACTCCTGTACTCAATGCCCTGACCAATGAAGGTCAGCGTGTCAAACATCTTCTTCACCACCCTGTGTACCCGTGTCTCCACTTTCAGGAATGATGTACCTGTACCTCTAGCTCTCTCTTTATTTTTGTAAAAGCACCAACGTTAATGGAAGAACGAAAAAATGAAGATGCTGGAAGTCTGAAATAAAATCAGAGAAAGCTGCAAACACTCAGCAGGTCAGGCAGCGTCTGAGGAGATCTTTGGTTGGCTTGATGCCAGCCATTGACAAATGGTCAGATTTAGTTACAGGGCACCAAATCACGATATGTTTAGACAGAATCAATATGGTTTTATAAAGTATTGTTTTTGACTAAGCATTTTTTTGAGCATGCATTTCAAAAGGCTTTTGATAAGGTATCACACAAAGGTTGTGAAGTAAAGTAAAGGTTCTCAGGGTTAATGGTAGTGTACAATAGAATGAACAGTATGGTAGTACAGTACCATCCCTCTGTCCTCTGCACCACTCCAGTGAAGCTCAACTCATGTTCAAGGAAGAGTACCTCATCTTCTGACTAAACACATTCCAGCTTTCTGGACTCATTGCCAAGTTCAACGATTTCAGCAGGTGTTCCTGCTGTTCACAATCACATTGTTTCTGAAGATCTCTTTCAGTTCCTTTACTACCTGTTACCATTCACTTTCACCGTCCACCATCCCCGTCTCTTGTAATTTAATCCATTTACTTTCCACCCTCTCACAGACCTTCCTTGTTGTTCTTTCCTCCCTGTCCCTGATCTGAGTATGTTTTATCTAAAGAATTTTCCACTTCTGATTAAGTTGTTGACCTGTTCTGTCTATCTGTCTGTCTGTGTCATCTCTCTCTCTCTATCTCTACATCTTTCTCTCTCTCTCTCTCAATCTCTACATCTCTCTCTCACAATCTCTACATCTTTCTCTGCCTCTATCTCTGCATCTCTCTCTCTGTTCCTTTTTCCCCTTCTCTCATTATTCCCTCTTTGCACTATGTATTTAACATAGAACATAGAACACTACAGCACAGTACAGGCCCTTCAGCCCATGATGTTGTGCCGACATTTTATCCTGTTCTAATATCTATCTCACCCTTCCCTCTTACATGGCCCCCTATTTTTCTATCATTCATGTGTCTATCTAAGAGTCTCTTAAATGTCCCTAACGTATCTGCCCCACAACCTCTGCCGGCAGTGCGTTCCACACACCCACCACTCTCTGTGTAAAAAACTTACCCCTGACATCTCCTTTATACCTTCCTCCAATCACCTTAAAATTATGCCCTCTCATGTTAGCCATTTTCGTCCTGGGAAAAAGTCTCTGACTGTCCACTCCATCTATGCCTCTTATCATCTTGTACACCTCTATCAAGTCATCTCTCATCCTCCTTCGCTCCAAAGAGAAAAGCCCTAGCTCACTCAACCTATCCTCATAAGACATGCTCTCCAATCCAGGCAGCATCCTGGTAAATCTCCTCTGCACCCTCTCTAAAGCTTCCACATCCTTCCTATAATGAGGTGACCAGAACTGAACACAATACTCCAAGTGTGGTCTAACCAGAGTTCTAGAGAGCTGCAACGTCACCTCGCGGCTCTTGAACTCAATACCCCGACTAATGAAGGCCAACACACCATACGTCTTCTTAATAACCCTATCAACCTGTGCAGAAACCTTGAAGGACCTATGGATGTAATCCCCAAGATCCTTCTGTTCCTCCACACTGCTAAGAGTCCCACCATTAACCTAGTACTCTCCCTTCAAATTCGATCTTCCAAAGTGTATCACTTCACACTTTTCCGGGTTGAACTCCATCTGCCACTTCAGAGCCCAACTTCCAGCACCCATTTCAATTCTTTTTTGATTGATATTATTGAACCTATTTCCATCTAAGTTCACATAATCTCTGCATAAAAGAATTATTCCTAGCTCAACTCTGATCCTTTCCATAAATGATGTGTGCCCTCTGACGCATTTTGGCTACCTCACTGCATTAAATTCAACAGCTGGGCAAGAACAGGAACAATTCACCAGGGAAGGTTGCTGAGGGATTAAAGTTGCAGGAGACTTCCTCAAACACATTCCACCTCCCACCTACGATATTAAACAGAGCACCCGGTCAACACTCACTGCGCAGGTTATAACGTCCCACTGAGCTAATTAAAGAAGGAGTTCTCCCGGACAACACTGATTCCTCAACTTGTGCCAAAGAAGAAGATGATCTGATCATTTATTTCATTGCTGTTTGTGGGATCTTGTTGTGCACAGCTAGGCTGTTGCCTTTTGGCACATTATAACAGCGATTGCTGTTCCTAAAGTGCTCCATTGCCTTTGAAGGAGTTTGGAACAACCTGCGATACTATACAAATGCAACCCCTTTCAGTTTACCCTTAACGAATTCCCAATCTCTGTTTCCGCACGATTTGAGTCAGTGATCCGGATACATGGGTTCGTGTTTTCCAAAGACTGGGAGAGTATTTGGAGAGTTCAGGAAGTGGGACAGTGCACACTTTCTTGTTTACATCAACGGTGCTGAGGTGGAGAGGGTTGAAAGCTTCAAGTTCCTAGGTGTAAACATCACCAATAGCCTGTCCTGGTCCAACCACGTAGACACCACGGCCAAGAAGAAGCACCAGCACCTCTAATTCCTCAGGAGGCTAAGGAAATTCAGCATGTTCCCTCACCAATTTTTATTGATGCACCATGCAAAGCATCCTATCCGGATGTATCACGGCTTGGTACGGCAACTGCTCTGCCTGAGACCACAAGAAACTGCAGAGAGTTGTGGACACAGCTCAGCACATCGTGAAAACCAGCCTCCCCTCCATGGACTCTGTCCACACTTCTCACTGCCTCAGTAGAGCAGCCAACATAATCAAAGACCCACCTCAGACATCCTCTCTTCTCCCCCCTCCCATCGGGCAGAAGATACAAAAGCCTGAAGGCACGTACCACCAGGCTCAAGGACAGCTTCTATCCCACTGTAATAAGACTATCGAACAGACCTCTTGTAGGCTAAAATGGACTCTTGACCTCACAATCTACCTGGTCATGGCCCTTGCACCTTATAGTCTGCCTGCACTGCACTTCCTCTGTAACTGTAACACTTTATCCTGCATTCAGTTATTGCTTTTCAGTTGTACTACCTCAGTGTATTGAAGTTGTGAAATAATCTGTATGGACAGCATGGAAAACAAAGTTTTTCACTGTACCTTGGTACATGTGACAAAAAAAAACCAAATTAGCAAATTACCAAATTAATTAGCTATAAGGAGAAGTTGGACAAATTTGGATTGTTTTCACTGGAGCAACAGAAGCTGAGGGGAGACCTGGTAGAAGTTTATAAAATTATGAGAAGCAGAGATAGGGTGGATGGTCAGAATCTTTTTCCCAGGGTGGAAATGTCAAATACTAGAGGATACAGCTTTAAGGTGAGAGGGGGAAAGTTCAAAGGAGATGTGCGGGGCAAGTTATTTTACACAGAGAGCGGTGGGTGCCTGGAACGGGCTGCCAGGGGAGGTGGTGGAGGCAGAGATGACAGCAACGTTTGAGAGGCATGTAGACAGGCACAGGAACAGGCAGGAAATGGATGGATAAGGAGAAAGTGCAGGCAGATGGGATTAGCTAGTTTGGCATCATGATTGCTGCAGATATGGTGGGACAAAGAGCCTTTTCCTGTGCTCTAATGTACCATGTTCTATATTCTATGTAACATATATTCAAACTGCACCATGGCAGCTATGGAATTTAAATCCACATTAAGTAAATCTGGAATGCAAAGCTAATTCCAGGAATGGGGACTCTGAAACTGCCGGATTGTCGGAAAACCCATCTGGTTCACTCATATCCCACGGGCAAGGAAGTCTGCCATCCCTGTCTCCTTTTGACTCTTCACCACTTCCTCAGTTCGGGGGCAACTAGGGATGGGCAATAAATGCTGGCTATTTCCACTGTGCAAGTCAAAGCACGCTGTGAGTGAATCCTTCCCCTTCACCAGCTGAGTGGTTACCTGGAGGTGCAGATTGGCGACTGGTTGGAGAACATGCCACCGTGTCCGTGCCATTGGTTCTGACTGTTTCCTGCTGTGCCTTGTCTCGATCGAATGCCTTGATGCCCGGCACTCTCCACAGGGTGGGGATGAGGAGGTGTGGGGTCAGGGGGGTGACGAGATGTGCCCAGTGGGAGGTATATACCATATACGCCATTGAAACCCCTTGTTCACATGAAGCTCGCAGAGTAAACAGTGTACATGGAAATAATACATACAACAACCAGTGTGTTGGATTCAACTGTTGACATAGTTTTTTTAACATGTATAGTGTTTAATACACCTCAAATGGCTACACAAGGAATGGCCGCTTCCAAGCTTATTGGTTCATCCATCAGGTGAATACATGTTCTTTCATTGGTTGGTTTGGCCACAGGTATCTAATAGATTTCCTGATTGGACTATTGTTAGCTAAGGAGTACCTCTTATCTCAGGTATAAAAGGTGTTGCTTTTTGTTAATCATTCTCTCACCTCTATCTCTCTCTCACACCTCTATCTCCCTCTCTTTGCTCTCTTCACCAACCAACCACCCACCGCCCCCCCCCCCCCCCCCACCCCCGGCCCTAGCTCATCTTTAATTCCTTTTGTCTTGTCTCATCTCCTAGTAGTAAAGCTAGTGCCATGTGCTCTGTGACTGTTTCTTTGTTTTAAACTTTTCCAATAAAACTTTGTGAAGCACCAAGTTGTTTTCAACTCATTCCCGGACTCCTGAAAGAACCTGTGGATTCGAAAATAACTGGATCCGACAAGTGCAAAACAGCAGAATAGTGCAGAGATTGTACTGCAGTCTGAAGTAGTGCATAAAGACATGCTAAAGTGACAATAACGGAATAGTCGAGAGAGGTGGAAGTAAGAGTTCGAGAATGTGGCAGCACCACCGTGAAGGGGATGTCAAAGAGGTGATTGGTTCTGGAGTCTGACAGTAGTGGGGAAGAAGCTGTTCTTGAGTCTGGATGTCCGGACTTTCAAGCTCCTGTATCTTCTCCCAAAAGGTAGAAGATTGAAAAGGGAATGGCCAGGGTGGCAGGAATCACTGGCGATACTGTTAGCCTTCCTGAAGCAACACACCGTGAAGATGGACTGGATGGAAGGAAGTCTTGACCTTGTGACGGACTGGGCAGTGTTTACCACTCTCTGCAGGTTCCATCAGTCCAGAGCAGAGTAGCTGCTGAACCAGGCTGAGATGCAACTTGCCAGGATACTTTCCACTACCTATGTTGGGTTAACAATTACATATACATAGTCAGAGATCCATAAATCAAACATGAGCACAAGAGTCGGGATGTCATGTTTCAACTGTACAAGATGTTGGTGAGATTGCACCTGGTATATTGCATGCAGTTCTGGTCTCCTGGATATGGGAAGGATGCCATTAAGCTAGAGAGGGAGCAGAAAGATTCACAAAGATGTTGCCGGGATTGGAGGGCTTGAGATATAAGGAGAAGCTGGATAGGCTGGGACTTGTTTGCCCTAGAGCAGAGGAGGCTGAGGGGTGACTTGTAGAGGTGTACAAAATCATGAGGGGCATAGATAAGGTAGACGGTCAGAGTCTTTCTCCCAGGGTAATAGTGTCTAAAACTAGAGGGCATAGGTTCAAGGTGAGGGGGGGAAAGATTTAAAGGGGACCCAAGGGGCAACCTTTTTACTCAGAGGGTGGTAGGTATATAGAACGAGTTGCCAGAGGAAGCTGTAGAGGCGGGTACAACTGCAACATTAAAAAGGCAACTGGAGAGGCAATTGGATAGGAAAGGTTTACAAAGATATGGGCAAATGGGACTAGCTCAGTTAGGCAACTTGGTTAGCATGGATAAATTGGGCTGAAGGGCCTGTTTCATGCTGTATAACTCCATTATGACTAGAACCTCGTTCCATCTGTCTATTATCAATGCACTTAACTTACTGGGATCCAGTCACGTCTTCCCTTCCTCATGCCATTACTCAGTTTGGTTCCTCTCCCCCACCTGGCTGCATCTGCCCGTCATCCCCCTCCTCACCTGGTTCCACCTATCATCTGTCATCTCTTGCCTCACCCCTCCCTCTCACCTCTTTATCCTGGGCATCTCCCCTCTACGCTCTCAGTCCTGATGCAGGGTCTCAACCAAAACACCGACCATCCCGCTGTCTCCCCAGAATTTGCCCGACCCCCTGAGTCACTCTCGCAGTTTTGCAAGGGATTCAAAATCTCCTTGAGGAAGTGCCAACATCCCCACAAGTTCCAAGACCACCCACAGTGGAGGAGGAGCATTCAGGATAGTATTGAGCCCATGCATCAGGAGCACACAGAGGACCTACAGCAAGCAATTGACGGATCCGGTTATTTTCGAATCCGCAGGTTCTTTCAGGACCGCAAGAAACTGCAGAGAGTTGTGGACACAGCCCAGCGCATCACTGAAACCAGCCTCCCCTCCTTGGACTCTATCTTTACCTCTCACTGTCTTGGTGAGGCAGTCAGCATAATCAAAGACCCCACCCACCCGGGTCATTCTCTCTTCTCTCCTCTTCCATCAGGTAGAAGATACAGGAGCCTGAGGGCACGTACCACCAGACTTAAGGACAGCTTCTACCCCACTGTGATAAGACTATTGAACGGTTCCCTTATACAATGAGATGGACTATGACCTCATGATCTACCTTGTTGTGACCTTGCATCTTATTGCACTGCACTTTCTCTGTAGCTGTGACACTTTACTCTGTACTGTTATTGTTTTTACCTGTATTACATCAATGCACTCTGTACTAACTCAGTGTAACTGCACTGTGTAATGAATTGACCTGTACGATCGGTATGCAAGACAAGTTTTTCACTGTACCTTGGTACAAGTGACAATAATAAACCAATACCAATACCAAGGATTCCAAGAATGAGTTGAAAACAACTTGGTGCTTCACAAAGTTTTATTGGAAAAGCTTAAAACAAAGAAACATTCACAGAGCACATGGCATTAGCTTTACTACTAGGAGATGAGCCGAGACAAAGGAACTAATGATGAGCTAGGGCCGGGGGGAAGAGAGCAAGAGAGAGATAGAGGCAAGAGAGAGAGATAAGCAAGAGCGAGATTAACAAAAAGCGACACCTTTTATACCTGAGATAAGAGGCACTCCTTAGCTAACAATAGTCCAATCAGGAAACCTATTAGATACCTGTGCAAAAAACCAACCAATGAGAAAACACATATTCCCCTGATGGGCGAACCAATAGGCTAGGAAGCAGCCATTCCTTGTGCAGCCACTTGAGGTATATTAAACACCATACATGTTAAAAAACTACTTAATACAGTTGAATCCGACAAATGGAAGGAACACGCCATCTCAGAAAGTACCCACCCACCCAACCGTCCCGTCAGACACTCCCTGCCCCATCTGTGGAAGAGCCTGTGGTTCCCAAATTGGCCTCAATGTCACCTCAGAACTCACTCAGAAGTGAGTCACCCTCGGTCCCAAGGGACTGCCAAACGTCATGGGAGGGAAGTTCAGTCATCTGTAGTTACTCAGAAGGCTGACAGAGGGCAGTATGGCCTTTCTGATTCCAGTCCACATTACCTCATTGCTGTAATTGAAAGGGCAACACCAAGTCACTGACAGTTGATACGGTCTCACTGGCACACACACATAAACACATAAACCTTCAGCAATTCACAGAAGCACAGCATGCACAGAGGTCATTAGATCCTCATTTATGCATGTGCACTGTCAATCGCCATAGAAAGATATACCCCCCACCATACACAGAAACAATCCCAGCACGATAATACATGCACATATAGAAACTCTCACATGGGCACACAGACATTTCCAAACACACATACAGTCCCACAAACACACACATACAAATACTCTCATATATGCATACACACACATGCACACACACACACTCTCACATATGCATACACACGCATGCACACACACTCACATACACACACACGTACATGTGAGCAAGCACACACACACACTCACACACACATGCACATGTGAGCAAACACACACACACGCACACACACACACAAACAACACTCACATTCTAGTGACAGACACCTGCCCAGCAAAAACAATGTAACTGAGCTCAGATTCAAACTGAATGGTGAATAGTTTTAATTTGTTGTGTTACATGGCTGTGTTATGAGCTGAATTACGTAATGGAGTCAGAGACATACAGCACGGAAACAGGCCCTTCGGCTCTTCAAGTCCACGTCAACCATCAACCACCCACTTACACTAATTTTAGACTAATTCCTTTTCATTCTCCCCACATTCCCATCAACTTCCCCCAGATTCCACCTCTCACCCATACTAGGGACAACTTACAGAGGCCAATTAACCTGCGAACCCGCACATCGTTGGGATGTGGGAGGAAACCGGAGCACCCGGGGGAAACCCACGCTTATGTTAGGTTGGCACATGACAGAGTGGTGCAGATGGCAGAACTGCTGCCTCACAGCACCAGAAACTCAGGTTCAATCCTGACTTCTGGTGCTGTCTGTGTGGAGTTTGTATGTTCTCCCTGTGACCGTGTGGGCTTCCTCTGGGTGCTCCGGTTTCCTCCCACCAGACTCAGGAGTCCAGTGTTCCTGCAGGGTGGTAGGTGAATTGGCTTCTGTGAGTTGCATTCATTGGCCTGGGAAAGCCAAGGGCTGGCATAGCAGCCAAGAATGGAGTCCAAGTAAAATCCAAGCTATCTCCTCCATGAGATTAAACCTAGCGTCCTCATTATGTCGATAAAGCATCGGACTGCATCTCACTTGAACATTTAACACAACTAGACTTTTCTCTGTGTGTTGTGTGAGTCTGTGTGTGTGTGTGTGTGTGTGAGACTGATTGTGTGTGTTTGTGTGTGAATGCATGTGTGTGAGTGTAAGTGTATGTGTGAGAGTGTGTGTATTTGTGTAAGTGTGTAAGTGTGTGTGTGATTGTGTTTGTGTGTGTGAGTGTAAGTGAATGTGTATGTGTGAGAGTGTGTGTGTGTTTGTGTAAGTGAATGTGTGTGTAAGTGTGTGTGAGAGTGTGTGAGTAATTGTATCTGTGTGTGGTTTGTGTGTGTGTGTGTGTGTGTGTGTGTGTGTGTGTGTGTGTGTGTGTGTGTGTGTGTGTGTGTGTCTATACACGCATATGTGCTCCAGTCGGTGTCTGTGTGTACATTTCTGCGTTTATGCTTCTGCGTATTTGAGTATATCTGTGCATCTGAGTTTCTGTGTATGTGTTTGTGCTTTTGTGTCTCTGTGCATTCTTATATGTGTCAGTGTGCCTGTGATCACCACACATCTGTCTTTGAGAGTTTTTGTCAGCTTGTGCAGTGGAGAAGAGGGAGAGCAGGAACAGTTCCTGGGGATGTTTCTGGCCATAGGTCAGTTATGTTTACATTCAGTGTTTCATTGACCTTAAATCTGTCTGGAATTGTTGAATTGGTGAAATAAATCCCACATCTAATAGATACCACACAGAAACATTTGGCCCAACCAGCCCATCTTGGCATTTACGCTCCTCACAAACTCCCTCCCCCCCCCCCCCCGTGTTCAGTTATTTCAATTTATCCTCTTGTGGCTAATTCAGATTACCCTTAAATGTCTTACTGTGGGAATACGTTCCACATTCTGTCTGTCTGAATTACAGATTAGATTTCTTAGTGACTACATAGAGGACATGCATTTAAGGTGAGAGGAGGAAAGTTTAGGATATAGAACATAGAACAGTGCAGCACAGGAACAGGCCCTTCAGCCCACAATGTTGTGCTGAACTAATTAAACTAGTAATTAAATGCTTAACTAAACTAATCCCTTCTGCCTACACAATGTCCCTCTCCCTCCATTCCCTGCACATCCATCTAAGAGCCTCTTAAACACCTCTGTCATATCTGCCTCCACCACCACCCCTGGCAGCACATTCCAGGCACCAACCACTCTCTGTGTAAAATACTTGCCCTGCACATCTCCTTTGAACTTACCCCCTCTCACCTTATTAGACATTTAAAGGAGTTGTGCGGGGCAAGTTTTTTACACAGAGAGTGGTGGATGCCTGGAATGTGCTGTCAGGGGTGGTGGTGGAGGCAGATATGATAGTGACGTGTAAGAGGCTGTTAGGCACCTAAATATTCAGGGAATGGAGGGATACCGATCATGTGCAGGCAGAAGGGATTTAGTTTTATTTGGTATCATGGTTGGTACAGACATTGTGGGCTGAAGGACCTGTTCCTGTGCTGTACTGTTCCATGTAAATAATTTATATCTTTAAATCAATGGAAATAATGCTTAATAAAAAATTCATTAAAATTCATTGTTATATTTAACCCTGTCTTTTTGAAGGGATCCTGATGGTGAGATCTTCTCTTTAAAATAGGTTGTATGGGCAAGGCTCCAGGTTATAGAACATAGAACATGGAACACTACAGCACAGTACAGGCCCTTCAGCCCACGATGTTGTGCCGACATTTTATCCTGCTCTAAGATCTATCTAACCCTTCCCTCCCACATAACCCCCTATTTTTCTATCATTCATGTGGCTATCTAAGAGTCTCTTAAATGTCCCTAATGTATCTGTCCCCACAACCTCTGCAGGCAGTGCGTTCCATGCATCCACCACTCTCTGTGTAAAAAACTTACCCCTCACATCCCCTTTATACCTTCCTCCAATCACCTTAAAATTATGTCCCCTCCTGTTAGCCATTGTCGCCCTGGGAAAAAGTCTCTGACTGTCCACTTGATCTATGCCTCTTATCATCTTGGACACCTCTATCAAGTCACCTCTCATCCTCCTTCTCTCCAAAGAGAAAAGCCCCAGCTCACTCAGCCTATCCTAATAAGACATGCTCTCCAATCCAGGCAGCATCCTGGTAAATCTCCTCTGCACCCTCTCTAAAGCTTCCACATCCTCCCTATAATGAGGCGACCAGAACTGAATATATCCTGACTCAGAGCAGAAGAGGTGACAGAGTCATGGTGTAACAGCTCTGCAGATTGGACTTATGACCAGGGTCCCACTGTACCACATGTAACACACTGGTCCATGCCCTCACCCAGAAAGAGGGTACAGCCTGACCCACCTCCAGCCACCCTCTGCTCCACCCTGTACTAATGCTTAGTAATTTCTCTGAGTCCATTGTCACCTCTTCTCTGTATCAGGCAGGAACAGGGGAGAGTAGCTGGGGGTGGCTGTTTGGGGGGTAAATCCACGTCGGACATTTAAAGGCCAACAGGTTCCAGTTCAGGACCAGAATGTTCTGGTTAGGATGAACAATAAGGACGGCAAGATTTGAAAAGAAGTGTTGTCAGTTTAGTCAGAAAGGAAAAAAAAACATACTGTATGTAAGGTCTAAGAAGCTGAAATCAGACAAGGGCCTTGAAGAACATAAAGGAAGCAGGAAAGAAACAAGGAATTAGGAGGGTTACCAGGGGCCATGAAATGTCCTTGGCAAGTAGGATAAGGAGAATCATGCATTAAAAACAGAGGGTACCTAAGGTGGGGGTAGGTCCACTCAAGGACAAAGGAGGAGATCGATGCTTGGAGCCAGAGGAAGAAGACATGGTCCTAAATGAATGCTTTGCATCAGTATTTACCAAGGAGAAGGGCATGGGTGATGAAGTCAGGGAGGGGCATTTGATATTTCAGGGCATGTCGATATTGAGGAGACGTTGGGCCTCTTGGAAAATCATTAAGGTAGACTTAAGTCCCCAGGGCCTCATGGGATCTATCCCAGGGTACTGAGGCAGGCAAGAGAGGAGATTAGTGAGGTCTTCATAGAGATCCTTGTATGCACTTTAGCACAGACAAGGCCCCAGATGACTGGAGAATAGCCAGTGCTTTTCCTTTGTTGAAGAAGGGCAAAAGGGACAAACCAGGAAATTATGGGCAGGCGAGCCTTACATCAGCAGTAGGGAAGCTGTTGGAGAAGGTTCTTAGGGACAGGAATTACATTTGGAAAAGCATGGACAGATTGGGGACAGTCAGCATGGCTTTGTGCAGGGAGAATTCCTGTCTCACAAATTTGATCGAGTCTTTTGAGGAAGTGACAAAGATAATTGGTGGGGGTAGGACAGTGGATGTTGTCTACATGGACTTTGGTAAACCATTTGAGAAGGTCCCTCATGGTAGGCTGGTCCAAAACATTAAATCGCATGCGATCAATGGCAAGGTCACCCCTCAGCCTCCTACGCTCCAGGGAAAACAGTCCCATCCAGAGGAAGGGTCTCAACTCGAAATATCGACTGTATCATTTTCCTCCACAGATGTTGCCTGACCTGCTGAGTTCCTCCAGCACTTTGTTTGTTGGTCCAGCCTACCCGGTCTCTCCTTATAACTCAAGCCCTCCAGTCCCGGCAACATCCCCGTGAATCTTTTCTGTGCCCTCTCCAACTTAATCACATCCTTCCTATGGTGTGGTAGTGAGGTTTTCGTACTTGAGTCCCCAGAGTGGGAATTGAACCAGAAAATAATTGAACTCATGGAGAAATGTGCTACCGACTGAATCACAGCCAGTGCTCTGTGGCTCGGACGGAGGGAATTCAGTGCTTCGAATCGCTGCCCGCGTTTTGAAGGTGCGATCTGTTCAAATCCCCACCCTTTGCTGTATTCCTGCGATATTTTCTCCCGCAGGTGCATTCAGTCCCTTCTGAAATCTGCAATTGTATCTACAATTGAATCAGAATCAGATTTATTATCACTGACTTATATGATGTGAAATTTGTTGTTTTGCGACAGCAGTACAGTGCAAAGACATAATGCAAAAAGAATAAGGAGGTAGTGTTTATGAGTTCATGGTCCGTTCGGAAATCTGACGGTGGAGGGGAAGAAGCTGTTTCTGAATCGTTGAGTGTGGGTCTTCAAGCTCACAATTGCTGTGGGTCAGTTGTTTCGTGTGCCTGACCTTTTAAGAGATCGAAGAATAATCAAGTGGATTAATCATAACACGTTGCCAGTATGTCAATTTAATTCTGTTCTAAATGACTTTAAAGAGTGCTGGCTGATCTAAATGCAGGAAAACCACAGAGAATGAGCCCACAGCACAAATGTTTAAATGAAAACGAGATATATTAGTCAGTTTTATTCTCCCTGAAGGGGAAGGGGTTAAGTCGAAGCTCACACAGGCTAGGAGGATGACCTGGAGTCTGACTTGGTGGCTTTCTCTTTCCAAGACAAACAATTAAAGCAAATAACCTGCTACCAGCTTGAACTCACATTGCCGTTTTCCCCAGTTAAGAAGATTAAGGCGGGATCTTTTACATTAACAGGAATTTAAAAATTAAACCATCTTGTTGAGACACAGGTTAGAACTTTTTGAGCGTTCAGTCACTCGGTCAGCCTGTGCATTTCAAATCCTAGCCACTTAGTGTTGAAATAAAACATCTTCCTTATGACGTCTCTGGTTCTTTTATCCCTGTTTCCTGAAATTTTGTTCCTCTGATTACCAACCTTTAAGTTTCTCTCCCTTTGAACATCTCTGTCAAATTTTCTGAGCCGTCAATGATCTGTGGTGAACATCTCCAGTTTACTCATGCAATTATAAGCCCATTCATCAAGATCTTGCCGGATCTTCCACCCCAGTGCTATTCTCCTGTGACATCCCCATGTCCTTTGATTCCTGTAATATCCAGAAGTCTATCGATCCCTGTCAATGACTGAGCCTCTATAGCCCTTCAGGGTGGAGAATTCCGAAGGTTCACCACCCGCTCCGAAGAAGTCTGTGCTGACCATCCACTTACACAATTTACAATATTTACACCCATTTGCACTAATCCTACTTTATGTTTAAACGTAATGGAAAGGGTGAACTCTCTCCCAAACCCGACAATCTCCATTCCCCCTTCCTCCAAAACCTGTTGATGTTGGGTAGGAGGATGGAGGTGGGGAGATTGGTCAGTTAGAACTGAGATTTATAGATTGTCTGAAGAATATGAGAGTGATAATGCTGGACAAACAGAATGTCACAAATACTTAGCAAGTCAGGCAGCCTCTATGGAGAGAGAAACTAACGTTAACTTTGATGTTCATTGGACAAGGGAAGATGGCAGCTCAATCATAATGAAACTGAATGACAGGCAGGCTCAAGAGGCTGATTGGCCTCCCTCCTGATAACCTTCTCATAAATCTCACCCACAGGAACTGTGCTAATGATGGATACTCTATGGTGGCAATGGGCCACCAGTAGTCTGGATTAGTGACCAGGAGTCCAAACCCCACAGGGGGACACAAGAAAAGAAATAATTTGGACTTAGATGTCAGCTCACTCTTCATGACCACACCACTGAATTAGAACATAGAACAGTACAGCACAGGACAGGCCCTTCGGCCCACGATATTGTGCCAAACTAAACCAATGACTCCTAATTAATCTAATCCCTCTTCCCTGCACATTGACCATATCTCTCCCTTCCCTGTATTCTCACGTGCCTATCTAAGAGTCTCTTAAACACTCCTATGTTATGTGCCTCTACCACCACCGCTGGCAGTACATTCCAGGCACACACTGCTCTCTTCATAAAATAACTTCCCTCGCACATCTCCTTTGTACTTTCTCCCTCCCACCTTAAATACAAGTCCTCTAGTACTAGACATTTCAATCCTGAGAAAAAGATACCGGCTGTCTGCTCTATCTATGCCTTGCAGAATTTTATAAACTTTTATCAAATCTCCCCTCAGCCTCCACCGCCCTGGAGAGAACAGCCCCAGCTCGTCCAACCTCCTCATAGCGCATGTCCTCCAATGCAGTCAGCATCCTGGTAAACCTCCTCTGCACCCTCTTCCAAAGCCTCCATATCCTAAAGCAATCAGTATTTTGGTTTTTTTTGATGTCCCTTTTGTTAAAATCCAAAATGCTGCTGTAGAATATAACAGAAAGTCACTGGTTGGTGATTCTACGGAGCACCGTTGGAACATGGATTTGAAAAGAAGCAATATGAGGGAAGCGTTTGCAGTTTGTATCAGTGACTGGGCCAGTTTTAAACCAGCAATAAATTATTCAAAAGACATGAGGGAAGCAAGCATACCATATATAGTCCATAAAATTTCATAGGAGATAAAAGAGCAAATCTGTAAGCAAATTTTATGTCATGAAGCAATTGTCATAGAAGCTTTTAGATCTCAAGGGTTAGTGCAGGTAAATGGCGCTGAGGTAAAAGATTGGTTATGATCTTATTGTCTGGTCAAGCAGGCTTGAGGGGCAAATGGCCTACTCCTATTTCTCAGGAAAAACACATCTGGTTCACTGATGTTCTTCAGGGAAGGAAACCTGCTCTCCACACCCAGTGCTGCCTGAAAATGACACCAGGACCACAATGATGCGGTCGACTCTTATCTGCCTTGTTAAGCAGGGGCAAGTAGGGATGGAAACAAAATGGCTGGCTCCCCACTGGTATTGGTGTTGGTATTGGTCTATTATTTTCACTTGTACCTAGGTACAGTGAAAAACTTGTCTTGCATACCGTTTGTACAGATCAATTCATTACACAGTGCAGATACATTGAGGTCATACAGGTAAAAACAATAACAGTACAGAGTAAAGTGTCACAGCCACAGAGAAAGTGCAGTGCAATAAGGTGCAAGGTCACAACAAGGTAGATCGTGAAGTCATAGTCCATCTCATTGTATAAGGGAATCGTTCAATAGTTTTACCACAGTGGGATAGAAGCTGTCCTTGAGCTTGGTGGTATGTGCCCTCAGGCTCCTGTATCTTCTACCCGATGGAAGAGGAGAGAAGAGAGAATGACCCGGGTGGGTGGGGTCTTTGATTACGCTGGCTGCTTCACCAAGGCAGCGAGAAGTATAGACAGAGTCCATGGAGGGGAGGCTGGTTTCCGTGACGCGTTGGGCTGTGTCCACAACTCTCTGCAGTTTTTTGCGGTCCAGGGCAGAGCAGTTGCCCTACCAAGCTGTGATACAACCAGATAGGATGCTTTCTATGGTGTATCGATAAAGGTTGGTGAGTGTCAAAGGGGATATGCCAAATTTATTTAGCCTTCTGAGGAAGTAGAGGCACTGGTAAGCTTTCTTGGCAGTGGTGTCTACGTGGTTGGACCAAGACAGGCTATTGGTGAAATTCACTCCTGGGAACTTGAAGTTCTCAACCCTCTCGACTTCAGCACCGTTGATGTGGACAGGTGCATGTACACCGCCCCCTTTCCTGAAGTCAATGACCAGCTCTTTTGTTTTGCTGACATTGAGGGAAAGGTTGTTGTCATGACACCATGTCACTAAGCTCTCTTATATCCATATATGTGAATACATTGTCTAAAGCTCACTTAAAGAGGACAACAATTGAATTCTCCATGAAGTACTACCTTTGAATTTTCCTTTCCATAGAGTCGTACAACATGGAAACAGGCCCTTCGGCCCAACTCATCCATGCTGACCATGGTGCCTTCCCGAGCTAGTCCCATTTGCCTGCGTTAGGCCCACGTCCCTCTAAACCCTTCCTATCCATTAACCTGTCCAAATATATTTTAAATGTTATAATTGTACCCGCCTCTACCACTTCCTCTGGCAGCTCGTTCCACATACCCACCACTCTTTGTGTGAAAAGGTTGCCCCTCAGGTCCCCTTTAAATCTTTCCTCACTCACCTTAAACCTATGTCCTTCAGTTTTAGACTCCCCTACACTGGCAAAAGGATCATTCACCTTATCTATGCCCCTCATGATTTTACAAACCTCTATAAGGTCACCCCTCAGACTCCTTCACTCCAGGGAAAACAGTCCCAGCCTATCCAATCTCTCCTTGTAATTCAAGCCCCTCCAGTCCCGGAAACATCACTGTGAGCCTCTTCTGCACTCTCTTGAACTTAATCACATCCTTCGTCTAGTGTGGCGACCAGAACTGCACACGGTGCTCCAAGTGCGGCCTCACCAACATCTTGCACAGCTGTGACATCACACCCTAAAGAGGTTGATGAAATGTAAAAGCAGGAGAAGGGGGCAGGGGTTCTGTGGGTTGATGTCAGGGCAGCAGGAGGGGAAGGGGAAATAGTTTCGGCAAAGGCATCAAAAGCTGGGTACCAAGCACTGGTAATTGGGATTAATATAGGTGGATACCTGATAGCCAGCATGGACAGACTAAGCCTGCTTTTATGCATTAAGTTAGACTTGCCCTCAAGGAGGCCTATCACAAAGCTATTCTAAAACCTTTCGGCACCTAACGCCTGGTTCTCTACAAGAGGGGAATTTGATAAGATAAGATATCTTTATTAGTCACATGTACATCGAAACACAGTGAAATACATCTTTTGTGTAGAGTGTTCTGGGGGGCAGCCCGCAAGTGTCGCCACGCTTCCGGTACCAACGTAGCAATTCACTGCACTGTGTAATGAATTGACCTGTACGATCGGTGTGCAAGACAAGTTTTTCACTGTACCTCAGTACAAGTGACAATAATAAACCAATACCAATACAAGTACCAAGGTCCACACTTCTTAGCCTGTACATCTTTGGAATGTGGGAGGAAACTGAAGCACCCGGAGGAAACCCACACAGACACGAGGAAAACGTACAAACTCCTTACAGACAGCGGCCGGAATTGAACCTAGGTCGCTTGGAGCTGTAATAGCGTTACACTAACCACTACACTACCATGCCTGCCCTCTACACTACCGTGCCTGCCCGTTTAGAAAACAATGTACAGTTTCACCTTCTAGTTATGAATAAAATGTTAAAGTATCTAGTTTCACAAAAAAAGATGGATGCAGTCCATTAGTTTTTAGTGTGTATTGTTCTGAAATTTGAGCTTTTCCTAACCATGCATACTTAACCTGAATTGGGTACTGAGATGTGTGTATTTAAAAACAAAATCACCATTGGTAACTGGGGAAATGTATCACATAATCTGCAAATTGCTTGGAAGAGTTCATGCTGAGATTATTGCCAAATTTGGCGTTGACCTTTGAAATGGATGTGAGCCCATTTATTGTGGGCTGGAACCAGAAGGCATGCCGTGAACACTGTCTGACACTGGAGCATTCCAGTGCACTTATTGTGGAAGTATTCTAGCCTCTGTCAACAAAAGGAAGCACTTGAATTTATATTACACAAAAAGTGTGTTTCACAGCCAACACTTTGCATGTGTAATCATGTTACGATCAATAAGTTTTAAGATATGAAGGGAATCAAGGGTATGGAGAGAAGTGCAGGAAAGAAGTACTGAGGTAAAATATCAGCCACGATCTTCTTCAATGGTGAAGCAGACACAAGGTGCTGAATGGCCTACTCCTAATTCTTATGCAAAACCCATCTGGTTCACTGAGGTTTTTCGGGGAAGCAGATCTGCCCTCCTCACTCAGTGTGGCCTATATGTGACTGCAGCACCTGTACGTTCATTTCTTCGCTTCCCACCATCCAGGGACCCAAACAGCCTTTCCAGATGAAGCAGTGAGTCACTTCCACATCTTCCAATCTAGCGAACTGCATTTGATGTTAACAATGTGGTCTCCTCCACACTGGAGAAACCAAACGCACATTGGGTGAGTACTTTGAGGAGCACCTGTCCTGAGTCCACAGGGGCGGCCCTGAGCTTCCTGTTGATGGCCAATTTAAATATTCATTCACTCCCATTCCGACCTCTCTGTTGGAGACACAAGAGGCTGAAGATGCTGGAATTTGGAGCAAAAAATTAGCTGCTGGAGGAACTCAGCGGGTCAGGCAGCATCTGTGGAGGGAAATGGACAGTTGACATTTCGGGTCAAGACCTTTCATTTGGACGGTCCATTTCCCTCCACTGATACTACTTGACCTTCTGAGTTCCTCCAGCAGTTCATTTTTTGCTGACCTAGTTTTCAGCTCCATTAGGGGCACAACTCTTCCCATCATCGAGGACATCTTCAAGAGGCAGTACCTTAAGAAGGCGGCATCCATCACTAAGGACCCGCACCATCTGGGACACACCCCCTTCTGATTACTACCATCGGGGAGGAGGTATAGGATCCTGAAGACCCACACCCAACAATTCAGGAACAGCTTCTCCTCTGCCATCAAATTTCTGAACGGTCCATGAAACCATGAGCACTACCTCATTATTCCTTTCCTTTTACACTATTTATTTTTTGTAACTTATGGTAACCTTATTTTTTTGCACTGCACTGCTATCACAAAACAACAAATTTCACATCATCTAAGGCACGGTAATGTAGCGGTTTGCGTAACACTATTACAGTGCCAGCAACCCGGGTTCAATTCCGGCCGCTGTCTGTAAGGAGTTTGTACGTTCTCCCCGTGTGTCTGCATGGATTTCCTCCAGGTGCTCTGGTTTCCTCCCACATTCCAAAGACGTATGGGTTAGGAAGTTGTGGGCATGCTATGTTGACGCCGGAAGCATGGTGACACTTGCGGGCTGCCCCCAGAACACTCTATGCAATAGATGCATTTCACTGTGTGTTTCGATGTGCATGTGACTAATAAAGAGATCTTATCTTATATGTTTGAATAAGGTCACCCTTCCTTTTTCTAAACTGTAAGTAATGTGCAGATAACACTCACTGCATTCCCTGCATTAACCTCTACGCAATAGATGCATTTCACTGTGTGTTTTGATGGACATGAAACTAATAAAGAAATCTTATTTCATTTTATCTTATTTTATCTGCAAAAATAATCTGATTCTGATTCTGACCTCTCTATCTGTGACTTTCTACTCTGTTACAAAAACGCCCCACACGTTTGAGGAACAATACCTATCTTCTGACTGAGCAAGGTGTGGCGTCATTAACAAATTCTCCTACCCTTGGTAACTCACTCTCTCTCTCTCTCTCTCTCTCTCTCTCTCTCTCTCTCTCTCTGTCTGTCTGTCTGTCTGTCTGTCTGTCTGTCTGTCTGTCTGTCTGTCTGTCAGAATGGCTATTTCTCCCTGTCCTCCATCTGTGATATTGGCTCAGTTTTTCTCCCTCCATTGGTACAACCTGCCCTGCTGGGCATGTCCCACAACCCTGTCATTAGCAAGGCATAAAACAGACCAAGAAACATAATCATTCTCTAACTGGCACATTAACCCATTTTTCCTGGTCTCACCTAATCACAGGTATTCCCACTGTCCTAACCATAACTCCCTCCACCACCTTTGTAAGTTGAAAATGCCCTTTCTCTTTCTTTTTCCCAGTTCTGACAAAGAATCTCAGATTTCAGTTTGGCACGTTTGCCTTCATCAGTCAGGGCATTGAGCGCAAGAATTGAGATGTCATGTTACAGCTGTACATGACGTTGGTGAGATCACATTTGGAATACTGAATACAGTTCTGGTCGCCTGGGCATAGGAAGCATGTCATTAAGCTGGAAAGGGTGCAGAAAAGATTCACAAGGATGTTACCAGGTCTGGAGGTCTTGAATGATAAGGAGAGGCTGGATAGGCTTTTTTCACTGGAGTGCAGGAGGCTGAGGGGTGATCTTATAGTCTTATAGAGGTGTATAAAATCATGAGGGGCATTAATAAGGTGAATGGTCACAGTTTTTTCCCTGGGTAGGGAAGTCTAAAACTAGAGGGCACAGGTTTATGGCAAGAGGCGAAAGATTTAAAAGGGACCTGAGAGGCAAGTTTTTCCACACACTGGGTGCTGGATATATGGAACGAGCTGCAGAGAAAGTGGTGGAGTTAGGTACAAATATAACATTTAAAAGACATTTAGGCAGATGCATAGATAGGAAAGGTTTAGAGGGATATAGGCCAACTGTGGGGAAATGGCTCTAGCTTAACTAGACAACTTGGTCAGTAATTTGGGCCAAAGGGCCTGTTTCCATGCTGTATAACTCAATGACTCTGTGACTCTATGAAATACTAACTCCTTTTCTCTTTCTATAGATGCTGCCTGACCAGCTGACTGTTTACATATTTGCAATTTTTATTTCCAATTTCCAGTATTTGCAGTTTTTGTTTTACCGCTCAAGTTGTTTTGATTTAGTTGACTGAAATGTAAATATTGACCAGTGCACCAGGGATGACCCATCAATGCTTATTCCAATCAGTGATGCAGGATGTCTGATGGACCCACCACGGACAACAATCAAAGTTTCCGTTTAACTTCTGATTCAAAGGTTGACAGCTCCAACGCTGGTGCTCCCTCAGTCCTGCCCTGGGAATAGGGTTTCCATCAGAGTCATGGTCTTACAGCAGAGAAACAGGCCATTCGGCCCACCATCCTGACCCTGAAGTACCTATTTAAAACATAGATAGAACATAGAACATTACAGCACAGCACAGGCCCTTCGGCCCACAATGTTGTGCCGACATTTTATCCTACTCTAAGATCTATCTAACACTTCCCTCCCACATAGCCCTCCAGTTCTCTATCATCCATGTGTCTATCTAAGAGTCTCCTAAATGTCCCTAATGTATCTGCCCCCACAACCTCTGCTGGCAGTGCGTTCCATGCACCCACCACTCTCTGTGTAAAAAAACTTACCCCTGACATCCCCCTTATATCTTCCTCCAATCACCTTAAAGATATGTCCCCTTGTGTTAGCCATTTTCACCCTGGGAAAAAGCCTCCGACTGTCCACTCGATCTATGCCTCTTATCATCTTGTACACCTCTATCAATTCACCTCTCATCCTCTTTCTCTCCAAAGAGAAAAGCCCTAGCTCACTCAACCTATCCTCATAAGACATGCTCTCCAATCCAGGCAACATCCTGGTAAATCTCCTCTGCATCCTCTCTAAAGCTTCCATATCCTTCTTAAAATGAGGTGACCAGAACTGAACACAATACTCCAAGTGTGGTCTAACCAGAGTTCTATAAAGCTGCAACATTACCTCGTGGCTCTTGAACTCAGTACACCGACTAATGAAGGCCAACACACCATACGCCTTCTTAGCAACCCTATCAACCTGTGTGGCAACCTTGAGGGATCTGGGGACGTGGACCCCAAGGTCCCTCTGTTCCTCCACACTGCTAGGAGTCCTGCCATTAACCTTGTATTTCGCCTTCAAATTAGATCTCCCGAAGTGTATCACTTCACACTTTTCCGGGTTGAACTCCATCTGCCACTTCTCAGCCCAGCTCTGCATCCTATCAATATCCTGTTGTAATCTACAGCAACCTTCTACACTATCCACAACACCACCAACCTTTGTATCATCGGCAAACTTACTAACCCACCCTTCCACATCCTCATCCAAGACATTTATAAAAATCACAAAGAGCAGGGGTCCCAGAACAGATCCCTGTGGAACACCACTGGTCACCGACCTCCAGAAGAAATATGCTCCATGTACCACCACCCTCTGTCTTCTATGGGCGAGCCAATTCTGAATCCACACAGCCAAGTTTCCCTGGATTCCATGCCTCCTGACTTTCTGAATGAGCCTTCCATGAGAAACCTTATCAAATGCCTTACTAAAATCCATGTACACCACATCCACTGCTCTACCTTCATCAATGTGCTTTGTCACATCCTCAAAGAATCCAATCAGGCTTGTGAGGCACGACCTGCTCCTCACAAGCATGCTGACTGTCTCTAATCAACCTATGCTTCTCCACATGCCCATAAATCCTGTCTCTATCCTAACCCTATTTTTCCTAATCCCATTTTTGCCCATCACTATCTTTGCTAATCCTATTTACTGTTTAATGGTCCCATGTTGTATGTGATTCCTGCATCTAAAAGAAAACTTGGCTGTGTCATATGACCCAAACACATGTTGACAATTTTCCAATGGAGATTCAGGGAGTGGGAATTGGGAATCTCTGGACCACCCAACATCCTACAAGCAGTATCCTGTGATGTACCGCACAGTTCGTTCTGAACTTAGAAGCCCTGTATCTCATATTGATCAGGATTACTTGTGTGGAACAAGCTTTAGCTGCAGACCAGAGCCAGGAAGAGATGGGTTACCAATCATTATTATAACACCCTGTTTCCTCAATTGCAAACTTATGCAGTATTACTCCTTTCACCTCTGATTTTGTAGGTGTTCCATGACTCCTGATTGGGGCCGAGATCATTAGATCATAAGATATAGGAGCAGCATTATGCCATTTGGCCCATCAAGTCTGCTCCGCCATTCAATCATGGCTGATTTTTTTTCAATCCCATTCTCCCGCCTTTTCCCTGTAACCCTTAACCCCCTTACCAATCAAGAACCTGTCAATCTCTGCCTTAAATACACCCAACGACTAGGCCTCCACAGCCCTCTGTGGCAACGAATTCCACAGATTCACCTCCCTCTGGCGAAAGAAATTCCTCTTCATCTCAGTTTTAAAAGGACGCCCCTTTATTCTGAGGTTGTGTCCTCAGATCCTAAATTAATGGAAACATCCACTTCTACTCTATCCAGGCCTTTCAGTACCCAGTACGTTTCAATGAGATCCCCCCTCATCCTTCTGAACTCCATCGAGTACAGGCCCAGAGACATCAAACGGTCCTCATATATTAACCCTTTCATTCTCGGGATCATTTTATTGAACCTCCTCTGGACCCTCTCCAGCGCCAGGACATCTTTCCTTAGATACAGGGCTCAAAATTGCTCACAATTCCCACAGAGACTCGCATGATGCTGGACCAACCCACCTGGTAGTCAGTCCCTACTTCTGCGGAATCCACCTACCCCAGGACTGGCTGAGCTTGAGCCAGCAAAAGGATACTCCAGACCACACTCTATGCCAGGCCCCTAATAACCTGGGCCGCTATGAATGCTTTAAACAAAAACATTGCAAATCTTTTCCCCTCCTTGATTGATGACAGAGCACTCTGGCATTGTTTTCTGTCATTTATATAATTTTGCTATGTTTTGTTCCATGCAGTCAATGTTGACACTGTAGCCCACAAGCCAGCCCCTAGCCTGTCCCTTATTCTCAGGCATATGTGGCAACCATAAGTGGGAGTGTCAGTGGAATTTCAGCGCTCGGGTCTCTGGAGAGAGACATTGACCAACTATCTTGTAAGGTGAGCCATAACTGATACTTCAGGGCTCCAGGTTTGAACCCACTCTGAGTTCTTGAGCTCCTAATCCAGGCTGACCCTCTAGTGCAGTGCTGAAGGAGTGTGGCACTCTTGATGTTAAATTAAGGCCCTATCTGGTGCCTTAAGTAGATGCACACAACCCCTTGGCAATATTTAAAGACCCGCAGATCACAAGATCACAGGACAAGGGAGCAGAAGCAAGCCATTCGGCCCATCGAGTCTGCTTCAAGGAAAGGGAAATAGAAATGAGAATTGGGGAATGGGGGAAGAAGAAGAAGAAAAAAAAATTATTCTAATCCCAATTTCCGGCCTTATCCCCATATCCCTTGATATCCTGACTATTTAGATATCTATCTATCTCCTCCTTGAACGCCCCCACTGATCTGGCTTCCACTGCTGTATGTGGCAAGGAGTTCCACAAATTCACCACCCTCTGGCTAAAGAAATTTTTCCTCATCTCTGTTTTGAAACTGTACCCTCTAATTCTAAGATTGTGCCCTCTGGTCCTGGACTCACCCACCAAGGGAAACAGCCTAGCCACATCTACTCTGTCCTTTCCTATCAATATTTTAAATGTCGCTATGAGGTCCCCTCTCATTCTTCTGTACTCCAGCGAGTACAGTCCAAGAGCCGACAAACGCTCCTCATACCTAAGCCCTTTCATTCCTGGAATCATCCTCGTAAATCTCCTCTGAACCCGCTCCAACGTCAACACATCCTTCCTAAGATGTGGGGCCCAAAACGGCGCACAATATTCCAAATGAGGCCTCACTAGTGCCCCGTAGAGCCTCATTAACACTTCCTTACTTTTATACACTATACCTCTCGAAATGAATGCCAACATAGCATTCGCTTTCTTTACCACCGATCTGACCTGGTGGTTAACCTTTAAGGTATCCTGCACAAGTACCCCCAAGTCCCTTTGTACTTCCATGCTTTGGATTTTCTCTCCTCCTAGATAATAATCTGCCCACTTATTTCTGCTTCCAAAGTGTACAACTGCACATTTCTCAACATTGAATCTCATCTGCCATTTCCTTGCCCATTCTCCTAAACTGTCTAGGTCCATCTGCAACCTTCCTATCTCTTCAATACTCCCTACTCCTCCACCTATCTCGGTGTCATCCGCAAACTTAGCCACGAAACCATTTATTCCATCATCCAAATCATTAATGTACAAGGTAAAAAGGAGCGGTCCCAACACCGACTCCTGCGGCACACCATTAGTAACCGGTAACCAACCAGAACGAGATCCTTTTATTTCCACTCTTTGCTTCCTGTCAACCAGCCGATGCTCCACCCATTCTGTTATCCTACCCGTAATTCCATGACCTCTCATCTTATTAATCAGTCTCTTGTGAGGCACCTTATCAAAGGCCTTTTGAAAATCTAAATACACAACATCTACCACCTCTCCCTTATCCACCTTACCTGTGATTTCTTCAAAAAACTCCAATAGGTTGGTCAGGCAGGATCTTCCCTTCACAAAACCATGTTGGCTAGGACCTATCCTGCCCTGCGCCTCTAGGTATTCCGTAACCCCGTCTTTGAGGATAGATTCCAATAACTTTCCCACCACTGACGTCAGACTAATAGGTCTGTAATTTCCTTTATGCTGCCTCCCACCTTTCTTATACAACGGAACTACATTTGCGACCCTCCAGTCCTCCAGAACCACGCCGGAATCTATCGATTTCTGGAAGATAATTGCCAATGCCTCCGCTATCTCTAAAGCCACCTCCTTCAGAACCGGGGGATGCACCTCACCCGGTCCGGGAGACTTATCAGTCTTTAGTCCATTTAGTTTTCCTAGCACCTTCTCCCTAGTAATCTTAACTGAACTCAATTCCATTTCGTGAGACTCCTGACTAACCGGCATATTGCTGATGTCCTCTACGGTGAAGACCGATGCAAAATATTCATTCAATTCCTCTGCCATCTCTCTATCGTCCATTATAATAGCTCCTGCACCGTTATCAATTGGTTTTATCCGCCAACTTCCTTTCATAATTCATCTTTTCTTTCCTAATGACCTTCTTAGTTTCTCTCTGCAGGTTTTTAAAAGCTTCCCAGTCTTCTGTTTTCCCACTAATTTTTGCTTCTTTGTACGCCGCCCCTTTTGCTTTTATTTTAGCCTTCACCTCTCTCGTTATCCACATTTGTGCCTCTTTTCCATTCAAAACCTTCTTTTTTCTTGGAATATATCTCTCCTGCAATTTCCTTATTTCCTGTAGAAATTCCTTCCATTTCTCCTCCGCCGTCCCTCCAGCCAGCTTACTCTTCCAATCAATTAGGGCCAACTCCTCTCTCATACCATTGTAATTTCCTTTGTTCCACTGAAATATCAATACACCAGTTATCAGTTTCTCCTTCTCAAACTTGAAACTAAACTCAATCATATTGTGATCACTGGTTCCCAGTGGTTCCTTTACCTTTAGTTCCCTAATCACCTCCGGTTCATTACACAGCACCCAATCCAAAACAGCCGATCCCCTGGTGGGCTCTTCAACAAGTTGCTCTAGAAAAACTTCCCTTAGACATTCCACAAACTCCCTCTCCTGAGTACTACCGCCATTCTGGATTTCCCAGTCCACCTTCATGTTAAAATCCCCCATAATTATCTTCACATTGTCACTCTGGCATGCTTTTTCTATCTCAAACTGCAACTTATCGTCCACTTTCTGACTGCTATTAGGGGGTCTATATATGACTGCTACTATTGTCCTTTTACCCTTGCTATTCCTTAGCTCCACCCACAAGGATTCCACCTCCTCTGACTCAATATCCTTCCTTTCTATCGATTTTATATCACTACTAACCATCATGGCCACACCTCCCCCTCTGCCTACCTGCCTATCCTTCCTAGACACTGTGTTCCCCTGGACATGCAGTTCCCAATCGCATCCATCATAAAGCCATGACTCGGTGATTGCCACAATGTCGTATTTATTAACCTGTAGTTGTGCCACTAGGTCATCTACTTTATTCCTAATGCTACGTGCATTTAAATACAGTACGTTTAGTCCAGTATCTGCTATTAATTTTGTTGTACTTCTATTGTTCAGCAGGTTATCCTGGCTTTCCACCTGTCTATCCTTCTTACCATCTTCACTACATACTACCTTAGACATGTTCCTATATACCTCATCCCCTATCCTAACATTCTGTATCCTAACATCCTGACTTGTTGTACTTCCAATATTCAGCAAATTATCCTGACTTCTCACCTGCCTGTCCTTCTTGCCATCCTCATTGGACTTGTTTCTATAAACTCCCTCCTTTACCTTAGCATCTTGTAACCTAACATCCTGGTTTCCATCCCCCTGCCAATTCAGTTTAAACCCTCCCCTACAACTAAATCAAACATTCCCGCCAAGATATTGGAACCTCTGGAGTTTAGGTGCAACCCATCCTTAGCGAATAGGTCATGCCTCCCCCAATAAAGGTCCCAATTATCCAAAATTCTGAAGGCCTGCCCCCTGCACCAGTCACTCAGCCACGCATTCATCTGCCAGAGCTTTCTATTCTTCCTATCATTGACACGTGGCACAGATAGTAATCCTGAGATTACTACCCTTGAGGTCCTACTTCTCAACCTTCTCCCAAATGCCTTGTATTCCTCCTTCAGGACCTCTTCTCTTTTTCTACCTATGTCATTGGTACCTACATGTACCAAGACTTCTGGCTGCTCACCCTCTCCCCTCAGAATATTCTGGACCCGGTCCATGATATCCCGTACCCTGAAACCAGGGAGGCAACACACCATCCGAGACTCATAGTCAGTATCGCAGAATCTGCTATCCGTACCCCTTACTATGGAATCCCCAATAACCACTGCATTTCGCTTCCTCCGCTGGACCACAGTACCAGGCACGGTGCCAAGGTCCCAGTTGCTGAGGTCTTCCTCTATCAGGTCATCCTCTCCAACCGAATCTAAAATGAGATATCGGTTTTTGAGGGGGACCGCCACAGAGGTGCTGTCTACAAACTCTTTATAACTCCTGTCTATTTCCTGCTCACTCTCCCTAACCAACCGAAGGTCATCGAGCTGCAGCTCCAGACTCTCAATCCGTTCCTTGAGGAGCCGCATCTCGGTGCACTTTGCGCAGATGTAGTTATCGGGGAGTCTGGTAGGCTCCCAGGGTCCCCACATCTGACACTCCAAACATAAGACTAACCCCAGATGCATCTTGCTGAATACCACTGAGTTCAACAAATAAACTGATAACTTACCCCCTTTCTATTAGTCTCGCCTCTTTCCCGCTCTGACCGAAGCCCGTTGAGCCAAAGCCTAACCCACTCTGCTCCCTCTCACTCAGCTGCCCGCTCTGACGCTGCCCGCTAGATATGTTGGTCTGCTATTTAAATCGCCCGCGCGCTGCCGAGTGACGTCACGCGCCTGCGCAGACACTCGCCGCTATCCCGAACGCTAGAAAGAAAAAAAAATCGCTCCTCGTTATTTTCCGGCACTCTCCGCTCTCTGGTCGCTGAAGTAAAACAGGGTACATTATTTCTTCTGCGTGGTGGATGTATTTTGGAACTTGCGATGCCAGCTGTCAAAAAAATGACTCATTGAGCTTTTTATCCTCCAAATAGCATCAGTATCTCTGATTATCTGGTCTTTACATCACAGCAGAGATTGCCCCTAAACTGTACTTCGATGGCTTATTAAAAAAAAGCTTCGAGGCACCTTTCATATCATGTCACATTCCCTTAATATATCTGAGAAGGCCATTCAGCCCATCAAGTCTGTGCCAGCTCTCAGCTCAATTCCATCAGTCACATTCACCCACTTATCTCCCTGTAACCTCCACTCTCCCCAACGTCCATTTTCTCCATGGAGACACAAGAGACCACAGATGTGTTATCACACTCTTAAAACACCAAAAGATGAACTCTTGATCTCCTGATCTACCTCGTTGTGGCCCTTGCACTTTATTTGTCTACCTGCACTGCACTTTCTCTGTAACATTATATTCTGCACTCTGTACTACCTCAATGTACTTATGTGTGGAATG
Source organism: Pristis pectinata (assembly GCF_009764475.1). NCBI lineage: Eukaryota > Metazoa > Chordata > Chondrichthyes > Rhinopristiformes > Pristidae > Pristis > Pristis pectinata. The sequence continues at coordinate 94,216,001 of NC_067414.1, forward strand.
ATTTGTCTGTATGACACGCAAACAAAAGCTTTTCACTGTATCTCAGTACAATGTCAATAAAAAATCAATTCTAATTCCAATCCCAGAATGCTGGAATTTGGAACAAAGTGTCCAGATGAAGGATATCGACCCAAAACGTCGACTGTCCATTTCCCTCCCCAGATGCTGCCTGACCCGCTGAGTTCCTCCAGCGTCTTGTTTGCTGCCTGTTTGGTTCAGACTGATTCTTCTTCTTTCCACCTACTTCCGGTGGGCATTTACCCTACCAGCCTGCACACCTAATGATGTGGGAGGGAACCAGAGCACCCGGGGGAAAAGTGCAAACTTAGTGCAGTCAACACCAGAGATCAGTTTCGAAGCTGGGTCGCTGGAGCTGTGAAACAGCAGCACTAACTGCTGCACCACTGGGCTCTTCCTTGACCTCGTAAATAGATATTCAAATACAACACCGTCTTGGTAATCTCCAACCTGACAGCATCAACATTGATTTCTCTAACTTCTGGTAACCACTCCCCTCTGTCCTCCTCCTCCTTGGTTTTCCCTTATCCCTCTGGCCCCTTTACCCCTTCTCTTTTCCCTCCTTCACCCTCACGACCTGCCCATCACCCACACCTCTCTATTCCATGGTCCACTGTCCTCTCCTTCCAGATTCCATCTTCTTCAGCCCTTTGCCTCTTCCACCCGTCACCTCCCTGCTTCTCACATCATTCCCACTCTCCCCCTCTCGCCCACACCCACCTACCTTCCCCCCTCACCTGGACTCACCTATCACTCACCAGCTCGTGCTCCTCCCCCTCCCCCCACCCTTTTATTCCGGCTTCTGCCCTCTTCCTTTCCATTCCTGATGAAGGGTCTCAGCCCAAAACGTCGGCTGTTCATGTCCCTTCGTAGATGCTGCCTGACTTGCTGAGTTCCTCCAGCATTTTGTGTGTGTGTGTGTGTGTTTGGCTCCAGATTTCCAGCATCTGCAGTCTCTCTTCTGTCTCTTTTATTTTATTTTTTTGTGGAATTTGGCTATTGGTTGCCTTGTTTCCTGCAATAACCGCAGCTTGCTGAGTCATTTTGTGACTGTTAGCATCGCAAGTTCCTTCAAGTGAAACACTTCATTGCCTCTGCAACATTGTCTGGATATCTAAATTCACCCTCCTTTTAAACTTCTCTCTTTGCCTTTAAAATTCTCTTCACATTGCCTGCAGCAAAGAGAGAGTTTTCCAGCTGGAATGATCGTCCTTTACCAGGAAGAGAATACTGTCTTCCACACAGCAGATCCTTAATTCCCGAAAAATCTTTATCTTCAAGTGCCCTGTGCCTGATATCCAACAACTAGGCAGAAAGAGAATAGGAAATCTTGTCAATGGAGAAATTGTGATCAATTAGAGCAAATCCAAATTGGTAATCGGTTTATTATTGTCACATGTACCGAGATACAGTGAAAAACTTTTGTTTGTGTGCCATCCATACAGATCATGCCATCTATAAGTACATGAAGGTAGTTTAAAAAGAGAGCAGAATGCAGAATATAGTGTTACAGTTACAGAGAAAGTACAGTGCATGCAGACAAATAAAGTGCAAAGGCCATGATGAGGTAGGTTAGGAGATCAAGAGTTCATCTTTTAGCATATGAGAGGTCAGTTCAAGAGTCTGATAACAGTGGGATAGGAGCTGTACTTGAGCCTGGTGGATTGTGTTCTCAAGCTTTTGTATCTTCTCCCCGATAGCAGTGGGGAGAAGATAGAAAGACCGGGCTGGAAGGGGTCCTTGATTATTAAAGCACTTTTAGTGACCTCAAGAGGGGCATAGATAGGGTGAATGAACTCAGTCTTTTTCCCAGGGTTGCGGATTCAAGAACTAGAGGGCATAGGTTTAAGGTGAGAGGGGAGAGATTTAATATGAACTTGAGGGGCAACTTTTGTACACAAAGGGTGGTCAGTATGGGGAATGAGCTGCCAGAGGAAGTGGTTGAGGCAGATACAATAACAACTTTTAAAAGACAATTCGAAAGGTACATGGATTGGAAAGGTTTAGGAGGTTATGGGCCAAACGCGGGCAAATGGGACTAGCTTGGATGGACATCTTGGTCGGCCTGAACTAGTTGGGCCAAAGGACCTGTTTCTGTGCTGTATGACTCTATAACTCAAGACTGCCTTTAATCTGCCACAGTGAAAGACTTGTCTTGAACATTGGCCTGGAAATGAGAGGCACTGGCCTCCTCTTCTAACTAGGACCTCAGAGCAATTACACCCACTTCCAACAGTGCAGCGTCCCTGCAGTAGTGCACTGGAACTTGTATTAACGTCATAGTGTTACAGGTTCTTACAGCACAGAAACAGGTCCTTAGAACATAGAATATAGCACAGTACAGCACAATACAGGCCCTTCGGCCCACAATGTTGTGATGACCTTTAAACCTCGCCTAAGACCCCTTCCTCCCACGTATCCCTCTATTTTAAATTCCTCCATATGCCTATCTAGTAATCTCTTGAATTTGACCAATGTACCTGCCTCCACCACTGCCCCAGGCAGCGCATTCCATGCCCCAACCACTCTCTGGATAAAAAACCTCCCTCTGATATCTCCCTTGAACTTCCCACCCATTACTTTAAAGCTATGCCCTCTTGTGTTGAGCATTGGTGCCCTGAGAACGAGGCGCTGTCTATTCCTCTTAATATTTTGTACACCTCTATCATGTCTCCTCTCATCTTCCTTCTCTCCAAAGAGTAAAGCCTTAGCCCCCTTAGTCTCTTAGAAGGATGCCATTCAGCTGGAAAGAGCGCAGATGAGATTTACGAGGATGTTGCTGGGACTCGAGGGACTGAGTCATGGAGGGAGGTTGAACAGATTGCGACTTTTTACATTGGAGCGTAGAAGAATGAGGGGTGATCTTACAGAGGTGTTTCAAATAATGAGGGTCATAGATAGGGTGAATGTGCACAATCCTTTTCCCGGGGCTGGGGAATCAAGAACTAGAGAGCATGGGTTTAAGGTGAGAGGGGAGAGATTTAATAGGAACCTGAGGGGCAACCTTTTCACCCAGAGGGTGGTCTGTTTATGGAATGAGCTGCCAGAAGAAGTGGTTGAGGCAGGTACATTAACAGCATTTTAAAGGTACTTGGACAGGTACATGGATAGGAAAGATTTAGAGGGATATGGGCCAAACGTGGGCAAATGGGACTAGCTCAGATAGGAATCTTGGTTGACATGGACCAGTTGGGCCGACAGGCCTTTCTCAATGCTGTATGACTCTACGATTCTATGGTCCTGAATCTGCTGACTCAGAACTGACTGGCATTGAGCAGTATTAAGCACTGACCTACTGCGGAGGCAGCTGACTCACAGTTGCCTGGCGCTGGGCACAGGAAAGGACAGTGGGCGGATACTTGGACACCTTGGCCTCTTCCAAATTTTCAGCTCCACTGAGACACCGATATTCCCACAAGGTCATTCCCCCACAAGAGGGAGTGGCAGTGTGCTCTGTCTTTACTTAGTTAAGAACTTTGGAATAATTTCTTTTCAAACAGTAACAGGGAACAATTTTCACATAAGTAGGTCTTGCTTTGCAAGGCGAAAATGGTGGGAGGTGAGAAGAGCACTCAGAAGGAAATGATTCCCTTTGGACTTGCCTTCAGTGTTAACTTTGTTGTCAACCTACTTGTTTATCGTCAAAGAATTCCAGAGGACATTATCACGGATTGCACGGAAATATCTGGAGCTTGGCTGGACCTCAATCTCCCTCCGTTACCAGCAAGAGTATGTGTGTGGGCAGGTTGGAAAATTATCAGTATTAATCCATCTTAAATGACCATAGCATTTGTCAGAGGAAAACAGCAGAGCCCACTCTTTCTTCTTGTCCCAAGTAGCTATTATGTTTGGATTAAGGATTATTATTTTAATGACTCCACAGAAGAAAATTAATCTGTTGTAGGATCTATGTATTGCAGCCCACTTGATCTCTCATTACGAAGCTAATTTAAGGAGAAAAGGGAAATGTTTTAAGTGCTTGTGAACTGACCTGAGGTACATTAAAATTAGGAACAGGAGTAGGCCATCCCAGATCTTCAGGCCTGTTCTGTATTTCATCAAGATCATAGCTGATCTACTTCAGTGCCATTTTCCCGCCACATGTTGGTGAACCTCCTCTGCACCCTCTCCAGTGCAATTCTCAGATAGAGTCACAGAGGCGTACAGTATACGGAAACTGACCCTTCGGCCCAACTTGTCCATGCCGATCAAGATACCCACCAAAGCTAGTCCCACTTGCCCGCGTTTGGCTCATACCCCTCTAAACCTTTCCCATCTGTGTACCTGTCCAAATGTCTTTTAAATGTTGTTATTGAATCTGCCTTGACCACTTCCTCTGGCCGCTCATTCCACATACAGACCACCCTCTGGATGAAAAAGTTGCCCCTCAGGTCCCTTTTAAATCTTTTTCCTCTCGCCTTAAACCTATGCTGTCTAGTTTTTGATTGTCCTTTCCTGGGAAAAAGACTGTGTGCATTCACCCTATCTATGCCCCACATGATTTTATACACCTCAGTCTCCTATGGTCCAATGAATAAACTCCTAGCCTGCCCAAACTCTCCCAATAACTCAGGCCCTCAAATTCTGGCAACATTCTTGTAAATCTTCTTTGCACTCTTTCGAGGTTAATGACATCTTTCGTGTAATGGTGTAACTAAAATTGTACACAATACTTGGCCTCACCAACATCTTGTGCAACTGCAATGTAATGTCCCACCTCCTGTACTCAGTGCCCTGACTGAAGGCCAGCATGCCTAAACACTTTCTTCACCACCCTGTCTACCTGTGACACCGCTTTCAGGGAACCACGTACTTGTACTCTCTGCAGCTTCTTACGTCCCTGCGCATTCGAGTAGCCGTACTAGACCATGATGCAAGCAGTCAGGATACTTTCAACAGTACATCTGTAGAAGATTGTTGGAGTGTTCGGTGACAAGCCGAACCTCCTTGGTCAGGAAAATTCTCAGCAATACACAAAATGCTGGAGGAACTCAGCAGGTCAGGCAGCAACCATGGAGAGAAATGAACAGTTGACGTTTCGACGCTGCCTGACCTGTTGAGTTCCTCCGACGTTTTATGTGTTGCTCCAGATTCCAGCACCTGCGGCCTTTTGTGTCTCCAGTGGAGAATCCTCGCTCTTTGTGACCAGTGTGTCCCAGGTACTGTGGTTGTTTGTGCAACAAAGGACTTAGCAACGAGAAGCCAGGCACTAAATCCTCTGCTTCTTTGTATGTCTGATTGGAGTTGAACAAACGCAGTAATGTTTGCACTTGCCCAGTGCAAATTACAACTGGTTCAAAGTGGGACAAGGTGGAAAGAAACACCTTCCCACTTGGGTATGTTCCATAAAAACAGGTCTTTGTTTCTTTACCAAACTCATTCTGATGTCGCAAGGCAAGCTTATCACCCAAATGTGCTCCGTAATTACACTTCCTCAGCAATTTTCCATTTCGACATCTGTCCCCGTCCCCTCTTGTTTTGCTTCGGTTTCCAGGAATCGATCAGGGCGATGGCTCGTTTAGAAATTGCTCAGTCAGGTCAGAGTTGCCGAGACTCGGTGGACCGCGGGGTGAGGCTGCTGGGAACAAACACGGACTTGACCTTCCTTCAAGTTCGCTCATTGATAAGGACAGCTGTCAACTGGAGGTTAGCAGAGTGAAAGCTCTTCTCTGCCCTTCCCTGGAACTTGACTGCACATACCTGCCAGTAGGCCTTTCCATCCTGTCAGCAGCACAGTGTTACCATTGTGATCAGCTGAATAAAATGCGTGATTCACACTGCAGCCTTACTTATCTTATTCCCTTATATCCGGCTGCGCTTTGCTGTCACTGGGACTTATCACTGCCGCCTTGTGCAACCCACCTGTGATCAGTAAGGACAGGCAGCAACACCTCCGCCTCTCTTATCCTCAACAAAGATAATCGTGGAGGAGGTGTCGCTGCCTATCAAGGCTGTGTCCTCAGCGACCTGGTCTACTCTCTATAGACTCATGACTGCATGGCCGGATTCTGCTCTAACTCCATCTACAAGTTTGCAAATGATACCACCGTAGTGGGCCGTATCTCAAATAATGATGAGTCGGGGTACAGGAAGGAGATAGAGAGCCTAGTGACATGCTGCCATGGCAAAAATCTTTCCCTCAATGTCAGCAAAGCAAAAGAGCTGGTCATTGACTTCAGGAAAGGAGGCAGTGCACATGCTCCTGTTTACATCTACTGTGCTGAGGTCGAGAGGGTTGAGAGCTTCAAGTTCCTAGGAGTGAACATCACCAACAGCCTGTCCTCGTCCAACCATGTAGACGCCATGGCCAAGAATGCTCACCAGCACCTCTACTTCCTCAGGAGCCTAAAGAAATTTGGCATGTCCCCTTTGACGCTCACCAATTTTTATTGATGTACCATAGAAAGCATCCTATCTGGATGTATCATGGCTTGGTATGGCAACTGCTCTGCCCAGAACCGCAAGACACTGCAGAGTTGTGGACACAGTCCAGCGCGTCATGGAAACCAGCCTCCCCTCCATGGACTCTGTCTATACCTCTCGCTGCCTTGGTAAAGCAGCCAGCATAATCAAAGACCCCATCCATCCTGGATATTCTCTCTTCTCCCCCCTCCCATCGGGCAGAAGATATAAAAGCCTGAAAGCTCGTACCACCAGGCTCAAGGAGAGTTTCTATCCTGCTGTTATAAGACTATTGAATGGTCCTCTAGTACGATAAGATGGACCTTTGACTTCACAATCTACCTTATTATGGCCTTAAACCTTATAGTCTGCCTGCACTGCACTTTCTCTGTAACTGTAACACTTTATTCTGCATTCTGTTGTTGTTTTCCCCTGTGCTACCTCAATGTACTGATGTGGTGAAATGATCCGTATGGATGGCATGCAAAACAAGTTTTACACTGTACCTCGGTACATGTGACAATAATAAACCAATTTACAAATTTACTAATTTACAAGAAAGGTGAGGGCATAATTTCTTCTCCGAGCCTGCACGCCTGAGGTGAAAGTTGACACAGGTACTGAATCACAGCGCATGGGTACCACCCTCGTTCACCACTCTGTGCGGAGATGGCGGTGTCATCCCTTCTACCCACTCCAATACTGAGGAAGGGTTGTACTGCCGGAGGTGCCATGCCTGCAACAATTAATCTGGAGTCCTTCTCCATCCATTTCTCCACATATCAACCACCCAGTTATACTCATCCCACACTAATCCCATTTTACTCTCTTCACTCCCCCATCAACTTCCCTCCCCCACCACCCCCCCCCCCCCCCGGTTCTACCCCTCACCTACACAATTTACAGCGGTCAATTTACCCACCGACCCACACGTCTTTGCGGGTGGAAACCGGGGCACCCGGGGGAAACCCACGTGGTCACAGGGAGAACGTGCAAAACGTGCAAACTGCACCCAGACAGGACCTGAGGTCAGGATTGAACCTGGGTATCTCGTGCTGGGAGGCAGCGGCTCTACCAGCTGCGTCGTTGTGTCACCCTCTTGTTCCTTGCGTGCAAGTTGCACGTCAATGTAGTTCTCTTCAGGCAGTTATTTCCAGGGTGTTTCATGCCCATCAGTGTGAGCAAGAGTGACGCTCACCTGAGTGTGAGTGACACTTGCCCGACAACGATTGTGCAGCCAGTGATGTCCTCACATATGCGGCGGCCATTTCCGTGATAGCTTTGCACTACTGAATGGAACAGCCATGAATGTTAAGGTTTTGTATTTTCTCCCTTTGTATTTTTTTTATTATGAACAAAGTTTATTTTTGAAATAAAAAAATTCTGTGGTATCGAACAAAATCAGAACGTCCATGTACTGTCCCCCGGTACAATATACTCGGATGCTTGCCAGTCCAATCTGCCTGTCAGTCACAGTGGCCACACATCTCGATTGGGCTTCTCGTTTGCAAGTGTCAAGTCCAGTTTATTGTCATATGCACAAGTACAGTGAGATACGAGTACAATGAAAAGCTTGCTTGCAGCAGCATCACAAGCAAATAGATTTGGACAACATACAGGACATAAATTATACCAGACAGTGATCAGATAAGATAAGATATCTTTATTAGTCACATGTACATCAAAACACACAGTGAAATACATCTTTTTGTGTTGACTGTTCTGGGGGCAGCCCGCAAGTGTCACTATGCTTCCAGCACCAACATAGATAGCATGCCCACAAATTCCTAACCTGTACGTCTTTGGAATGTGGGAGGAAACTGGAGCACCCGGAGGAAACCCAAGCAGACACGGGAAGAATGTAAAAATTCCTTACAGACAGTGGCTGGATTTGAACCTGGGTCGCTGGTGCTGTAGAGCATTATGCTAACCGCTACACTGTCGTGCCTGCCCTCTACACTACCGTGCTTGCCCAAAACAAGACATTAGCACAAAAAAAACATAATCAGAAACAAGTCCGTGGCAGTGCAAGAGGTGGTCCATAGTGTTCCGTTGCTGAGGTAGGGTTAGGGTTGTGCAGGTCGGTTCAAGAACCTGATGGTTGTGGGAAAGTAGCTGTTCCTGAACCTGGTGGTGTGGGACTTCAGGCTTCTGTACCTCCTGCCTGATGGTAGCAGCGAGAAGAGGGCATGGCACAGATGGTGGGGAACTTTGATGACAGATTCCACCTTCTTGAGGCAGCGCCTCCAGTAGATGGTGTCAGTGGTGGGGAGGGTTGTGCCCATGATGGACCAGGCTGTGTCCTCTACTCTCTGCAGCCTCTTGTGTTCCTGGGCATTGGAATTGATGCAACCAATCGGGATATTTTCTATAGTTAATCTGTTGAAGTTTTTTCGAGTATTTAGTGACATGCTAAATCCTTAAGCTTCTAAGAAAGTAGAGGTGCTGGTGTGCCTTCATCATGAGTGCATCTATGTGCTGGGCCCAGGACAGGTCATCCAAGACCAACAAACAATCTGCTGGAGGAACTCAACGGGTCAGGCAGCATCTGTGGGAGGAAAGGAATTGTCGTCATTTTGGGTCAAGACCCTGCTTTGAGTGCTGATGCAGGGTTTGGACCCAGAACGTTGACAATTCCTTTCCTCCCACAGATCCTGCTCAACCCACTGAGTTCCTCTAGCAGATTGAGTGTTGCTCCAGGTTCCAGCATCTGCAGCCTCCTGTGTCTCATGGCCATCCGAGATCTTAATGCCCAGGAATTCCTCCACCTCCGACCCACAATGAGAACTGGCATGTGGTCCCGACTCGTGGGGGGAGGTGACTTCACACACTGGGAGTTGCTCGTGCCCTTCCCCCACTTACCCTGAGTTGTCTCTCACCTCTGTGCTAACCCTTCCTGCAGTTGTTCTGTGCCAACCACACAACAACGACATAGGTACAGAGAAAAACCAGGAGGCCATTCAGCCCTTTGAACCTGCTCCGTCACTCAATACAATCATAGCTGATCCTCTAACTTAAGACCATGTTTCAGTTCATGTTCAAACTGTACAAGTCATTGGTGAGACCACACTTGGAATATTGCATGCATTTCTGGTTTCCCAGCTATAGGAAGGATGCGATTAATCTGGAAAGGGTGCAGAAAAGATTTACAAGGATGTTACCAAGACTGGAGGGCTTGAGTAACAAGGAGAGGCTGGGTAGGCTGGGGTTTTATTGCTCTGGAGTGTAGGAGGCTGAGGGGTGACCTTATGGAGGTGTATAAAATCATGAGGGGCATAGATCGGGTGAATGGTCACAATCCTTTTCCCAGGGTAGGGGAGTCTAAAACTAGAGGGCACAGGTTTAAGGTGAGAGGGGAGAGATTTAAAAGAGACCCGAGGGGAAACTTGTTCTCGCAGAAAGTGGTGGGTATATGGAACAAGCTGCCAGAGGAAGTGGTTGAGATGGGTACAATTAGAAGTTTTAAAAGACTTTTAGACAGGTACATGGATAGGAAAGGTTTAAAGGGCTATGGGCCAAGTGCAGGCAAATGCGACTAGCTCGGATGGACATCTTGGTTGGCATGGACAAGTTGGGCTGAAGGGCCTGTTTCTGGGCTGTATAAATCTATGACTCTATGACCATATTTCCATCCTCTCCCCATCCCCTTTGATACCTTTTATATCTAGAAATCCATCGATCTACTCCTTCGGCATTTTCAGTAACTTGGCCTCAACGGCACGAACCACACAGGTCCCACTTGTAGTGCATGGCTCTGCGCATGAACCCCAGTCACTGTTTTTAACGGATTTTTGCCCAACTTTTCAGGAGCTTTGGACACTTCTCCCTTCTGCACCACTTGTTTAGCACCATGGGTGAATGCCAACTTCTGAGCAACTGTGTTGTATTAATTCACTTACTGTCTGTTGTTTAGTTACCCTCTAGGCAGGTGGTAGTTAAAAGTCAACCGCATTGGTGGATCTGAGGTGTCATCCGTTCCAAACCTGGTAAGGACAGCAGATTTCCCGTGCCGCATGAAAATAGCCTTTCGGCCCATCAAGTCCATGCTGAACATCAAGCAACCATTTTGCTAACCTCACACTAACCTCCCCACATTTCCCTCAATGCCCTGCAGATTCTACCACTCACCCACACACCAGGGGGCAATTTACAGTGGTCACTTAAACTACCAACCTGCCTGTCTTTGGGATGTGGGAGGAAACCAGAGCACCTGGTCACAAGGAGAACGTGCAAACTCCACACAGGCAGTACCCGAGGTCAGGATCGAACCCACATGATCAGAGCTGTGAGGCAGCGGCTCTACCAGCTGCGCCACTGGGCTGCCCGAAGGAACAGATGGGTTTTTAAAGGATAATCCATTAATTTCATGGACACCACAAATGTTTCCTTCCCAACATTTCAATTATCTGAATTTAAATTCTCCATCTGCCCTGCTGGGATTTGAGTGCAAGTTTTCCCACTCAGTATCCAGGCTTCTGGAAAACTTTGGTCCTCCCTTTTCCCATCCTGGTGAAGAGATTTCTACAATAGAAAATGTTCCCAAAAAGAAGAGGGCTGTCAGAAAAGCCTGGCACAGTTGCAAGATTCTGAATCTACAGAGATCCATCTGACTCTCCCTGAGCCTCCAACACCATTTTTTGTTCTGTCGAAGGGCTGGGCCTGTTAAATTTCCTTCCTTCCCAACCTCTGCTCTCCTGAGCTGAGTCCCTCACCCACCAGCTTGTTAGTAGCGCACTCCATGACAGCCTCCTGCCTCTACTTTCCTACCATCCGACTTCTCATTCAGGACTCTGGGTGCCTCTGTCCTAATTCGCCAGCCCCATTCACCCACCAGCCCAGTACCCACTGACCCACAGTGGCTTCCTACCCAGTCCTGCCTCTCTCCTCCTCTGAACAAGCTCTCCGTAGCACACGCTACTGTTATCTCACGTGGGTCAGTGTCTACTGCTGCCTGTTGCTATGTAACTGGAGCCTTATTGTCCATTGGAGCTGGGTCTCTCCCAGTCTGTTGCACTCTTATTCTTGAGCCCAGACCTGAGGCTCCTGTCAGAGGTGGGAAAGCAGGACCAAGGCGGATCCAGCTGATATATGGACAGTCTGTTGTGAGCCTGGGTGAAACCCCAGTCTGCTTGGTACCTGCTACGCCACAGATGGGATCTTCTGCTCAGCATGAGTTGGGTTATGACTGGAGGGGAGGAGGTGGTGGGTGATGTGGATTACAGACAGAGGAACAGGCTGCTTTACCTCTCAAAATTCAGGCACTCACCAAGCCAGAAGGTATTTACACAATAATCAAGGTGACTGGCACAGAGAAAAAAACATGGGAAAATAATAACTTGCGGGAAAGATTTCACAATGAGTTGCAGGGTGATGACTAAATGGAACAGAGAAATATATTGTATGGGGGAACTCTCACTCCTTCATCATACACACACACACACACACACACACACACACACACACACACACACACGTGCACACATGTGTGCACACACGCACATGCACATACATGCACACACACGTGCGCGCACACACACACAAACGTATATACACACATACACACAACCTTTCCCTCTCTCTCTGTCTCACACACACTCACATATATGCACTCTTCTTCCCTCATTCTCTCCCTTTCTCACGTACACTCTTTCACTTCCTCTCTCTTCCTCTCTCACACAAACACTCACATACACACACTCTCTTTCCCTCAGTCTCTCTCTTTCACTCTCTCTCATGCACACATACATGCACTCTCTTTCTCTCATTCTCTCTCTCTCTTACTCACTGACCATCTCACTCTCACTCTCACTGTCTTTCTCCCACTATCTCTCTCTCTCTCACTCCCCCACTTGCTCACTCCTACTCTCTCTGTCACATGTACGCTCTTACTCTCACCCTCTCTCATTACCCTTTACCTCTCACTCGACTCCCCCTCACACCCCATTCCCCTACCTTGCTTACCCCCCCCCCCCCACCGCCATCACACACCACCTTTCATATCTAACACTTTCTCATATCCCCCCTCCTTTCTCTCCGTCCCTCTCCCTCTCTGGTCTATCACTTAGTTCCAGTTTTGGCCCAGTTGATGAATCTCCCATCTGCCAGAGAACAGTGGGGTCAGAAACCTGACCTGCTGACTTCTTGTACCACGACCCTGACTGAACCAAAAGCATTTAATTGGCTGCAAAGGTGCTCTGGGGCATAAATATACCGGAACGGGACTAGGCCATTCAGCCCCTCCAGCTTTTCCCACCACTCGATAAGATTATGGCTGATCTCAACTCCACATTACATCCAGCTGTGGTAACCTTTCACCCTGTTGCTCATTGAGAATCTATCTACCTCTGCCCGAAAAATATTCAAAGATCCTGCTTCCCTTTGAGGAAGAGAATTCCAAGGATTCATGAGCAACAAGCAACCCGTTGAGTTCCTCCAGCAGATTGTTTGTTGCTCCAGCTTCCAGCGTCTGCAGTCTCTTGTGTCCCCAAAGACTCATCATTCCCGGAGAGAAAGCATTTTGCCTCAACTCTTTCTTAAATTGTTGTCCCATTGTTATCCCAATTTTAAGTTCCCACTCCTGCCTGCTACAAAATCACACAGTGCCACAGATTAATTCTGTTAAAACACATTTATTAGCAGTATACTGCTAGGGAGAATTCTCCTGACTCTCATGTAGAGTCTTTATCGGAGGTCTCCACAATACAGAGGGGCAGACATCAATTTATACAGTCCTTGTCACACACACACTTAATGAATGCCGCTCCACAAGTTTCAATCAGGCTCCTGAGATTCAAAGACAGACATCGCACTCATTGTTCAGTATAATTGATTTACAATCAAGAGATTCAAAGACAGGTATCACACTCATTGTTTAGGACAAACCTCACACTTACTGTTTAATACAACCATCACCCTTATTGTTTAGTATAATTGGCTTGCAATCAAGTTCCGGACACAGTAATTACCACCTAGTCCTGAGTAAGGGGTTTGCTTGCGTGGTATTTTTTCATTAGTTATATGTACAGTCACAATTTCTTAACCTTTTACTTCCTCAGCATGTAATGAGTGAAAGATCCGTATAAATGTATTGTTTATCTCTATTTGTTTGTATCTACATTTCTTTTCTACCTTCCTTTCCCTCTTTCCCCATCCTCGTCTTTTATCTGGAACGCTCTGCCGGAAGAGGTGGTGGAATCAGACACAATCACTACATTTAAGAGGCATTTAAACAGGCGCTAAAATAGGCAAGGCATTGAAGCATACTCTCCTAGCACGGGCAAATGGGATTAGTGTAGATGGCCAAAAAGGTCGGCATGGGCATGATGGACCAAAGGACCCATTTCTGTGCTGTAGGATTCTATGACTCTAGCCGTATATCAACCTATCTCTCTTGTTTCTCCTGCCCCACTCTCACTCACTCTGCGATAAGCCACCAGACTACAAAGTGACAGAATGCCAATTGCATTTCAGCATTTGCCAAATATGATTTCTCTTTATTGTAGTTTGCAAGGCAAATTCCTGAGATAATGTGTGAATTCCTTTCCCTGACCTCTCTTCACGTTGAATGTGCCTGGGCTAAATGAATCCATAACTAAATGGAGGACTTTAATCCTTCAGAGCTGGCCGAGTGCCACTTTCCCCCGTGAAAGACACTGGGCAGTTATGTCGGATGTACTGGGAAAATGCACACTGCAAGAGAAACCGTCACTAGCTCGGGCCGGCACGAGTCATGGTAAAGGTCCGACACAAATGGACAGCTGCTCTGATGTGGCTCTGGAAGTTGTAGTGAGTGAAATGGAGGTGTGAAACTTGGGGTGCCCAACAAAACAAGCAGTTGTGTCATGAACAACACACAAAGTGCTGGAGGAACTCAGCGGGTCAGGCAGCATCAATGGAGGGAAATGGACAGTCGACGTTTCAGGCCGAGACCTTTCGTCACAGGTACTGTGTCATGAAGCACCTTTGACAGGCAGTGGAGGGGACATTTAGAGAGGTACATGGATAGGAAAGGTGTAGACTGACAGATAACTGGGACTGGATCAGGTAGGCACCTTGGTCAGCATGGACGAGTTGGGGCAAAGGGCCTGTCTCTGTGTGTATAACTCCATGACTCTATGACCCTAATGACTTTATACAGGCAGTCAAGCTCAGAGTAGGCTTCAACAATCTCACCTCCTTCAGAATGGACCACCACTTAACACCCAAACGCAACTCCTACCTGTGCCATACCAGAACCCCACACACCTAGCACTGCTCCAGTCCTTGTACACACAGAGTCATAGTGTCATAGAGTTGTACAGCACAGAAACAGGCCCTTCGGCCCACCACTGACCTTTTTGCCCATCTACACTCATCCCATTTGCCAGCCTGAGGACTGTACCTTTCTAAGCCTTGTCTAAACCCTACATCACAACGGACGCAGAACAGGGTACAGAAAGGGTGAATGCACACAGTCTTTTTTTCCAGGGAAGGAGAACAAAAAACTAGCGAGTATAGGTTTAAGGTGAGAAGTGAAAGATTTAACAGGCACCTGAGGGGCAACTTCTTCACTCAGAGGTGGTGGGTATGTGGAACGAGCTAGAACCATAGAACACTACAGCACAGAAAACAGGCCATTCGACCCTTCTAGTCTGTGCCAAAACTTTATTCCACTAGTCCCATTGACCTGCACCCAGTCCATAACCCTCCAGACCTCTTCCGTCCATGTATCTATCCAATTTATTCTTAAACTTAAGAGTGAGCCCGCATGTACTACATCAGATGGCAGCACATTCCACACTCCCACCACTCTTTGAGTGAAGAAGTTCCCCCTAATGTTCCCCCAAACCATTCCCCTTTCACCCTAAAGCCATGTCCTCTCATACTTATCTCTCCCAATCTAGCTGGAAAGAGCCTACTCGCATTTACTCTGTCTATACCCCTCATAATTTTGTAAACCTCTATCAAATCTCCCCTCATTCTTCTACGCTCCAAGGAAGAAAGTCCTAACCTGTTCAATCTTTTCCTGTAACTCAGCCCCTGAAGACCCGGCAACATTCTAGTAAATCTTCTCTACACTCTTTCAATCTTACTGATATCCTTCCTGTAGTTAGCTGCCAGAGAAAGTAGTTGAGGTGGGTACAACAACAACACTGAAAAGACATTTTGATAAGTACGTGGATAGGAAAGGTTTGGAGAGATACAGGCCAAATGTGGGTGACCGTGAGTAACTTAGATGGCATCTTGGTCGGCATGGGCAAGTTGGGCCGAAGGGCCTGTTTCCGTGCTGCGTGGCTCTATGATTATGACCCAGTACTTTGGAGGTATAGTTACTGTATCGAGTCATTTTTGTGTATTTTCCGATTTAGGGACAAAATCGACTTATGGACGTCCATAATAATGGAATCCATCGGTAACCCAGCAACGGCCTGCACCAGGGTTCTAAACAGCCTGTAGGGTGTCATGGCACAGAGAAGATAAGCCGTGGCCTCTTCCTGTGCTGTGTATGTGGGCCATGCTGGGACTTTCTGCCTGTCTGGGTCACAGGTCTTTCAGACCGTTGGGCTGGGTATTGGGTGCGGCTCTGCACCAGCGGTGACACTGAGGCCATGCCTAGCCATCTGGGAGGTGGAGAAAGAAACCAAAGGAAACAAAGGAAGAAGGAAAGCCTCCATTGGGAAACAGGGCAAGTTCTGTCACAGCTCCCATCCACTAACGATTAACTTAAGGACAAACTCCACATAGCAATGAAAACACACACCGTTGTTGATTAAGTTCAGCTCCACACATATTTCCCAACAATAGGTCACCTCATGTGAAGGCACCACCAAAAATAACTCCAACCATGACCCATGCAGGCACTAAAAACATTCAACCATATTTTCAGATCACTCTCTAAATATCTCTGTAACCTCTTCTAGTCCCACAACCCACCACGATCTCTGCTCTCCTCTAATTCTGGTCTCTTCTTCGAATTTATTTGCTCCATTTCCTGAACTGTATGGTTTCAAATTTCCTACCTTAACCTCCACTTCCTCTTTCGAGACGGTCCCTAAACCTCGGACCAATCCTTTGGCCACCAGTCCTGATGTCTCCTCCCATGGTTTAGTACTTAACGTTGTTCCAATACACCCTGCTCTAGGGTCTAGGAGTTTTTCCTGATTAAAGGCAAAATATAAATGCAAGTTATTATTGTCTGGAAACAGAAATTGTATTCATTCTGCTCTGGTCATTATCACATTAAAGTTTGTGGGGGCTTGCTGTCTGTAGCTTAACTCCTGCAATCCCTCCATTGCAAAGGTGTATGGGATAGCATTGTGAGCAGCAAATATAGGGTCCTAAAGTCAAAAAAAAACTATTGACAACACTTCAGAAATATTTCTAAATCAGTTGAAGGCTTTGGGCTGTCCTAGGTATCAGAAACAAATGAAAGGTTTAGGGTGAGGGGAAGGAATTTTAAAGGGAATCTGATGGGAAAGTGTTTGACACAGAGAGAGCTTAATATCTGGAACTCGCTGCCAGAGGAGGTGTGGAATCAGATACAATCACTATGCTTAAGAGGCATTTAGATAGACATTTAAATAGGCAAGACATAGAAGGATATGGACCTAATGTGGGCAAATGGGATTAGTATAGATGGACTAAAAGGTCAGCATGGACATGATGGGCCGAAGGGCCAGTTTCTGTGTTGCCTGACCTTATGAGTTAGGACCAAAAGGTGGCCATTTGGCTCTTTAGTCTAGTCTATCTTTGCGCTATGATTGTAACTTCACTTACCTGTGGTAACCTTTCACTGCAGAGTTGTGGACACAGCCCAGCACATCAACAAAACCAGCCTCCCCTCCATGGACTCTGTCTACACCTCTCGCTGCCACAGTAAAGCAGCCAGGATAATTAAAAACCCCACCCACCCTGGATATTCTCTCTTCACCCCCCCCCATCAAGTAGAAGATACAAAAGCCTGAAAGCCTGAAAGCTCTCCCGCTGTTATAAGACTATTAAACGGACCTCTTGTACGATAAGATAGATTCTTGACCTCACAATCTACCTCCTTGCACCTTATTGTCTGCCTGCACTGCACTTTCTCTGTAACTGTAACACTTTATTCTGCATTCCGTTATTGCTTTTCCCATGTACTACCTCAATGCACTGATGTGATGAAATGATCTGTATGGATGGCATGCAAAACAAAATTTTTCACTGTACCTTGGTACATGTGACAATAATAAACGAATTTACTAAGTTACTCATTTTCCAATCAACTGCCTGTCTACCTCTGCCTTAAAAATATTCAAAGATTCAGCTTCCACTATCCTTAGTGGAGGTGAGTTCCAAAGACTCACAGACAGCTGAGAGAAAATACTTACCATGTTTCTGTCTTAATTGGACAATCTCTAATTTTTAAGCAATTCTAATTCTCTCACAAGGGGAAACATCCACATGGCCAAGAATGCTCAGGATCTATCTGTCAAACCAGTCACATCTAAACTCCCGTGGATACACTCCTACTTCTCCAACCTCTCATTAAATAACCTGCCCATTCCAGGTGTTAGGCAAGTACAGAAAAACAAAGGACTGCAGAGGCTTCCCCCCTACTGTGGTCGGGAGAGATCACACCCGTATCACTGCCAGTTCCTGCACCTCTGCTCTCACCCCCACCCCTCCGAGACCCAACAGGGATAGGGTCCCCCTTGTCTTCACATTTCATCCCACCAGCCTACGTATCCAACACATCATTCTCCGCCACTTCCGCCATCTCCAACGGGACGCCACCAGCAAGCATATCTTCCCCTCCCCACCCCTTTCTGCCGTTCGCAGGGACCGCTCTCTCTGCAACTCCCTCGTTCACTCTTCCACACCCCCCCCACCCCCCACCCATCCATTTCGCACCATTCCACTGTTTCTACACTCGTTGCTGTATTTATTGTTGAATTTCTTATTACCATGTACACTGTCTACTCTGTGAGCTTCACAGGGGCAAGAAATTTCATGGCACCCTGGTGCAGATGACAATAAACTAATCTGAGTCTGATTTTTAAATCTCCTGGAGAAACAAAGGACTGCAGATGCTGGAATCTGGATGAAAAACTAGAAAAGCACCTTATTTTCCATCTTGGAACCTTGCAGCCTAACGTCATGAAAATTGAATTCTCCCACTTTAAGTAACCCCCACCCCACCTTCCCCACAACACCCCCACCCCCCCAACCATACTTCTTCTCTTCTTCCCTTTCCTAGCCTTTATTTTCCTCTCTCTCCTTACCTTTGACCCATCCCCCTGTGGATCTGCTCTCCCCTCTTCCCCCGCACCTGCCCATCACAATCTCTTACCTGCATCTACCTATCACCACCCTGTGCCCACGCTGCCTCCCCTCTGTTGTCCACCTATCACTGCTCTGCTTTTCCCTCCTATACATTGGGCTTCCCCTTTTCCTATCTTCAGTCCTGAAGAAGGGTCCTGACCAGAAACATTGACCACCTGCTTTTCTCCACGGATGCTGCCTGGCTTGCTGAGTTCCTCCAGCATCATCGTGTTTTTCATTAGGCTCATACACCTTCTCCAAACTGCTTCCAAAGCAAGTCAAGTCAAGTTTATTGTCAAATGCACAAGTACATGTATGCACAGGTGCAATGAGGAACTTACTTGCAGAAGCATCACAGGCACATGGTATTAGAGGCACCACATTCAGAAGAAAAGCAGAAATTTAACATAAATTATATTTAAATTATCCAAGAATTATACATAAAAGAACACACAGAACCAAACAAAACAAAATAAACATTCACATCTTTCCTTAACTGAGGAGACCAATACCATACACAGTGAGCCACATGCTCCATATAACTGGAGCATAATCTCCCTACATTTGAATTCAATTCCCCTAAAAGTAGACAATAATATTCCATTAGCTTTCCTGATTACTTCTAGAGCTGCACACTGGTCTCTTGCAGAGCAACCACCATGACATCTCAGTACACTTCAATCTCTTCCCATTTAGATTAAATATTTTTATTTTAATTTTTCATGACAAAAAAAGGACAAGCCATATTTTCACATATTGTACTCCATTTGCCAGATCCTTGCTGACTCACTCAATCCTTTTTGGCCTTCGTCCATCCTCTTCATAACCTACTTTCTTACCTATCATTGCATCATCAGCAGATTTAGCTGCTGTACCTTTGCTGCTTCTAACCAAGTCACTTGTTAAATTGTTGCTCCAGTCCCTGTGCACACTATTGTACATGTTGCCAGTCAGAAAAAGACTCATTTCTTACATGTACTCTGTTCCACATAGATGCCACAGCCAAGAAAGCTCACAAGCGCCTCTACTTCCTCAGGAGGCTAAAGAAATTCAGCATGTTCCCATCGACCCTCATGAATTTTTATCGATGCACCATAGAAAGCATCCTATCTGGATACATCACGGCTTAGTACAGCAACTGCTCTACCCATGACCGCAAGAAACTGCAGAGAGTTGTGGACACAGCTCAGCACATCACAGAAAACAGCCTCCCCTCCATGGACTCTGTCTACACTTCTCGCTGCTTGGTAAAGCAACCAACAGAATCAAAGACCAAATCCACCCTGGACATTCTCTCTTCTCCCCCCTCCCATCAGGCAGAAGATACAAAAGCCTGAAAGCACATACCACTAAGCTCAAGAACAGCTTCTATTCCGCTGTTATAAGATTATTGAACAGTCCCCTAGTATGATAAAATGGACTCTCAAACTCACAATCTACCTTGTTATGACCTTGCACCTTATTGTCTGCCTGCACTGCACTTTCTCTGCAGCTGTTACACTTGATTCTGCATTCTGTTATTGTTTTACCATGTACTACCTCAATGCACTGTGTAATGAATTGATATGTTTGAACAGTATGCAAGACAAGCTTTGATGCAGCACCTTATCAAATGCCTTCTGGAAATCCAGTTACAGTACTGGGTTCCTTTTTATCCATAGCATGTGTTACTTCCTCGAAGACCCTCAGTAAATTGATCAAATAGCTGTAAGGAGAGGCTTGACAAACTTGGGTTATTTCCCCTAGAGTGCTGGAGTTTGAGGGGAGACATGATAGAAGTTTATAAAATTGCGAGAGGCATAGAGCCAGAATCTTTCTCCCAGAAACATTGAATACTAGAAGGCATAAATTTAAGGTGAGACAGGGAAAGTTTAAAGGGGATGTGTGGGGCAAGATTTTTTACACAGTGAGTGGTAGGTGCCAGGAACATGCTGCCAGGGGCGGTGGTGGAAGCAGATACAATAATGGCATTCAAGAGGCTATAAGACAGGCACGTGAATATGGAGGGAATGGGGGGATATGGATTGTCGTCATCGTGGTTATCCCTCGAGGTCGAGGATGATGGTCTTTGTTCCGTTAATCTATTTATAGGCTCTCAAGTGGCTTATGAGTCCAATCTTGGCTCAAGTATTCACCACTTTCATGCCGGTTCTTGACTAGGAGCTTCCAACCATCACATTGCCTGCTCCCATCGCCCTCCCCCAATCGCCAAAAGACTTGAGAAGTAGCCCACAGAGTGAAGACACCTGTGCGTGTATTTGTTTAAGGTGTACTTGATGTTGCACTACAAAAAGCACACGATACTTCACAAATCAACCAACTGATTCCAATGGCATGGAAACCACGACGATTGGAGCTGATGGATTTGTTGCAGCCTTCATCCGCCTTCACAGCCGTTGAGTTCAAAATAACTTTGTCCGCCTGTTCCACCGTTGAGGTCTTCGTTGGATTGTTCTTTGTCAGGGACCTCACCATCGACCTCACCGCCATGGGTGACCCTACCAGGTGGCATCGCTCTCGGGATCTCAGGACCACACCAGCTTCTCCACCACGACAAGGTGACAATCCATGGAGAAGATTGTCTCATATGGATCATGTGCAGGCTGAAGGGATTATTAATTTGGCATCATGGTCAGCGCAGACATGGTGGGCCAAAGGGCCTGTTCTGTACTGTTCTGTCTTCTATGTTCTAATATGATTTTGATTTCATGATCCACGTTGATGTACCTGATGACCTTGAATTTTCCTACATGTCCTGCTGCAGTAGAACTCCAATTATCCACAATTCAACGACACAGAAGTATTGGCTCACCAGGTGATATTTGCTGCGATCTCTATCCACTCACTGGCCCCAGTTCTCATTTTCCTTCCCACTCCTTTTCAACATTTCTGGTTCACTGGAAAATTTATTATAATACAATGTAACATCTATAAAGTGTGAAATAAAAGTACATTGAGAGGTACAGCACAGAAAAAGGCCCTTCGGCCCACTGAGTCCATGCCGACCATCAACCATCCATTTACACTAATCCTACACTAATGCCATTTTATATTCTTCCCACATTCTCATCCACTCCCCCCCAGATTCTACCATTCACCCGCACAGTTGCAGCAATTTTTTTACAGTGGCCAACTAACCTTACCAACCTGCACGTTTTTGGATGTGGGAGCACACCAGGGCACCGGGAGGAACTCATGTGGTCAGAAGGAGAACTCTACACGGACAGCACCCGAGGTCGGGATCGAACCCGGGTCTCCGGCACAGTGAGGCAGTGGCTCTACCAGTTGCACCACTGTGCCCCCTTGAATGGTTTTAATAGAGATAACATCCAATAGTCCATGAAATCTGCCAGTCCAGCACACCAAAGCCCCAAGTGGACTGGATTATCAGGGTGTTACTGTATAATGTCTTTAATAACAGCTTTGAACACTTTGCCTATGACACATGTTAAGGTAACTAGCCTGCAGGTTCCTGCTTTCTGCACCCCTCCCACTTTGAATAAGGAGATTAGAAATACAAACTTTTCTTTTATTTGAATGCGCAGTAACGTAAGAAGCTGCAGAGAGTAGTGGATTCTGCCCAATACATCACGGGCACATCCCTCCCCACCATCGGTGGTATCTACAGGAGGCGCTGCCTCAAGAAGGCAACACCCATCATCAAAGATCCCCACCATCCGGGCCATGCCATCTTCTCGCAGCTGCCTTCGGGCAGAAGCTTGAAGTCCCACACCACCAGGTTCAAGAACAGCTGCTTCCCTTCAACCATTTGGTTCTTGGACCACCTGGCACAACCCTAATCACTACAGTTTAGCAACACTGTGACCGCTTTGATCACCTTGCACTAAAATTGACTTTTTGTTGTTCTAATTGTGTCCTTTCTTGTAAAAAATTATGTATAATTTATGTTTAATTTATGCTTTTATTGTGAATGTTGTGTCTAATGCTATGTGATTCTGCTGCAAGTAAGTTTTTCATTGTACCTGTGCACACATGTACTGGTGCACATGACAATAAACTTGACTTTGACTTCAACAGTGATAGATGACGGGCTATTCAAGGATGGAAGGCAACAGTAGTCACAATAGTCTAAAGGATCGAACTAACTGAGAGAGTGGTGAGAGACAGAACCAGCAACCCCTGTGTCAAAGTGGGCAGCACATCTACATATAAAGCAGTACAGGAGCAAAGTCTATCGAGCGACCCTTTATATTTGAAGTCACTCTGTTGCGAGCAGGTGCTTAGTTAGGCAAGATCTGTGCGGAGGAGGGAGCCAGGTGTGTGCCACCAATGCAATAGCTTTATGATCCTAAAAACAGGGCTTGAAACCTGATCGCCCGCTCTGTGAGGACTTTTGATTGCACAGAGGTTAGATTATGTTTCAATATCCTTCGTTTAGTCTCGGGAACATGAAATAAAGCGTCAATTTTTTCATACCTTAATCTCGAGTCAGACCACTTCTTAGGCATGGTTAGAATCCTCAGGAGAACCCACAAACAGCTGAATCCGTTAAGTCATTAGCTTCTATTGTGTGGGACAGCGTTTCCCATTCAGAGATATAATTGCACTTAAACCAAAATACACTTTGATTAATCTTTCGCAACATCTTTCCCTTGCACGTAATCCATCAGCTGGCCAACTGTATGTTACCACAAGAAGCACAGAGCAGAGGAACAGGGGAGGCCATTCAGCTCCTCGAACCCCTTCCGCCATTCAATTAGGTCAAGCGATTGCACTGAAGAGAGTGCAGAGGAGATTCACCAGGATGTTGCCTGGATTGGAGGACAGTGAAAGAGGCTGAGGGGTGACCTGAGAGGCATAGATAGGAATCTTTATCCTATGGTAGGGGTATTGAAAACAAGAGGGCATAGTTTTAAGGTGAGAGGTAGAAGATTTAGTGCGGATCTTAGCGGTAAGGTTTTTTTACACGGAGAATAGTTGATAACTGGAACTCGCTGCCAGAGGAGGTGCTGGAACTAGATACAATCACCATGCTTAAGAGGCATTCAGACAGATACTTAAATAGGCAAGGAATAGAAGGATACGGTCCAAATGCAGGCAAGTGTAGATGGGCAAAACATCAGTATGGACACGGTGGGCCGAAGGGCCTGTTTCTCTGCTGTACAACTCATGTTCGATTTGCCTCACTCCATCCACTTACCATCGCAAATGAAGTGCGTCCCAGGTGGTTCTGAGAAGCTGGAGACAAAATGATAGGGGTTCCGGCCACCATTTTCTGAAGTTGGACTACAGGAAATTTGCTGATGTTGTATTGTTGTTTGAAAATGGAAGGAGGGGCTTTGTAAGCCACTCAACCTAACATGGGTAAACTATCAGGAAAATTCTGTAGGTTGACGGCCATTATCATTTCAGAAGACACATACACAGCAGTGTGGATTTGTTAAGGGAAGGTCATAACTGAGCAGTATAATTTGAACTTATTGAGGGGGTGATAAGGAGTTCATTGAGGGTTGTGCACTTGCTGGATCTAAGCACAGGGATCTGATGTGGTCCCACATGACAGACTCTGTGACAGAGAGTTCCAATGACTGAGAGAAGAAATTCTTCCTCATCTCCATCTTAAGTGGGTGGCCCTTTATTCTGAGACCATGCCTTTGGTTCTGGACTCTCCCATGAGAGAAAACATCCCCTCACCATTTACCATATCTACTCCCCTGTAAGAATTTTATATGTTTCAGTAAGATCGCCTCTCATTCTAAACTCCAGTAAGTACAATCCAAACTGGTTTCACCTTTCCTCATATACAATCCATCCATACCTGGGATCTTCGCAGTGAACTTTCTCTGAAACGCCTCCAATGAAATAATATCTTTCCTTAAATAAGGGGTTGAACACTGTTTGCAGCGTCTAGATGTAGTCTCACTAGTCCCTTGTAGAGTTGCAGAAGGACTTCCCTACGTGTATACTCCAACCCCTTCAAAATAAGGCCCAACATTCTGTAAGCCTTCACGATTATCCGTGCACATGTGTGCTTTCATGCACAAGGACCCCCGGATCCTTTTGTGCTGCAGCTTTCCTTCATTTACATAACATTCTGCTCTTTTTTTCCATCCTTCCAAAATCAGTAACCTCACATTTTCCTACATTATATTCCATTTGCCAACATTTTGCCCACTCATCCACGAATATCTCCCGTAAACTGTATCCTCATTGCAACTTGCCTTCCCAGCTATTTTTGTATCATCTGCAAATCTGGCAACCGTGCATTTTCTTACATAGAACATAGAACAGAAGCAGGCCCTTCGGCCCACGATGTTGTGCCGAACTAATTAAATGAATAATTAAATGCCTAACTAAACTAATCCCTTCTGCCTGCACATGGTCCATATCCCTCCATTCCCTGCACGTTCATGTACCTATCTAAGAGCCTCTTAAACACCTCTATCGTATCTGCCTCCACCACCACCCCTGGCAGCGCATTCCAGGCACCCACCACTCTCTGTGTAAAAAATGCCCTACACATCTCCTTTGAACTTACCCCCTCTCACCTTAAATGCTTGCCCTCTAGTATTAGACATTTCCACCCTGGGAAAAAGATATCAGCTCTCTACTCTACCTATGCCTCTCATGATCTTATAAACTTCTATCAGGTCTCCCCTCAGCCTCTGCTGCTCCAGAGAAAACAACCCAATTCTATTGCTTCCTCTGAGTCATTAACTTGTGTTGTAAACTGTTGTCATCTCAAAAGTGAACCCCTGTGGTATCATACTGGTCAGAGGTTTCCAACCCGAAAATGACCCTCTTATCAATACTTGCTGCTTTCTGCCTATACCCAATCCTCTACCCATGCCAATCTGATACCTCCAGATACGTATTCAAGAAACAAAATTAAGCTAGAATTTAATATTAAAATGCGTAACCACAATCTTGTGGATTGCTGTAAAAACCCATTTGGTTCATTAATAAACTATGCCCTGCCTCCTCCACACCAACCTTGCCCTCACACTCTCCTCTCCTCCCCCTTCCACTGGATCAAGGCCAAAATGAGGGCTGGAGCTAGGAAGAATGAGCAGAACCCGAGATGAGAGGCAGTGAGCAGGTGAGTGGGTGTCTCTTAATAAAAAAGCACAAAATAGATAGAGACCTGGGGGTACAGCTGCATAGTCCCCTGAAAGTGGCAACACAGGTAGACAGGGTGGTGAAGGCAGCATTTGGCGCACTTCCCTTCATTGATCAGTGTATTGAGCACAGAAGTTGGGAAGTCATGTAACAACTGGTCAAGATGTTGGTCAGACCATACTTGGAGAATTGTGTGCAGTTCTGGTCGCCCAGCTATAAGAAGGATGTCATTAAGCTGGAAAAGGTGCAGAAAAGATTCACAAGGATGTTACCAGGACTGGTGGACTTGAGTTATAAGGAGAGGCTGGATAGGCTGGGACTGTTTTCCCTGGAGCGTGGGAGGCTGAGGGGTGACCTTAAGGAGGTATATAATATCATGAGGGGCATAGATAAGGTGAATAGTCACAGCCTTTTACCCAGGGGAGGGGAGTCCAAAAGTCGAGGACATAGATTTAAGGTGAGAGGGGAAAGATTTAGAAGGGACCTAAGGGGCAACTTGTTCAAACAGAGGGTGGCGACTACATGGAACGAGCTGCCAGAGGAAGTGGTAGAGGCGGGTACAATTGCAATGTTTAAAAGTCATTGGACAGGTAGATGGATAGGGAAGGTTTAGAGAGATATGGGCTAATCGCAGGTAAATGGGACTAGCTCAGGTAAACACCTTAGTTGGCATGGATGAGTTGGGCCGAAGGGCCTGTTTCTGTGCTGTATAACTCCATGACTCCATAAAGAGGAGTCGGCCACTTGGTTCTTCAAGCTCACTCCACCATTCAATGAGGTTATGGCTAATCTTTTACCTACCACCACTTTGTTGCACTAACCCCATATCTCTTGATTCTCTTAATATCCTTCATGGCACTGATAACAGAACCAAGTGCCTCGCTGTATTCCCACTCAAACCCCACTCGCCACATATTTTGACCAGCTCCTTATTTTGCAAGAGTCAAAGGGGCTATTGTCATCGAAACAATGTGAACTGATCACCAGCCATTCAGCTGCTTCCCCTGTTTATAGATCGCAGTAGATGCGATGGTTGTGAAAGACTGTTTACAACAACGCAGGAATGCGTCTGTCAGAAAGCAACTCCTTTGCAAAGATCTTGCCCTCTCTTTGACGGTTTCTAATCATCCTCCCTCGTGCCATTGTGGGACAGTGACGTGATAAATCAAAGCAGGCAACCCTTGTGGAATTCCCTCTCATTGAATCTCACCACCCTAACCCGCAGGAGGTAGGCGTTTCAGGGACAGGATAGCACAAGTACACAAAGACCACGTAAGTCAGACCACGATTGCATCGTCCACCCTTGGGCCCTTGACGCCGGCCTTTAATATTTCATTGTCAGTTGTCTTAGTAAAAGCCCCAAATGAGGATTGTAATCTCCTGGTTATCTAAGTTAAATGGAGCGGTGCAAGTGATGTCTGAACTTTAATTGCTTCATGACATGTCTCACATACCTTTCATCCATCAGGGTGTAGTTCTATGAGTAAGGCAACTCACTTGGGCTCCAGTTAGGCCCTGTCCCAAGGCAATAGGTGTTAATCCAGTTTCTATGTGCTGAGGGCTGCAATACTCTGGGTCTCACAGTAATGATCTTGTATCTGTTGTGACCTACAGGGTCCACACTTACCTCTGAGTCTGAAGGTTATGGATTCTTCCCACTCCACAGAGTTGAGCATGTAAATCCACATCGATGCAGCTGACAGAGCTGCTGTCTTTGAGATGTGATGTAAACAGAGGTCCTATCTTGACTATCGAGCTTTTATTTCAAAGAAGAGCGGGAATTGGCTTTCATCTGCCGCTTAACAACTCTCCTCAAACATACAGTTTAGGAGCAGGAACGGGTCACTCAGCCCCTTGAGCTTACTCTGCTGTTCTAGAAATCAAGGCTGATCTGATTGTAATGTCATATTCCCAGCGATCTGTTACCCATTGCTTATTAACAACGGTAGGCTGCTCTGGAAGGTTAGATTGCATGGAATCCAGGGAGAGCTGACTAAACTGGATACACAATTGGCTTGACGGCAGGAAGCAGAGGGTGATGGTAGAAGGCTGTTTCTCGGACTGGAGGCCCGTGACTAGCGGTGTGCTTCAGGGGTCAGTGCTGGGCCCATTGTTGTTTGTCATCTATATCAACGATTTGGATAAGAATGTTCGAGGTATGGTTAGTAAGTTTGCAGATGCCACTAAAATAGGTAGCGTTGTGGACAATGAAGAAGGTTATCAAAAACTAAACGGGGATCTTGATCAGCTGGGTAAATGGGCTGATGAATGGCAAATGGAGTTTAATTCAGATAAGTGCAAAGTGTTGCACTTTGGAAATTCAAGTCAAGGTAGGACTTTCACAGTGAACAGCAGGTATCTGGGGAGTGTTGTTGAACAGAGGGACCTTGGAGTTCAGGTAAATGGTTCCCTGAAAATAGAGTCACAGGTAGACAGGGTGGTTAAGAAAGCTTTAGGCACACTGGCCTTCATTAGTCAGGGCATTGAGTGTAGAAGTTGGGAGGTCATGGTGCGGTTGTGCAAGATGCTGGTGAGGTTGCACTTGGAGTATTGTGTACATTTTTGGTTGTCCTGCTATAGAAAAGATGTTATTAAACTTGAAAGAGTACAGATAAGATTCACAAGCATGTATTGGTATTGGTATTGGTATTGGTTTATTATTGTCACTTGTACCGAGGTATAGTGAAAAACTTGTCTTGCATACCGATTGAACAGGTCAATTCATTACACAGTGCATTGAGGTAGTACAGGGTAAAAACAATAACAGAATACAGAGTAAAGGTGTCACAGCTACAGGGAAGTGTGTTGCCAGGACTCAAGGGATTGAGTTATAGGGAGAGATTGGACAGGCTCGGACTTTTTTCCTTGGAGCATAGGAGACTGAGAGGTGATTTTATAGAAGTGTTTAAGATAATGAGAGGCATAGATAGGGTGAATCAGAGGTGGGGAATCAAGAACTAGAGGACATGGGTTTAAGGTGAGAGGGGAAAGATCAAATAGGAACATGAGGGGCAACCTTTTTACACAGAGGATGGAACAAGCTGCCAGAGGAAGTGGTTGAGGCAGGTACAACTAACATTTAAAAGACTCTTGGACAGGTACATGGACGGGAAAGGTTCAGAAGGATATGGGCCAAATGCAGGCAAATGGGACTAGCTTAGATGGGCATCTTGGTCGGCATGGACCAGTTGGGGTGAAGGGCCTGTTTATGTGCTGTATGACTCTACGATTATGACTCCATAACAATCTGTCTACCTCTGCCTTAAATATATTCAAAGATTCTGCTTCCATTGGTTTTTGAAGAAGAGAGTTCCAAAGACTTATGACCCTTTAAGGAAAAAATAATCACCTTTCTTACATGGGCAGGCCCTCAATATTAAACAGTACTCCTTAGTTCTAGGTTCCCTGCAAGCCACTCACCATCCTGACTTGGAAATATATCGTCATTCCTTCACTGTCGCTGGGTAAAAATCCAGGAACTCCTTCTTAACTACATTGTGGGTATATCCACACCTCAAGGACTGCGGCAGTTCAAGAAGGCAGCTCACCACCGCCTTCTCAAGCGCAACTACTGATGGGCAATTAAATGCTGGCTCAGCCTGCGAAGACCACATCCCTTGAATTAATTTAAAAAAGAGAAACATCCTCTCCACATGGAGAAGGCGGAACACAGGTCAAGCAGCATCTGCTGGGCACATCCCTCCCCACCATCGGGAGTATCTACAGGAGGCGCTGCCTCAAGAAGGCAACATTGATCATCAAAGATCTCCACCACCGGGCAGGAGGTACAGAAGCCTGAAGTCCAACACCACCAGGTACAGGAACAGCTACTTCCCTTCAACTATCCAGTCTTGAACCAACTGGCAAAACCCTAATCACTACAAGCTAGCCACATAATGACCATTTTGTTCACTTTACACTAAAATGGACTCTGTTCTCTTTTGTCCTAATTGTGTTTTCTTTTAAAAATTGTGTACAACATATGTTTTTCTTGTGAATGCTGCTTATATGATCCTCTGTGCCTTTCATACTTGCTGCAAGTAAGTTTTTCATAGCACTCTGCATGCATGTACTTGTGCATATGACAATAAACTCGACTTTGAAATTTGACTTTGACTGTGGAGAAAAAGAGTCATGTTTCAGGTCAATCAACTTTCATCAATTTCTGGAACTGTACAGGACATCTCATTGGTTTTGCTGAAGTGAATTCAGATCCAAACTCTCACTCAGACCCAATTGCATAAACATGAATGTCAAACCTCCCACGAGATGTTCATATTACAACTGTACAAGATGTTTCATTTTACAACTGTACAAGACGTTGGTGAGACCACACTTGGAGTATTGTGCACAGTTCTACTCACCTATCTCTTAGAAAGATGTCATTAAGCTGAAAAGAGTGCAGAAAGTATTCAGATGGATGTTACCTGGATTGGAAGACTTCAATGATAAGGAAAGGATGGATAGGCTGGGACTTTTTTCCCTGGATGGTCCTTTATGCCAACTATCATGACTACCTATACTAATCATACTTGCCTGCATAAAGTCCATATCCCTCTATGCCCTGCTCATTCAAGTACCTGTCCATGTACCTTTTAAATGTTGTTACTGTTCCTGCCTCCACCACCTCCCCGGCAGCTCATTTCCAGATACCAACTACTCTGTGTGAAAAATTTACTCTTCAGATCCCCTTTAAACCTCCTCCCTGTCACCTTAAACCTATACCCTCTCATTTTAGATTCCCCTACCATGGGAAATGGACTCTAACTATCTACCTTATGTACACCTCTCAAAATTTTTGTAAACCTCTGTAAAGTCACCCCTCAGCCTCCTTCACTCCAGAGAAAACAGTCCCAGCCTATCCAATCTCCCCTTACAACTCAAGCCCTCCAGTCCAGGCAACATTCTTTTCTGCACCCTCTTGGGCTCAATTGCATCTCTCCAGTGTTGTGGCAACCAGAACTACACACTGCTGAGATTGGGTGCTTCTTTTGATGCAGAAGGAGGCCACTTGGCCCATCTTGTTCCTGGCAGAGAAATCCTGTCAGCGTCATTTCTCTCTCTGTTTATTTCCCAGTGGCAGTTCATTATCTTGCACATGCTCATCAATTCTCCTTTCATTCTTTTGCCACTTGCCCACAGTATGGAGCAATTTACAGCCGCCAATTAACCTACCAGCGTATCTTTGGGATGTGGGAGGAAACCGGAGCACCGGGGGAAGACACACACGGTCACAGGGGGAACGTGCAAATTCCCAAGCCCTGGTTGCTGGCCCTTCAGCCCATTATGTCCATGCCGGCCTTTTTACTCATCTACACTAAACCCATTTGCCCACATTAGGACCCTATCCTTCTATGCCTTGCCTATTTAAGTGTCTGCCTAAATGCCTCTTAACCATAGTAATTGTACCTGATTCCACTACCTCCTTTGGCAGCAAGTTCTAGCTATCAACTACTCTTTGCGTAAAAAACTTTCTCCTCAGATCCCATTGTAAAACTCCTTCCTCTCACAAACCTATGCTTTATTATAGAGTCATAGAGTAATGCAGCACAGAAACAGGCCCTTTGGCCCAACTAGTCCATGCCAACCACAGCATCCTCCCTACTAGTCCCAGTTGCCCGCGTTCGGCTCATAACCCTCCAAGACCCTCCCCTCCATGTACCCATTCAAATAACTCATAAATGTTGCACTTGTACTGCCTCAACCACTTCCTCTGGCAGCTCATTCCAGGTGCTCACCACCCTCTGTGTAAAGAAGTTACCTCTCAGGTCTCTTTTAAATCTCTCCCCTCTTATCTTGTATCTGTGCACTCTAGTTTTGGACTCTCCAAACCCTGGGGAGTCCAAAACCATATCCAGGAATATTATTATTCTTATTGTTGATATCCCTACCATGGGAAAAAGATTTTGACTATCTACCCTCTCTATGCCTCTCATGCTCCTATATGCTTCTGTCTTTTGCTTTCTTCACTCTCTCTAAACCCACAATGATTTCACACACCTACCGTTTTAACCCACAATAAAGATGGGAGATACTACAAATGCTGGAAATCTGTAATAGGAAACAGAAGATACTGGGAATACTCAGCATCTATGAAATATTATAATTCCATGAAATTCCTCTGTTCTAAGCCTGGAGTTTTGTGGATCGTTCAGATGGGGAATCAAACTTGGCCAGCATCTCTCATTTGAAATATAATATCCTGAGGGGTCTTGACAGAGTGGCTGTGCAGAGGATGCTTCCTCTTGCAGGAGAATCTAGAAAGAGGGCTCACTGTTTAAGACAGAGGTGAAACGGAACATTCTCTCTCAGAGCATCATAAGTCTTTGGAGCTCTCTGTCTCAAAGGACAGAAGAAGCAGAGACTCTGAATATCTATCAGGCAGAGATAGACAGATTCTTGATAAACACAGGGGTGAAAAAGGTAATTTGGTGTAGCCAAGACTGCAGAGTTAGGATTGCAATCAGATCAGCCATGACCTTATTAAAAGAGATAAGCAAGAGGGGCCAAGTGGCCTACTTCTGCTCCTAATCCATGGGATAAACCTGAATGATTGGAAGGGGCATAATTTGTTTTTTAAGAATTATTTTTACCTTTGTCTGAAGGCTCTGTGAAAAGGAGTGGTAGCTAGTTCCCCCAGAGGGAGGAGCCTGGTACATTTTTATTCTTTTTTAAGTATCACTTTGCTTTTCCAGAAATATATTTAGGCTGGTATCAAAAGCCCAAGAACGCCAAGAAAAGGTCATTGCTTGATCTTATTTTCTAGGTAGCATGGTTTTACGATAGACGCAATAATCTCTTCTTTCAAACTTCAACTCATTTGAGGGCAGATAGAGCCAATGACTCTGCAAGACCAATTCTCAGTTTAAAATAAAAATAAAATTGTTGTTTGGTTTGATTCCTGGCAAGTTTACTGGTGGCATTGCAGCGATCCAATGAAAATGGGATTGTCATTTTATCTGTTAGAAAAAGGCAAAGCTTGCGTTTCTCCACATCCCTTACAAGATGTCCAACAGAGCTTTACAACAAAAAGATGCTTTAGAAGGATATAGAGTTGTCATAATATAGGAAACTCAGTTTCAACATAACAGGATCCCACAAAGATAGAAAGATGGAAAATAAGTTAATGCTTTCAATGAGGATTACCTGAGGTATTATGATCCATCATCTGTTTGGCTGATGGATTGCCGTTGGGAAGAGCTTGGATCCTACAACTATTTGGATCGTAGTTCGTGAAATATATGGGCCTCACCTAAGTCCCTGGTTATAATTCATCTTTCTGACCTTGGGGTCATCCCCAATTGGCATTGGCCATTTATATTTGAGTTCAGTTTAGCTCAGTACTCTTAGGGAATTGACAAGCAGTTAGGCTGGACTCTCAATGTGCAACAGAGACTCAATGAATCACTCCATCACAGCAGGAGGTTGTCCATTTTATTTTATCTATGCTGACTCTCTGTAAAATGAATTAATTTGTTCCACCACCCCACTTTTTCTCTGTAGTTCTGCAAATTATTTCCTCTCAAATACCCTTCCAAATTCCCTTTTGAGGACTCTGATTGACTCCATTTCTATCACCATTATGCACAGTGAATTTCATAACAGAACCAAATAATATTTTTTCCACACCCTCCTTATATCTTCTGTGCATCACATTGAATCTGCGCTCCCTATTCCACGAAGCACCCACTGAATGGAACAGAGAACAGAGACTTGCTGGAGTCTGCAACAAAAAAAACAAACTGCTGGAGGAACTCAGAGTGTCAGGCAGCATCTGTGGAGGCAAGGGGATAGTCGACATTTCGACTTGAGACCCTCTATCAGGACTGAGTGTAGAGAGGCGTATAAAGAGGTGAGAGGGAGGGATGTAGTGGGGCGGGCGTTAGGTGGAACCAGGTAGTAGGGATGTAGTGGGGCGGGCGTTAGGTGGAACCAGGTAGTAGGGATGTAGTGGGGCGGGCGTTAGGTGGAACCAGGTAGTAGGGATGTAGTGGGGCGGGCGTTAGGTGGAACCAGGTAGTAGGGATGTAGTGGGGCGGGCGTTAGGTGGAACCAGGTAGTAGGGATGTAGTGGGGCGGGCGTTAGGTGGAACCAGGTGAGAAGGGAGATGGACAGATGGAGGCAGGTGGAGGAAGGGGACGGGTGGTGTTAGGAGATAGTGGATGGAGGGTGATAGGTAGAGACAGATAGGGAAAGAGAAAGAAAGGAGGACGTGGAGACCGGGGGAGGAGGGAAGGGTGGAGGTGGAGACAGACACTGGAAGGCGATGTGGAGCCAGACAAGGGAAGGATAAGGGGCAGATGGAACAAGGTGCGGGGAGGGAGGATAGGAGAACGAGAAGGTGTAGCTTGTGGGTGATAGACAGATGGAACCAGAGTGGGGAAGGGTAAGGAAACGGGGTGACAGGGGCTGGATGGTGAAAACCAGGAGAGAGAAAGGAACACAGACAGTGCGGTTGCCTGAAGTTGGAAAATTCAGCCTTCATACCATTAGTTTGTGGACAATATTCCAGGCGGAATATGAGGTGTTGTTCTAGTTTGTTTTGGCAATGTCAGTGGAGAAAACCGAGGATGGCCAGGATGGTGTGGGAATGGGAAGGATGGTGTGGGAATGGGAAGTAGAGCTGAAGTGACATACAACCAGAATTTTAAAGAAAAAGGGGGAGGTGGTTCTTAAATACCTGAAATTAATTAAAAAATTTGTCAAAGAGGCAAAGTAAAAAATTGAACTGCTTAAAATCCTGCCTTAGGGGAATAAAAATGTTGAGTTCTGAGTGGGTTGGTTCGAAGTCCTTGACCCGTAATATCCTTGCCAAATAACGTCTATCAAGATTTTCCCATGGATGGAAATAACAGCTGGGAAATATAAGAAAGATTTGTAGATCACCCATCGTAAATGTTTGCCAAGTTTGCTGGTGCCATCCACTGCAGATCAAAATTCCCAAATGTTTAGCAGGAGTCAAGCTGGCTAAGGAGTAACACAGAGGGAAACGTACGGCTGAGATCCTGGTAAACAGCTGCTAGAAGCTCAACGAGTACAAGAAACAATGGCTGCAAGAGTTTGTTTTCTTAACCAATTGTGATTTGGCTCCAAAGCTCCAGCTCTCGGCTTTGGCTCAGCGGGTAATGCTCTTGCCTCTGTGTCAGATCATGGGTACAAGTCCAACTCCAGACACTGCAGAGTGCGTTCCAACTCTGCTGCTCTTGCGCTGGAGCAGAATATTGTTGTGCAGTTGGAGGTGTTGCCTTTCTGCTACATTGTTAAACCAAGACTGGTTTCTCAAGTAGATGTAAGACTAATGTCCAGGCACTGCTTCAGTTAAGTCCAGTGGACTATTCCCTGGTAGCTATGCCAATATTTATTCTCAACCATTACTAAAACAGATGGTATGGCTGTTCCTGTTTGTGCGAGCTTGGTCAACAATGAGAGCAATTTAAAAACACTTCATTGGTTGCAAAGTGCTCTCGGATGTTATGAAAGGAGCTACGGAAATCAACTTTTGTTCAAACAGCAAGAACAATTGGAAATCCAAAACAACGATTGAATTCTGGAAATGCACAGCAGTTCAGGCAGCATCTGTGGAGAGAAAAACAGATAACGCATCAAGTCCGGATGCAGGGTTTCAACCTGAAACGTCGACATTTCCTTTCCCCCCACAGATGCTGCACGACCAGCTGAGTTCCTCCAGCAGATTGTGCGTTGTTCCAGATTCCCGCATCTGCAGTCTCTTGTGTCTCCAGATAACGTTTCAGTTGATGACCTTCCAACAGAGCTTTCTGTTAAGATTTTTTAAAGATATCTTTATTAGGCACATGTGCATCAAAACATACAGTGAATTGCATCTTTTGCGTTGAATGTTCTGGGGGCAGCCCGCAAGTGTCGCCACGCTTCCGGCGCCAACATAGCACGCCCGCAACTTCCTAACCCGTACGTCTTTGGAATGTGGGAGGAAACCGGAGCACCCGGAGGAAACCCATGCAGACACAGGGAGAATGTACAAACTCCTTACAGGCAGCAGCGGGAATTGAACCCGGGTCGCTGGTGCTGTAATACCATCGTGCTAACCACTACACTACCGTGCCTGCCTTCTATTCACTCCTTCTCTTCATTGCTTTTGCCCTCTTCCTTTTACTTTCTCTCCTTCATGTCTCTATTTATCATTCACTCTTAGATTTTCTTTCTCCCTCATTTCCTCGTTCTCTTTCTTTTTATTCCTTTTCTCTTTTCTACTCTCTCTTCTTTTTTATACTTCCTCTTTGGCCCTCTCTTTTTTCTTCAGCCTCTCTCTCTCTACCACACTCTCTCTCTCTCTCTCTCTCTCTTCAGGAAACCAAATGTCTCAATACAGGTTGAAAGCCGAGACCAAGAGTGCAGGACAGTTGAGAAACAATTTATTTTGGCAGCAGGATGTTAGGTCCTCTGAATAGGACATCCCATGTGGGCGACTAGTGAGTGAAGGGCCAAGTGTGGGGTAGGGAGGGCAGGAGAAGGATGATGTGAAAAAGGCTGATGTGTAACTTGGTCAGGCAAGAACCCAAGAGCTGGAGGAAGTCCAGGGCACAACATAAATAAAACAGGAGAGGCTGCCAATATGGAGTTACGTCAGGAAGGGAACAGGCTGGTTTACGTCTCAAGTAGAGCCACAGCTTAGCTAGGGAATGGCTGGCGTGGTGCGTCACCTAACTCAATACTGAGCACCTCTTTGCCTCCAGCTTCACGATGAGATAGTTATTCCTGCAACTGCATCTTTCCCATGCGCTAGCAGTGGCTCAAGTATCACCTTTGGATCCTCAGGAATGAGAGCCGAGACAGTGGAAACCAGTATGCAATGGAAAAATCACAGGCAAGCGAAGTTCAGGCTCCGGTGATCTTCTCCATCCACTGAGTGTTGAACACTACCAGGAGAGCTGGTGGAGGTGAGAGCCGGTGAGCTGGTTACAGTAGCATAGAGCATAGGTAATCGGACTGACTGCCTTAGAGTTTAGAGTCATAAGAGTCATACAGCACGGAAACAGGCCCTTCGGCCCAACTGGGCCATGCCGACCAAGATTCCCATCTAAGCTTTCCCATGTTTGGCCCATATCCCTCTAAATCTTACCTATCTACATACATTTTAAATGTTGTTAATGTACCTGCCTCAACCACTTCATCTGGCAGCTCGTTCCACATACTTTAGAAGAATGAGGGGTGACTTTATTCAAACAGTGGTAAAGAAGGCATATGGTATGCTTGCCTTCATCATTAGGGGCATGGAGTATAAGAGTCAGGAAGTCGTGATGCACCTCTATCAAGTCACCTCTCATCCTCCTTCTCTCCAAAGAGAAAATTCCAAGCTCACTCAACCTATCCTCATAAGACGTGCTCTCCAATCCAGGCAGCATCCTGGTAAATCTCCTTTGCACCCTCTCTAAAGCTTCCACATCCTCCCTATAATGAGGCGAGCAGAACTGAACACAATACTACAAGTGTGGTCTAACCAAAGTTCTATAGACCTCCAATATTACCTGGCGGGTCTTGAACTCAATACCCCAACTAATGAAGGCCAACACTCCATACGCCTCCTTAACAACCCTATCAACCTGCGCGGAAACCTTGAGGGACCTATGGATGTGGACCCCAAGATCCCTCTGTTCCTCCACACTGCTAAGAGTCCTGCCATTAACCTTGTATTCTGCCTTCAAATTCGATCTTCCAAAGTGTATCACTTCACAGCTTCTCCAGGTTGAACTCCATCTGCCACTTCTCAGCCCAGCTCTGCATCCTATCAATGTCCTGTTGTAACCTACAGCAACCTTCTACACTATCCACAACACCACCAACTTTTGTGTCATCAGCAAACTTACTAACCCACCCTTCCACATCCTCATCCAAGACATTTATAAAAATCACAAAGAGCAGGGGTCCCAGAACAGATCCCTGCGGAACACCACTGGTCACCGGCCTCCAGGCAGAATACGCTCCATCTACCACCATCCTCTGCCTTCTATGGGCGAGCCAATTCTGAATCCACACAGCCAAGTTTCCCTGGATCCCATGCCTCCTGACTTTCTGAATAAGCCTTCCATGAGGAACCTCATCAGATGCCTTTCTCTGGAGTGTCAGAGGCTGAGGGGAGACCTGATGGAAATTTATAAAATCACGAGAGGCATAGATAAGGTAGACAGCTAGAAACGTTTTCCCAGGGTAAAAATGTTGAATACAAGAGGGCATAGCTTTGAGGTGAGAGGGGGAAGGTTCAAAAGGGGATGTGTGGGGTAAGTTTTATACATAGAGAGTGGTAAGTGTCTGGAATGCATTGCAGGGGTGGTAGTGAAAGCACAGATGATAGTGATGTTTACGATGCTGTTAGATAGACACATGAATGTTCAGGGAATGTAGGGATATGAATCATGTGCAGGCAGAAGGGATTAGTTTAATTTGGCATTATGCCCGCCACAGACATCGTAGGCTGAATGGCCTGTTCCAATGCTGTACTGTTCTATGTTTGAAAATCTGAAAGGAGTTTAACATGGTAGATGTTGAAATGCTTCCACCAGTGGGAGAGTCAAAAACCATAGAACCATAGAACAAGGGAACATAGCAGCAAAATAAGAGGTCTGATATTTAATACTGAAGTGCGTAGAAATTTCTTCTCTCAGCAGATAGCGAATCACTGGAATTCTCTGCCCCCAAGGGTGATGGAGGCCAGGTCATTAGCTATATATAAAGTGGAGATCGATAAAATATTTGAAAGATTGAGGAATTGAGGGCTACGGGGAACTGACACAGAAGAGGAGTTGAGGTCAGCATAAATCAGCCATGATCACATGGAATGGGAATGCAGCCTTAAGGAGCCTGGTGGCCTACCCCTGCTCCTATTATTGTGTTCTTGTGTTCTTGATTTAGATTCATGAGTTCGAATCCCACCACAGTAGTGAATTTAAATTCAACCATGTAAACTGGAATTAAAGCCAGTCTCAGTAAAAGTTAACCACAGAACTACTAGATTGTCAAAAAAGCCCTTCTGCTTCACTGGTTTGCTTCGGAGGAAGAAATCTGCCATCCTTACTCAGTCTTGGTTATACATGACTCCAAATCCCACCAATATGGTTGACTCTTAATTGCCTCAGTTCAGGGGCAAGTCGGAATGAACAATAAATGCAGGCATCCTCAGAGATGTCCACAATTCCTTGTACAAATTCAAAGTCAAAGTCGAGTTCATTGTCGTATGCACAAGTACAGTGAAAAGCTTACTTGCAGCAGTATCACAGGCATATAGCATTAGAGACACAACAGTCACAAGAAAAAACATAAATTAAACCTAAATTATACAAAATTATACTAGAAAGAACACAATTAGAATGAAAAAACAACGTCCATTGTAGTGCAAAGTGGTCAAAGTGGTCACAGTGTTGCTATACTGAGGCAGTGATTAGGGTTGTGCCGGTTGGTTCAAGAACCGAATGGTTGAAGGGAAATAACTGTTCTTGAACCTGGTGGTGTGAGACTTCAGGCTTCTGTGCCTCCTGCCCGATGGTAGCTGCGAGAAGAAGGCATGGCCTGGATGTTGGGGCTCTCTGAAGATAGATGCAAACTTCATTAATTAAATGTAGCTGCAAGGAAAAGTTAATCTCAGTGATGGTGATCATGGAATTTCAGATTGCTATTAAAGAAAAATCTCAATTAATGCCCTTCAGGGAAGGACTTCTGTTGGGTGGGACTATCCCTGACTCTAGTCTCATCAATGTGGTTGACTCCTAACTTGGCCTCTGATTTGGCCCCCAGAGTTCCCTGAGTTTAGGTGGGCAAAGCCACTGAAATAGAGTCATAGAATCATAGAGTCACATAGGATGGAAACAGGCCCTTCGGCCCAACCGGTCCATGCCAACCAAGATTCTCATCTAAGCCCGTGGTTAGCCCATAAACCCCTAAACCTTTCCTATACATGTACCTGTCCAAGTGCCTTTTAAATGTTGTTATTGTACCTGCCTCAACCACTTCCTCTGGCACCTCATTCTTTATTCGGACCACCCTCTGTGTGAAAAATTTGCCCTTCAGGTTCTTATTAAATCTCTTCCCCCTCACCTTAAACCTGTGCCTTCTAGTTCCTTATTCCCCAACCCTGCGAAAAAGACTGCACATTCACCCTATCTATGCCTCTCGTGATTTTATACCCCTCCATAAAATCACCACTCATTCTCCAATGAATAAAGTCCCAACCTGCTCAACCTCTCTCTATAACCCCTTGAGTCCTGGCAACTTCCTTGTAAATCTTTTCTACATTCTTTCTAGCTTAATAGCGTCTTTCCAATGGCAAAGTGACAAAGCTGAACACAATATTCCAAATGCGGCCTCACCAATGTCTTGTACAACTGCAATATAAATGTCCCAACTCCAATACTCAATGCCCTAACCTATGAAGGCCAGCGTGGCAAACACGTTATTCACCACCCTGTCTACCTGTGATGCCACTTTCAGGGAATCATGTACTTGTACCTATGTCATGGACAACTTAGCAGACCTCACAGTTTTGTCTTAAAGATTGATGAGATATAAAAGAAAGCTGTGCACTTGTAGACTTTTATCAACTCATCCCAAAATACTTTACAATCAATGAGGTATTTTCAAAATACTAGCTGTTCTAATGCAGTAAACACTGCAGCTGCTTTGTGTGTGGCAAAATCCTCCAACCAACGGCGTGGTAATGATCTTACAGTCTGCTTTTCAGTAGTGTGGAGTGAGGCACCCTAATCACTTGGTCACAGGGGAGATTCTTCTGTTATTCGTCGAAATAGCTCCCGGGGGTCTTCTGTGTCCATCTGAGAGGGAGCAAGCAGTGCCTCAGATTATCTGTACCTTTTTCTTAGAGTATTACAGCATGGAAACAGGCCCTTCGGCCCAACTTGTCCACGTCGACTGGGTTGCCCAGCGAGTTAGTCCCATCTGCCCTTGTTTGGCCTATAGCCCTCTAAACCTCTCCTATCCATGTACTTATCTAGATGGCTTTTAAACGTTGCTAATGTGCCTGCCTCAAACACTATTTCTAGCAGCTCATTCCAAATACACACCACACTGTGCATGCATGTACCTGTGCATGTGACAATAAACTCGACTTTGGCTTTGCTTGCAAAACAGCACCTCCGAACAGTAAGCATCTCTTCAGCACTGCACTAGAGAACCTGGCTACATTGTGGCAACAAGTCTCTGGATTGGACCTTGGATCCACTGCCTTCTTACCAGCTGCTCCCAATGGAACCTGGGTGTGGACATCCAATGCACAAAAAGTGCTGGAGGAACTCAGCAGGTCAGAGAGCATCCACGGAGGGAAATAAACAGTCGACGTTTCGGGCTGAGACCATTCATCAGGACTGGAAAGGAAGAGGGCAGAAGCCAGAATAAGAAGGCGGGGGGAGGGGGAGGAGCACACACAGGCAGGGGATAGGTGAGTTCGGGTGATAGGTGAGTCCAGGTGAGAGGGAGAAGGTAATGGGTAGGGAAGTGTGTGAACATAGAACATTACAGTATGGTACAGGCCCTTCGGCCCACAATGTTGTGCTGACATTTTATCCTGCTCTAATATCTATCCAAACCCTCCCTCCCACATAGCCCTCCATTTCTCTATCATTCATGTGGCGATCTAAGAGTCTCTTAAATGTCCCTAATATATCCTGGCCCCACATCCTCTGCCAGCAAGGCGTTCCACGCACCCACCACTCTCTGTGTAAAAAAAAACTTACCCCTGACATCCCCCTTATATCTTCTTCTAATCACGTTAAAATTATGCCCCCTCGTGTTAGCCATTGTCGCCCTGGGAAAAAGTCTCTGACTGTCCACTTGATCTATGCCTCTTATCATCTTGGACACCTCTATCAAGTCACCTCTCATCCTCGTTCTCTACAAAGAGAAAATTCCTAGCTCACTCAACCTATCCTCATAAGACATGCTCTCCAATCCAGGCAGCATCCTGGTAAATCTCCTCTGCACCCTCTCTAAAGCTTCCACATCCTCCCTATAATGAGGCGACCAGAACTGAACACAATACTACAAGTGTGGTCTAACCAGAGTTCTAGAGAGCTGCAACATTACCTTGCGGCTCTTGAACTCAATACCCTGACTAATGAAGGCCAACACACCATACCCCTTCTTAACAACCCTATCAACCTGCGCAGCAACCTTGAGGGATCTATGGACATGGACCCTAAGATCCCTCTGTTCCTCCACACTGCAAAGAGTCCTGCCATTAACCTTGTATTCTACCTTCAAATTCGATCTCCAGAAGAGTATCACTTCACACTTTTCCAGGTTGAACTCCATCTGCCACATCTTATTACATCTGAGGAGATGTAATAAGCTGAGAGGTGACAGTTAGAAGAGGCAACGGGCTGAAGAAGAAGGAATCCGGTAGGAGAGGGTTGTGGACCATGAAATGAAGGATGGGGGAGGGGAGGAGAGGAGATGGGCGGGTCATCAAGGCAGGGGAAGGGAGCCTTGGGAATAAGGGAAGACAAAGGAGTTGGGGGGAAAGGAAAAGAAGGTTCCCCAATTCCCCTTCCATCTCCATCCACAGGGACCAGCTTCAGGCACTGCTTCCCTCATCAGATCCAGGGAACAGGTCTCTTGGGGAAGGCTGTGGGTCGACAATTAAATTGTAGGAGCTTCGACCTCTGTACATGAAGGTTTACCCAGACATGGGAAGTAAGTGAAAACTGCACAGTTTACTGAAAGCTTCTACATGATAGTGAGATGGGAGTTGGGTGGGGGAGAGTCCGCAGGGAGAAGGGAGGAAATGGAGCAATGGAGATATTTATTCAAGATAACGCTTGCATTAAGGAACCATTATGCAAGAGATGGGCAAAAGGCCAGGAGTGTGTGAAGAGCTCAGAGAATTATAGTGCTGCACGAGGTTAGAAAGGTTGGAAGAAGCAATGAGCGTAGTGTCTTCATGTAGTTTGCTTGCAACAAGCCATATTTAAAACTATTTACATGTTGGGTCTTTAAGCAGTTGATGCAGGCTGGTTGTGACAATGTTGAGAAGAAACAACACATGGCTCTCCTATCTAAAAGTATCATAACATGAATGAACACATATGCATAAAATAGTGTCTCCATGCCTAAAGATTCACTATAGATGTACTTAATAAAAATTTTAAAAGTACTTTGAAGACAGTAGCTGTTGTAACGTAGTAAACACAGAAGCCGCATTGTGTGTGGCAAAATCCCCCAACCGATAATGATTTTACAGTCTGCTTTTCAGTAATATTGAGTGAGGCACCTAATCACTTGGTCACAGGGGAGAGTTCCTTGCTATTCATCAAAATAGCTCCCAGGGATCTTCCGCGTCCATCTGAGAGGAAGCGGGCGGTGCCTTAGATTACACTCATGATAGCAAAACAGCACCTCCAACAGTAAGCATCTCCTCTGCACTGCACTGGAGAATCTAGCTACACTGTGGCACTCAAGTCTCTGGATTGGATCTTGGATCCATAGCTTTCTAACCAGAGGCATAGTTGCCTTGGGAGATTGGATCTTGGTGTGAGCTATGATGTTGGCACAGACTCCAGTTGCATTCAGTGCACTAACCCCATCTCTGGGTGTTTATTGAGCACAACTGGCACAGAGGAGGACTTGGCATTAGGAAGTACAGACCCATAAAATCTCTGTGGTTGCTGCTCCATTTGGAACATTACCACAGGGCAGCAGTAACACAGAAGTAATCTGGGAAACTTTCCAGTCTGATGTTTGCAATGTAAAAAAAAGGTATATTTACATATCCAGGCACAATCAGAGAACCACATCACCCTGACTTGCTGTGCCAGAGTAGGTTTGGAACAAACACTGCTCTACGTAGCCAGCTAAAAGGCTGGCATAGGTAGGACCCATGAGTGTGCCCATGGCTACACCTTTGATTTGTAGGAAGTGAGGGGAACCAAAAAAGAAGTTGTTCAAGGTAAGCAAAAGTTCCAGGCTTCCTCTGGCACCACTTGTTATGTTTGTTCTTCATCAAGAGACAAACTTTGCGTGGGTTTAACATCTGAACATTTTATTAACCAACACCAGACTGGCTTGTTTTCCCTCTCTTTTTACAGCCACTTCCTGTTCCCCCCACGTGACCCC
The DNA here is from genome assembly GCF_009764475.1 of Pristis pectinata. Lineage (NCBI taxonomy): Eukaryota > Metazoa > Chordata > Chondrichthyes > Rhinopristiformes > Pristidae > Pristis > Pristis pectinata. The sequence continues at coordinate 94,259,874 of NC_067414.1, forward strand.
TTGCATTGCCTACTGGGGACTGTAGTTCTTTATAATAACTACATAATAACACATAATAACACACCACTCCCCAACTCTTTCTCTGCTACATTGACGGCCTTGCATTGCCTACTGGGGACTGTAGTTCTTTATAATAACTACATAATAACACATAATAACACACCACTCCCCAACTCTTTCTCTGCTACATTGACGGCTGCATTGGTGCTGACTCCTGCACCCGTGCAGAACTCGTCAATTTCATCAACTTTGCTACTAACTTCCGCCCTGCCCTCAAATTCATTTGGACTATTTCCGACACCCCTGACCCCTTTCTTGATCTCTCTGCCTCCAACTCAGGAGTCAAACTATCCACTGACATTTACTATAAATCCACTGACTCACACAGCTACCTAGACTACACATCCTCTCACCCTGTCACTTGTTAGGATCGCATTCCTTTCTCTCAGTCCCTCCGTCTCCGCCGCATCTGTTCTCGAGACGAGGCTTTCCACTCCACGACATCCGAAGTGTTTTCGGGAAGCATGGCTTCCCTCCTGCTGTGGCCGATGGAGCCCTCACCCACACGTCCTCCGTTTCCCGCATATCTGCTCTCACCCTGCCTCCCCGCCCCCAGACAGAACAGGGATAGAGTCCCCTCGGTCCTTCCCTTTCACCTCACCAGCGCCTGCATCCACCATATCATCCTTGGGCATTTCTGCCAGCTGCAACGTAATCCCACCACCAGTCATATCTTTCCCTCTCCACCCCCTTTCTGCTTTCTGCAGGGACCACACTCTCTCCGTAACCCTCTGGTTCACTGATCCCTCACCACCCGTCCCTCTCTCCCTTTCCTCGGGCACTCTCCCCTGCAACCGTAGCACCTGCCCCTACACCTCCTCCCTCACCACCATCCAGGGACCTCAACAGCCCTTCCAAGTGAGGCATAGAATCAAGGGCACCTCCTCCAATCTCGTCTATTGCATTTGGTGCTCCTCTACATCAATGAGACCAAGTACGGACTGTCCGACCGTGTTGCCGAGCACCTGTGCTCTGTCCGCAATGGCCATCTGGAGCTCCTGGTTTGCAAGCCATTTTAATTCCCTTTCCTATTCTCACATTTAAATAAAATAAGTGTCACCAAACGACTCAGCACCATGAAATACATAAAATAAAGTTGTTTTCAACAAGTTACTACATAGTTTTATTGTAGAAAGTGTCAATGCAGTGAATTGATGCACTCTCCATTGATAACACTGTTTTAGCCAATTTAGAAGTTTTGTGATACCAATGGCATTAACTATTCAGGGTTAACTACATGATGGTCTGTCCTCGTCCTCCTCCACTTCCACAGTGAGGTCAAACGCAAACTAGAAGAATGGTACCTTATATTCTGCCTGGGTAGTCTACAACCTGATGGCATGGTTATTGAATTCTACAATTTCAGGTTACCTGCTCCTATGTCCCTTTCTCTCTCCTTTTGATCCACCCGGGTCCTCTTACACACACCTTTCTCTCCAAACCACAAGCCCTGCAGCTCCTATCTCCCAGTCTCTTTCCCCTCCATCACTCACTCCATCTCCCCATCACGCACACACTCCTCCCACTGGGTCCCTGTCCCCAACTGTTCCCACCTGCCCACCCTACCTCCTTATTGGGTTCCTTGCTTTGCTATTAGATTTCCACCATCCACACCCCTTTGTTGCCTCCACCTATCACCTCCCAGCCTCTGTCGCTATCTCCATCCCTCCCTCCCCCACCTGACTCCATCTGCCAATCAACCCCTCCTCACCTGGATCCATCTATCGCTCACCAGATTTTGCCCACCTCTCCCCCCCACCTCTTTATACTGGCCATCTCCCCGCTACTCTTTCAGGCCGGACAAAGGGTCTCGATCGGAGACGTTGACTGTCCATTTCCCTCCACAGAAGCTGCCCGACCCCCACCACCCACCACCAACCTCCACCCACCACCCCCCCCCCCCCCCCGAGTTCCTCCGGCAGCTCTTCTTTTGCTCCAGATTCCAGCATCTGTAGTCTTTTGTGTCTCCAAAAAGACAGCTGCTGATGCTGGAAATCTGAAATTAAACCACAAAATGGCTGAGTAGTCAACAGGCAGCATCTGTGCAAAGAGAAACAGAGTAAACGCTTAAGCTGGAACTTTAATTCCACTTCTCTTTCGAAATACACAGGACAGTGTTTTTTTTTGATCAAAAGACAAACTATTGACTCAAAGCATCGATAATTCCTGCCCACCCCCACAGATACTGCTACTGAGTCCCTCCAGTAGTTTGTCTTTGCTCCATATTCCAGCATCTCCAGTCTCTTGTGTTTCTCTTTGTTTTGTTAATAATTCCCAGTAGATTGTAGAAATCATGACAAATAAAATTGCAATAAATTATATAATTTAAAGAGAAGCTATCCATTGTATCTTCCCCCTGTGGTCCCAACTCCCAATGCTGCTGTATGAAGGATTCGAGTAAAACACTTCATTTATTAAATTCCTTTTCCTCAGAATGTTTGGTTGATATTTATTCTTCAACAAAAACCACGAAAGAAGATTTTGTTTTTCTTCTTCCATGGATGTAGGTGTTGTGGCAAGGCCAGCATTTATTGCCTATCCTTAATTACCCTTGAAGAGCTGCCTTCTTGAACCGCTACAGTCCATCAGGTGGAATTGCTCCTATGGTGACGTTGGGCAGAGGGTCCCTGGATTTAGACCCATGTCATTTGAAGGAATGGAGATATATTTCCGTCAGGATGTTCTGTGACTTGGAGAGGAAATGGAGCAATGGTGCTCTTATATTCATACTCCTCCTGTCGTAGGTGAAGGTCATAGGTTTGGGAGGTGCTGCTGGAGTAACCCAGGTGAGTAAAAGCAATGCAACCTGCAGTGTTGTAGAAGGGGCGGAGGTTCAAAATGATGGATTGGATGCCAGTCAAGTAGGCTGCTCCGTTCTTGATTGTGTTGAGCTTCTTGGGCATTGTTGGGAGCTCATCCAGATAAGTGGTCTGTGACTAGTGGTGTTCCACAGGGATCTGTACTGGGACCTCTGCTGTTTGTGATCTAGAGAAGTGACTTGGATGAGAACCTGGATGGGTGGATTAGTGAGTTCGCAGATGATACTAAGGTTGGTGGCATTGTGGATAGAGTAGAAGATGGTCAAAGGATACAGTGGGTGATATGGGCAGACAAATGGCAGATGGAGCTTAATCCGGCCAAGTATGAGGTGTGGCACTTTGGGAGATCAAATGGAAGGAGACAGTACACAGTTAATGGCAAGACTCTTAAAAGTGTTGATGTACAGAGGGATCTTGGGTTCCATATACATAGCTCCCTGAAAGTGGCTGCACAGGTTGGTGAAGAAGGCATATGGCATGCTTGCCTTTATTAGCCGAGGCACTGAGCTCAAGAGTCAGGAAGTTATGTTGCAGCTTTATAAAACTCTGGTTAGGAGTATTGCATTCATTTCTGGCCGGCCCAATTTAGGAAGGATGTACAGGGTTTGGAAAGGGTGCAGAAGAGGTTCACCAGGATGCTGCCTGGATTAGAGGGTATGAGCTATAAGGAGAGGTTGGACGAATTTGGGTTGTTTTCTCTGGAGCGGCGGAGGCTGAGGGGAGACCTGATAGAAGTTTATTATCAGAGGCATAGAGAGAGTAGACAGCCGGTATCTTTCTCCCAGAGTAGAAATGTCTAACACTAGAGGGCATACATTTAAGGTGAGAGGGGGTAAGTTTAAAGGAGATGTGCGGGGCAGGTTTTTTGCTTACACAGAGAGTGGTGGGTGCCTGGCATGCACTGGCAGAGGTGGTGATGAAGGCAGATACGATAGAGGTGTTTAAGCGGCTCTTAGATAGGCACATGAATGTGCAGAGAATGGAGGGATACGGACATTGTGCAGGCAGAAGGGATTAGTTTAGTTCAGTGTTTAATTCCTAATTTAATTAGTTTGGCACAACACTCTGGGCCGTAGGGCCTGTTTCTGTGCTGTACTATGTTCTATGTTCTATATTCTAAAGAGTGTTTCATCCCATTCCTGACTGGTAGACAGTGGAAAAGCTTTGGGGTGTCAGGAGATGAGTTGCACTTATCACATTGCCGTTTGCAGGACAGAAATGTGTACTGTGTTTACTGTATCACATAAGTGTCTACATTCATAAAGTACTATCTTGGCCACAAGTCCTTTCTTTTCCTACTTTGTCCACCAGCCTTGTTTGTCTGGATATGCAACCACATCCGGTGAATTTGCAGCTTCAGTTTGGCTCCTACCACTGTATATTATCCTATTATTCCATCTTTAAGCAATAAATGAACATTCAGATCTTTGGTCCTGACAAAAGTTCTGTGCCTCAGCCTCCCTCCTACGCCAATAGTTCGATATGTTCTTTCCCACAGTATGATCTCATTAAACTCTTCATCCCTGGCCAAGTCTGGAACCTCTGTCACAATGAGTTGGGAGCCCAGCAAGCCACTCTCGATATTCGTTATAAATGGGGGTGGAGGGGGTGGGGGAAGCATCATCAAAGAGAGATGAACCAATAAAATAATCCCGAAATGGAAAAGGAAAGTGCTGGAACTAGGCAGCACATCGGTGAGCAGCTGGAAGGTTAATGCTTCAGGATTACACCTCACCGACAAAGCAACCTGATCTTTATTTAAGGGACAGGGAGTAAAAATACAAATGTACAGGTTGGCCGAGACAATGAAAAACTTTGTCTCTCCATAGCAACTTCTGCTGTCTCGGGACATCTCAAGAGCATCACACCCAATGGAGTCCATTTGAAAGGTAGTTACTGCAGCAGTAGGTAATTTGAGTATCACTAGATAATTTACTTTTGCTGTGTTGGTTGAGGTATCTCTCAGGCTAAGACACCAGGGAAATACTTCTGCTGTTCTTTGGGATAGTATCATTTAGTCCAGTTTGGAGGGCAGAGTTGATGTCAGTTCATATTAATATTGCTGAGGTGGAGATGGTCGAGACCTTCAAGTTCCTAGGTGTAAATATCATCAACAATTTACCCTGGTCCAACCACGTGGACGCTACGGCCAAGGTAGCACACCAGCACCTCTACTTCCACAGAAGGCTAAGAAAATTCGATATGTCCAGATGACCATCGCCAATTTTACAGATGCACCATTGAAAGCATCTTGTCTGGATACATCACGGCTTGGTATGGCAAATGCTCTGCCCCTGACCGCAAGAAACTGAAGAGAGTTGTGAATGCAGCCCAGTCCACCATGAAAACCAGCCTCCCCTCCATGGACTCTGTCTACACTTCTTGCTGCCTTGGGAAAGCAGCCAACTTAATCAAAGACCCCACCCAACCCAGTTATTCTCCCTTCTCCCCTCTCCCAATGAGTAGAAGATACAAAAGCTTGAGAACATGTACCACCAGGCTCAAGGACAGCTTCTATACCGCTGGCAGATGGAGTTTAATCTGGGCAAGTGTGAAGTGTTGCACTTCAGGAGGGAAAATGCAAGGGGAAAGTATACAGTTAATGGCAGGACCCTTAACAGTATTGATGTACAGAGGAATTTTGGGATCCATGTTCATAGCTCCGTGAAAGTGGCCATGCAAGTAGATAAGGTGGTAAAGGTGTACGACATGCTTGCCTTCATTGGTCAGGTCATTGAGTATAAGAGTAGGGAAGTCACATTGCAGCTGTATAAAACTTTGGTTAGGTCACACTTGAAGTATTGTATGCAAATCTGGTGGCCCCATTACAGGAAAGATGTGGAGGCTTTGGAGAGGGTGCAGAAGAGGTTTACCAGGATGCTGCCTGGATTAAAGGGCATGTGCTATAAGGAGAGGTCAGACAAACTTGGGTTGTTTTCTCTAGAGCATTGGAGGCTGAGGGGAAACCTGATGGAAGTTCATAAAATTATGAGTGGTGTAGATAGGCTGGACATATTCTATGTTCTGTGTTCTAAGCTCAATCTTGCTCCAATCCATAAACTCAATCCTGCTCCATCCTCAGACACTGTCTTGAACCCCAAACTAATACAACCAGTACACTAACTAACATCACCCAATTCAAACATGCTATATCACTGAATCCAGCCTGTTCCCATCCCCTAAACCAGCCAGCTATTTTACCAAAGCCAGCTTCAATCTATCCTCAAACCAAACCCTGCTCCAATCTTAAATTGAGCCTTGTTCATCCCCAAATCCATCTCTGCTCCAGATCGAAACCCATTACAGACCCATCCCAAACCACCTCAGTGCCAACTCCAAACACAGAACAGAAACAATTCCAAACCCAACCCTGTTCACACCCAAACCCATCTCTACTCTGGACTGAAACTCAACCTTGACTTCCCTTAATATCCAGAAATTTATCAATGCTGGTTTTGAATGACAATGGTCGAGCCCCCACAGCCTTCTAGGGTAAAGGATTCCAAAGATTCACCACCCTGTGGTTGAAGAAATTTCTCCTCATTTTCTGTTCTAAATGGCCTACCTTTTATTTGAGATTTTGACCCCTGGTTCTAGACTTCTCAGTCAGGGGATTCTGAATCCCTGCATCCAGCCTGTTAAGCCATGAAAGTGTAAGTTTCAATGAGACCTACTGTTGTCCTCCTAAATACTAGAGGGTACAAGCCCGGTCTACTCAATCTCTCCTCATACAGCAAGCCTGCCCACCAGTTTTTAAGTTTTTGTTCAGCTCTGAACCCACTGAAGATGACACCACCGTGGTGGACCAGATCTCAAGTAACAACAAGATGGAGTACAGGAGTGAGATAAAGAGCCTATTGACATGGTGTCAGGACAACAACATTTCCCTCAACATCAGCAAAACAAAAGAACAGGGCATTGACTTCAGGAAGCAGGGCCGAGCACATGCCCGTGCATGTAACAGTGGTGCTGAGGTGGAGATGGTTGGGAGCTTCAAGTTCCTAGGTGTAAACATCACCAATACCTTGTCCTGGTCCAACCACGTAGATGCTATGGCCAAGAAAGCACACCAAAGCCTCTACTTCTTAAAAAGGCTAAGGAAATTCTACATGTTCCCATTGACCCTCACCAATTTTTACAGATGCACCATAGAAAGCATCCTATCCGGATGCATCACGGCTTGGAATGGCAACTGCTCTGCCCAAGACCCCAAGAAACTGCAGAGAGTTGTGAGCACAGTTCAGTCCATCACAAAAACCAGCCTCCCTTCCATTGACTCTGTCTACACTTCTCGCTGTCTCGGAAAAGCAGCCAACATAATCAAAGACTCCTCCCACCCTGAACATTCTCTCATCACCCCCTCCCCCCTTCTTTTGAGTAGAAGATACAAACGCTTGAGAACATGCACCACCCGGTTTGACAGCTTCTATCCCGCTGTTATAAGACTCTTGAACTGGCCTTTTGTACGTTGAAGATGAACCCTTGACCTCACAGTCTACTTTGTCATGGCCCTTGTACCTTATTGTCTTTCTGCACTGCACTTTCTCTGTAACTGTAACCGTAACACCATATTCTGCATTCTATTGATCCGCGAGGTAATGATGCAGCTCTATAAAACTCTGGTTAGACCACACTTAGAGTATTGTGTCCAGTTCTGGTTGCCTCATTATAGGAAGGATGCTCAACACAAGAGGGCATGGCTTTAAAGTAATAGGTGGGAACTTCAAGGGAGATATCAGAGGAAGGTTCTTTACCCAGAGAGTGGTTGGGGCATGGAATGCGCTGCCTGGGGAGGTGGTGGAGGCAGGTACATTGGTCAAATTCAAGAGATTGCTAGATAAGCATATGGAGGAATTTAAAATAGAGCGATATGTGGGAGGAAGGGGTTAGATAGTCTTAGGCGAGGTTTAAAGGTCAGCACAACATTGTGGGCCAAAGGGCCTGTACTGTGCTGTACTGTTCTATGTTCTATGTTACTGCTCTTTACTACCTCAATGTACTTATGTTTTGAAATTATCTGTATGGATGGCTTACAAAATTAAGTTTTTCACTGTATCTCAGTACATGTGACAATGATAAACCAATACCAATAATGTTTTAATTTAGATTTTCTTATTGAGTGGGCTCTCACAGAATGTGGTACTGCTGTACAGAGGGAAATGGTGTCCTCAAACACAAAGCACATTTCAGCATGCAAATAGATTGTTGGTCTTTGTCACAATGTGGGGGGAACCTGGAACCTGGAAACCAAGATCAGACCAACCTTGGTCTTACTGAACAGCAGAGCAGAATTGAGAATGCTTCCAATGTTCAGATTGTAGAAGACAAAATAGTTCAACGGTGAGCTGAGATGCAGTTCCTCTCTACTAATGTGAGAGGGCGACATTGACCATATTTTTCATCCTTCCCAAAATCCCTGGGGCTTAACTGCCTTCCTTTGCAGCCAGTTCACTGCAAGACACAGTATCCTGACTGGTTGCACCATGGTCTGGTACAGCAATTCCAATGCACAAGAACTTAAGAGGCTGCAGAGAGCAATGGACACAGCCTGGCTCATCATGGGCACAGTCCACCCCCCCCACCCCCCACCATTAATAGCATTTACATGAGGTGCTGCCTCAAGAAGGCGGCATTTATCATCAAGGATCCCCACCGTCTGGGTCATGCTCTCTTCTTGCTGCTACCGTCAGGCAAGAGGTACAGAAGCCTGAAGTCCCTCACCACCAGGTTCAGGAACAGCTACTTGCCCACAACCATCAGGTTCTTGAACTGACCTGCACAACCTTAACCCTACCTCAGCAACAGAACACTACAGACCACCTCTTGTACTACCACGGACTTGTTTCCAATTGTGCTTTTTTTGGCATTAATATCTTGAGGGGCATAGATAAGGTGGATGGTCACAGTCCTTTTCTCAGGGCAGCAGAGTCTAAAGCTGGAGGGCATAAGTTTAAGGTGCGAAGGGAAAAATTCAATGGGGACCTGAGAGTAAGTTTTTCACACAGAGAGTGGTGGGCATGTGGACTGAGCTGTCAAAGGAAATGGTAGAGGAAACTTCTTCTTGGGCAGTCCCTCAGAAGTGAGGAAAACTTGCTTCCCCTCCAGTTCAGTGATAGCTGCTGAAGCTAGTGAGAATCACAGACTCTTCCACAGATGAGCCAGGGACACCTCACAGGACAGGTGGGTGAATAGCATGGGAGGTGGTGTGACCCTTCTGTTGCCTTTGCAGGGCCTCTGGATACTGCCAATGAATAGACTTATAGTTTCAATGTCATCCCAAAAATTCCTTCTCCACTTTGAGCACTCATAGAGTCATAGAGCACGGAAATAGGCCCTTCGGCCCAACTTGTCCCTGCCAATCAAGTTGCCCATCTAAGCTAGTCCCATCTGCCTGCATTTGGCCCATATCCCTCTAAACCTTTCCTATCCAAGTACCTGGCTAAATGTCTTTTAAATGTAATAGTACCTGCCTCTACCACTTCCCTTGGCAGCTCGTTCCACATCCCGCCACACTCTGTGTGAAAAGCTCTCTGTTCCCCTTTAAATCTTTTCCCTTTCACCTTAAACCTATGCCCTTTAGCTTTAGACTCCACTGCCCTGGGAAAAAGACTGTGACCATCCACTTATTTACGCCCCTCGGGATTTTATAAACCTCCATAGGGTCATCCCCTCAACCTCCTTCGCTCCAGAGAAAACAGTCCAGGCCTATCTAGTCTCTCCTTATAATGCAAGCCTCAGAACTGGCAACATGCTTGTGAATCTTTTTTGCACCTTCTCGAGCTTAATCACACCCTTCCTACAGTATAGTGATCATAATTGCGTACAGTATTCCAAGTGTGGTCTCTCCAACGTCCTATTCAGCTCTAACACAACGTCCCATCTCTTGTACTCAATGACCCGTCCGATCAAGGCAAGTGTGCCATACACCTTCTTCACCACCCTGTCTACCTGTGTCACCAGGGAATGGCTTTGGAATCCCATGGGTTGGTGAGGATGTTGCATTTTTTTCCCAAGAATGCTTTGAGAACACCCTTGAATTTTTTTCTCTGTCCATCTTATAAACTTCTTGAAAGTTGATCATCTGGTCTGTTATCAGACACATATACAGCACGCCCATCGGGGATGAGGGCCTCAGTTTTGGATTGGGAGAGGAGCTGATATTGGTTTACTTATCCTGCCAATGGATTTGGGGTGTGACAGTGTTGGTGATATCTCTCCAGTGATTTGACATGCTTGCTGTAGGTAGTCATGTCTCGAGAACGTACAGTTGGGCAGGGGTTACTGGTGCTCGGAGAGCATGAGTTTTGTGCCAGGAGTGAGGTTTTGATCTACAAACTCTCTCTTCCTCCTATGGTCAAGGCTGTGCTCCTGTAGATGACAATGGTGAATTTCATCACCGATGACTGTCTTCACTGAGAGGTAGCTCTCAAGATATAGGAAGCAATTCAGCTTTTTCATGGTCTCATCTTGAGCCTTTCTTGTCAGGGTTAGTGTTGCCAAGAGTGGGAGGAGGTTGGTACAGAACCCAGGGCTGAGGGTGTTACTCTTTGATCACCACCCATGTGTAACTTCATCTGCAGAATTGTAACCACAGTGACTTCCATTAGTTAGGGCGACATGGTAGTGTAGCGGTTAGCGTAACGCTATTACAGCGCCAGTGACCTGGGTTCAATTCCGGCCACTGTCTGTAAGGAGTTTGTACGTTCTCCCCGTGTCTGCGTGGGTTTCCTCCGGGTGCTCTGGTTTCCTCCCACATTCCAAAGGTTAGGAGCTGTGGACATGCTATGCTGGCGCCGGAAGAGTGGCGACACTTGCGGGCTGCCCCCCAGCACATTCTCAGTAACGCAAAAAGATGCATTTCACTGTGCGTTTTGATGTACATGTGACTAATAAATAAATATCTTGTAAATAAATATCTTATCTTAATATAGCATCATTAATGCAGCCAATGCATTCATAATACAAAATTTGACATTGTGTCACATCAGGATGTTAGAAAGATGACCTAAACCTTGGTCAAAGCGGAACATTGCAAGGAGGATCTTAAAGGAAGGGGAGGGAGAGGGAGAGGGAGAGGAAGAGCGGATTCGGGGGGATTCCAGAGCTGAGTGGTATCAACTGCAACGGGTTTCATTTATATAGCCACTTTAGCAGAGTTCAACATTTCAAAGAGATTCACATGGGGTGTAAACAAATTAGACACAAACTGGCTGATTAAACAAGCCAATTAAACTGGGATAGTGTATTCCATATTACCTTACAACACAGAAGGAAGCCAGTTAGCCAATTGAGTCTCTGCTGGATCTCAGAGCAATCCATCAGTCCCATTCCCTCACTTATTTCCCTGTAACCTATTTGCTCCCATGTGCTAGTCAACTCTTTCCCCCCCCCCCAACCCCTCCGGTTCTCCTCCCACTTACCTCAACTAAGGGTAACTTACAATAACCAATTAACCCACGAGCGCAAGGGGAAAATGGAGCACCTGAGGGAAACTCATGCTGTCAAAGGGAGAACGTGCAAACTCCAGTTGAGGTCAGGATTGAACCCAGGACACTAGGACAGTGAAGCAGCAGCACTAATTGCTGAGCCACTGTGCCGCCAATACTTAGGACTAAGGTATGAAGGGATTTCTTCACCAAGGGGTTTGTGAATCTTTGGAATTCTCTCTCCTGGAGAGCCAAGGAGTCAGGGTGACTGAAGCAGATTTTTGGACACAGCAGCAGCGATACTGTAGGAAGCTAGACGAGGGAGAAGATGCTTTCCATTGAATGTAGAACAAGTCTGAGGGGCCAAATGGCCTCTTCCTGCTTCTATATCTTACATTAGTTGCTAGGTCAGCTGACTAAATTATGCAAGTGTTTCATCTTTTTAAGTGTCCTGGATGCTGTGCCTGCAATCACCACTTGAGGCAGTATAGTCCATTGTAACAATGTACTTGAGCATTATAGAACATAGAACATAGAACAGTACAGCACAGGACAGGCCCTTCAGCCCACAATGTTGTGCCAAACTAATTAAACCAACGACTCTTAATTAATCTAATCCCTCTTCCCTGCACATTGACTATATGTCTCCCTTCCCTGTATTTTCATCTGCCTATCTAAGAGTCTCTTAAACACTCCTATGCTATCTGCCTCTACCACCACCACCGCTGGCAGTGCATTCCCGGCACACACGGCTTTCTTCATAAAATAACTTCCCTTGCACATCTCCTTTGTACTTTCTCCCTCCCACCTTATGTCATACCTAAATTTAGAGAAGATCCGTTGTTCAATTTCTGAATCTAATTTAGATTTTCAAACATTGTGGGGACCTTCTTTGAACTATTTTCAAAACCTTTGACTTGGTGGTTAAAATACAGATATTGGCTAATACCGTTATCTGTTTAGGGTGCTTCTTTGGTCTTTTTTTTTACCAAACAGCTTCGGTCTTGGCAGTGGGTTCAGATTTTTTTATATAATAAAATTATTCCAATTTAATTGTTATTAATTAACTATCATTTTTGTTTATCAATACGGGGTATTGTGATTTTATGTATGATTTAACTCAATGTATTCTATAGTATTTTGTCTTTTTTCATGATTCATATACTCTGTATTTTCTATGTGGAATTAATAACAATATTGTAAAAAGAAAGAGAATTATCCTATTGTTGGTGCTTCTAGACTTGTTAACAATTTGTCGAAATGTAGGAATGATCTTCCACTATTTATCTACACAAATACCTCTTAAACATTAGATTCTCCCCCTGCTCAACCCCCACACCTGATCCACCAATGCTTTTTTTAAGGAAATAACTAAATCCAGCATTTTTCTGGGAAATCTTTCCAGCCTTCTCTTTCCTTCATATCATCTCAATAAATCTTCCATCCTTACTATAACGAAAGCCTGGATACTCCAACTATGGCCTAACCAGAGACTTGTAGCTTATTGTTATCAACTTCTTGGAGTTTTATAGAATGTGGACATCACAGTGGCACAGCTAATAGTGCCACTGCCTTACAGCTCCAGGAACCGGGTTCAGTCCTGACCTCTGGTGCTGTCTGTGAGGAGTTTGCACGTTCTCCCTGTGACTGTGTGGGTTTCCCCCCGCGTGGTCCGGTTTCCTCCCATCTTCTAAAGACGTGTAGGTTGCTTGGCTGCTGTAGATTTTCCCTAGCGTGGAGGGGAGTGGTAGAATCTGGGACCGATTGATGGGAATGTGAATAGTATAAGAAAAATGGGTTTAATGTAGGATTAGTGTAAATGTATGGCTGATGGTTGGCATGGACTTGGTGGGCCTACAGGCCTGTTTCCGTGCTGTATCTCTCTATTATTCTATGTGTAAATTCCCCCGTTTGCAACTGTACATTGTAATGCCTTTTGCTTCCTTCAGAGTTTCTTCTTGGGAAATGGGAACAGCAGTCATCAGGAAACAAAAAGATATGGGAACAGGAGGAGGCCACTTAGATCTTTGCACCTATTCTGCCGTTCAATGAAGTCATGGCTGATAAACTCGTCGCTTCCTTATACCCATTTATATTCAGATGACAAAAACTTTTCAGTCTTACGTTCAAAATTTACAACCGCCTCAGCACTAGCTATCATTTGTGGAAGAGGATTCCAGATTTCTACCACTTATTGTAGCAGAATTGTTTTCTACTTCACCTGAAGTGCCTGGATCTGATTTTTAGACTCTGCTTCTTAGTCCTTTCCCACTGCAAATAGTTTATTTCCATTCAACCTATCAACTCCCCTTAATATCAGAGAAAATTCAATGAAATCTTTTAAATTCCAGGAAATATAACTGTAGTTTCTCTGATCTTTCCTCATAATTTAATGTTGGGGTGTAGAATAACATATTGTTCTATGCCCAGAGAACAGTACATTCTTTAGCCATAGAGGAGATTTACAAGGATGCTGCCTGGCATGCGGAGCATACCTTATGAAAGCAGGTTGAGGGAACTCGGCCTTTTCTCCTTGGAGTGACGGAGGATGAGGGGGTTCCTGATAGAGGTGTATAAGATGATGAGAGGCATTGATCGGGTAGATAGTCAGAGGCTTTTCCCCAGGGCTGAAATGGTGGCCACAAGAGGACATAGGTTTAAGGTGCTGGGGAGTAGATATAGAGGAGATGTCAGGGGTAAGTTTTTCACTCAGAGAGTGGTGAGTGCGTGGAATGGGCTTCCAGCAATGGTGGTGGAGGTGGATACGATAGGGTCTTTTAAGACACTTTTGGATAGGTACATGGAGCTTAGAAAAATAGAGGGCTATGGGTAAGCCTAGTAATTTCTAAGATAGGGACATGTTCGGCACAGCTTTGTGGGCCAAAGGACCTGAATTGTGCTGTAGGTTTTCTATGTTTCTATGTTTATAAATTATAGAGATTTATATTCTCTATGTATTCTAGAGAAAGCCACTCCTTGTATATGATGGAGAGTTACATGTCCTATATATCTAATGAAATGGAATAAGTAAAAAGATCCTGTACATATTGGGCTTCCCCATTACAGGAAGGATGTGGAGGCTTTGGAGACGGTGCAGGAGAGGTTCACCAGGACGCTTCCTGGACTATGGAGCATTAGCTATAAGGAGAGGTTGGACCAACTTGGATTGTTCTCTCTGGAGTGTCGGAGGCTGAAAGTGGTTTATAAAGGTATGAGAGGCATAGATAGGGTAGACAGTCAAAGTCTTTTCCCAGGGTGGAAATGTCAAATACTAGAGGATATGCATTTAAGGTAAGAGGGGGAAAGTTTAAAGAAGATGTGTGAGGTAAGTTTTTTTTACACAGAGAGTGGTGGGTACCTGGAACACACTGCCAGGGGTGGTGATGGAAGCAGACATGATAGTAGTGTTTAAGAGGCATTTAAACTGGCATATGACCAGGCAGGGAATGGAGGGACTTGGATCATGTGCAAACAGATAGGTTTAGTTTAATTTGGCATTATGGTTGGCATAGGCATTTTGGACTGAAGGGCCTGTTTCTGTGTTGTACTCTTCTATATTCTATCTCATGGACAAAAGCACACTATATTTTGTAGGAACTATTAAAGTCCTGTATATGTTATAGTGACTCACATGCCCTGTGTGTGTTATAGAGAACACACAATTTATATATTACAGAGAACATACCCTGCACAATACCATACTATGGACAATAATGTACCCTGTATGTTGTAGAAAATTACATGGCATGTATATCAAATAGAAGGTAAAACCCTGTATATATTATAACACTGTAGTTATAAAAATTGTGTGTTCTCTATAACACACACAGGGCATGTTAGTCTCTATAACATATTAGATTATAGACATAAAGATTATAGACAAAAATACACATGCTATAGGAAGTAATAAGCCCTATATATACACTATAGCGACTAAGTCACCCTGTATATACATCAAGAATAATACACTCTTCATATGTTACGGAGATTTACACACCCTATGTAAATTATAGAGAATAACATGCAGCATATAAGAATAAGACACCCTCTACATTATTATCAGAATAATGTACTCAGTATATGTTAGAGATCAGCTCCCATTTAGAAATTAGGGGAATGCTACAATATTGCTAGGTAAACATGGATTGTGCAACTCCCCCTAGTATACACCTTCTGTGCTGCCTTCTTCAATTCAGTAACTATTACAGATATTCTGTCACTGACCTGAAGGCTCATGGCTAAAGGTCACTACTTACCCACCCCATTTCATTCTTTCCTGCCTCTTGGTCTCCTGCACCCTTTCAACCATGGTCGGGAAGATTCTTCAGGCAATCTAATCATGTTATAAATTGGATGTAATTTGTTTTCCGCCCAACAATTAACCATTCTGGTGACAGCGATTTAAGTACACAAGGTCACGGAGCCCTTGACGTTTGCTCCATTTTTCAATAATTGACGTCGGATCCTCCTCCTTGTGCTCCTGCCCAACCCACATGAGAACTTATGAAATATAAGCAAGAATAGGCCATTCAGCTCCTGTGGCTGCTCCGCCATTCGACAAGATCAGACAATAGGGAAGACTCGTTGAAAATATGCAGTTTTTCATTTTAAGATGCTGGTCTTGTCACAAGCATGGATGGGTCTAGGAAAGTTTTCAGCAGAGATTTCTGATCAAACCTGGGACCTATCTCATTCCTCTGACTCAGTGCCACATCAGACGATGCCTTCATTGACTAAAGCCACTCTCGGAGCAATGCTCTTGATTTTAATCCTTCAATATTAGCTCTGGAAGAGGTTGAATGTTAAAACATGCTCTTAGTCTGCAGGGTAAAGGCAATGGGAAGAAACAAAAGCAGATGTTTATGTGTATGCTGCTTTATTTTAATCCGTCCTTATACACTGCAGACTGGAAAGGCACCGTGTTGTTGCAGTAATGAGTTAGCTCACGAGGTGGTTGCACTACACTTCAAAAACACAGAATTGGTTGCAAAGTATGTCCTGAGTTTGTGAAAGATGCTGTTCGAGTGCAAGGCATTTTGCTTATCGTTTAGAGGACTGAATTGGTCGTACAGTGGAATGGAGGATGACATTTTTCATCATGTTGAGTTTATGTAGACTCATTCCCATTTTCATTGATAGACTCCGAGGCTGGGTGCTTCATTGTATCGAGTCTACAGATGTTACAATGAGTTTTGGGGGGCTCCTGCAATTACCTTGAAATTCACTCTTCTTCTCACTCCACTCCCCCCCCCAACCGCCCTCCTCCCCCAACCCTCTCCCCCTCCCCCGCACCCCTTCCTTGTAGCATAGTGACTAAATATCTGGATTAGTGATTCCAAGGTCTAGACTATTGACCCAGAGACATGTTCTAATTCCACTGTGGCAACATGGGAATTTAAATTTGGGTCGTATATTTATTAGTTTATCTAAATTGACCTTGATGACAGAATTGTTACAGCATTGGAGGGAACGCAGTCCAATAGTCTGTACCAGTTCCGTATAAAAGCAATCCAGCTTTTCCCTCTTCCCATTGCCCTGTACTTTTTTTCCCTGCAGACTTTTATCCAACTCTCTTTCTAACTCGACAATGGGACCTGCCTCCACTAATCCTTGTAGTAAAGCTCTGATAGTAATCTGCTATCCCTTTGTTTGGAAATTCTGATGGCTCAGCATCCGGCTCACCAAGGCCCCATTCCCACAATCTCTTTAAACACACCGGGACCCCATTCCCACGGTCTCTCTAAACACAAAGGAGTCCCATTCCCACACTCATTTTAAACATACCGGGGCCCTGTTCCCTTGGTCCCTTTAAATACACCAGGGTCCTGTTCCCATGGTCTTTCTGAAAACACCAGGGCCCCATTCCCACGGTCCTTTTGACAACTGGGTTCTGTCCCCACGCTCACTTTAAACACACTGGGTTCACTGGAAATTATATGGTACCACTATGTAACATCTTGTAAATAAGGAGAATTAAAATATATATTGGTGCATGAATAGGAGTAAATATCCAATAGTGCAGAAAGTCTTCCAGTCTGACACCACCAAAGTCCCGAGTGTGCTGGATTATCCTCATGTTACTTTTAGTTCTTTTGCCAATCACCTACTTTCTATGTCCCATAGACCTTTCCACCCAGTCCATATCCATCCCGATTTTAAATACCTCTACTAACTCCCTGTGTTATTATGTAGTTATAATAAAGAACTACAGTTCCCAGTAGGCAATGCAAGGGGTCACATGGAGGAACAGGAAGTGGGTGTAAAAAGAGAGGGAAAGCAAGGCAGTCGGGTGTTGGTTAATAAACGTTCAGATGTTAAACCCATGCGAAGTTTGTCTCTTGATGAAGAACAAATGTAACACTCCCCTTGCAACATTTTCTCTTCCAAAGTGAAAGAGATCCCTCATCCCTGGAATCATTTTGGTAAATTGCTTCTTTGCCCTCTCTAAAAACTTTACCATCTTTCCTAAAAATGTAACTCCCAAAACTGGGCACAATATTCCCAGTGAACCAATATTTAATAGAGGTTCCTTATGACTTCCTTGCTCTTGTGCCCTTTGCGCTTCTATTAAAAAGCCCAGGATCCCAAAGATTTTTTTAATTTGCTCTTCAACGAACTGTGCTCACGTCTACTCCCAGATCTCGCCATTCTGTTATCCCTTTTACAATTATGCTCTCCAGTTTTTAATTACCGATTTTCATTCGCCTTTCTCAGCATTAAATTTCATCTGCCACCTATTCACCATCCCACCAGCCTGTCTCTATCTCCTTGAAATCTATAATTACCCTCAAAGTTTCTGTCATCTGCAGATTTGGAAGTTGTGGACTGAATGTTCAAGTTATTG
Organism: Pristis pectinata; assembly: GCF_009764475.1. NCBI lineage: Eukaryota > Metazoa > Chordata > Chondrichthyes > Rhinopristiformes > Pristidae > Pristis > Pristis pectinata. The sequence continues at coordinate 94,278,023 of NC_067414.1, forward strand.
AGAAAAGCAGTGGTTGTAGTACTGGCCCTTGGGGAAAGCCACTGTATACTCCCTTCAATCCAAAAACAACCTTTCACTACCACTCCATTTCCTGTTACTTAGCCAATTTTCTCTCCATGCTTTTAAGGCTCTCTTTTATTCCATGGGCTTCAATCATGACTACAAGTCTATTATCGATCCAGTGATCAGTGCCTTCCAGAAGCATTTTTACCACATCAGTAGCATTTTCCTCATTGGCCCTTCCTGTCACTTCATTTAAAAAAAATTTCTATCAGGGCGGCACGGTAGTGTAGCAGTTAGCATAACGCTTTACAGCGCCAGCGACCCGGGTTCAAATCCAGCCACTGTCTGTAAGGAGTTTGTACGTTCTCCCCATGTCTGCTGGGTTTGCTCCAGGTGCTCCAGTTTCCTCCCACATTCCAAAGACGTACGGGTTAGGAAGTTGTGGGCGTGCTATGTTGGCGCCGGAAGTGTGGTGACACTTGCGGGCTGCCCCCAGAACACTACGCAAAAAGATGTATTTCACTATGTGTTTCGATGTACATGTGACTAATAAAGGTATCTTATCTTATCTTACAAAGTTACCTTCTGTAAATCCATTCCAGCCTTCTCCAATCAATCCACACTTGTCCAAGTGGCAGGTAAATTTGTCCCTGATTATTGTTCCTGTAACTTTCCCCATTGCCAAGGTTAAACTAACTGGTCTGTAGTTACCAGGTTTACCCCTAAACGTTTTTTTTCTTTGAACAAAGGTACAGCATTTGCAATTTTCCAATCCTAAGGCACCACCACAAAATCTAAAGATATTTGGAAGATTATGCGCAGGGCCTCCTCAATGAAATTACTGAATTGTTGTTTACTAATGTACAATTGTTACTGAGTCAATATGTGACCCACGGCAATGTGGTTGACTTCTAATTCCTCACAGAAATTATCAAGGGACACTCACATCTCCTGAAAGAATAAGCAGTTGCAATTGTGACAAAACGTATCTTCTGGGGTCTGATATCTGAAAGGTGACACTGGGGAGATGGGCTCTGGGGCTGGGCCAGTTGGCAAAGGTCTCCTCCAGTACCCAAAAGGGATACTCTTTACACATGAGCCTTGGTCAGGAGTCTCGGCTGGCTACTTGACTGCTGACTTAGTCAAGTTCACAATCCACCATGTCATGGCCTTGCACCTTATTGTCTGCCTGCACTGTACTTTCTCCATAACTGTAACACTTTATTCTGCATTCTGTTATTGTTTTCCCTTGTACTACCTCAATGCACTGTTGTAATGAAAAGATCTGCATGGATGGCATGCAAAACAAAGTTTTTCACTGTACCTCAGTACATGTAACAATAATCAACTGATTTACCTGCAATTCACTTTCTCTGTAACTGTAACACGAGATTCTGCATTCTGTTTTCCTTTTGTACTACCCTGATGTACTGAGATATGGCATGGTCTGCCTGGATGGTATGCAAACAAAAGTTTTTCACTGTATCTCAGCACATGTGACAATAATAAACCAATTACCAATTACCTATAAGGAACTGTTATAGTGATGACTGAGAGAAAAATGTCAGCCTGGAGAGTGGGGAGATCCAAACTCTGTTAAAATGTCTCTTGACCTCACAATCTACCTCGTTGTTGCCCTTGCACCTTATTGTCTGCCTGCACTGGAATTTCTCTGTAACTGTAACACTTTATTCTGCATTCTGTTTTCCTTTTGTACTACCTTGATGTACTTATGTATGGCAAGATCCGTCTGGATAGTATGCAAACAAAAGCTTTTCACTGTATCTCGGTACATGTGGCAATAATAAACCAATTACGTCATGGACACCCACTGCTGTTACTGTCTCTTCTTCAATCCACGATGTTGGTGGGACTGCTGTGGCGGCTGCCTGAACACACCAGTCTCCTCCCATGTTTGGAGGGACCATTCTTCATCTGTGAACCCAGGCTATTCAACCTTCCATGCTCTTTAACAGTTAGTGAAGCGTTTTTGCAGTATTTATACAACAAATTTGCACTGAGCAAGTCCCGTAATCAATAAAATGAGAAGGGAGACACAAGAGGCTGCAGTTGCTGAAACCTGGAGCAACAAACAATCTGCTGGAGGAACTCAGCGGCTCGAGCAGGAATTGTTGGCAAACGAGCCTGCACCAACCATCAACTGCCCATTCATACCAGTGGAGGATTGGTGTGACTGGGTGGTTGATGGTTGGTGCAGGCTCGTTTGCCGACAGATGCCTCTTGACCTGCTGAGTTTCTCCAGCAGATCATCTGTTGCTCCTGAATATGAGAAAGGAGCAGTTAACCAGTTGTTGTTGGGAGAAATTAAATATAACGTAGTATCATGGGATTCTTTTACGTCCACCTGAGAGGACGCACGGAGCCTTGGTTTGAGGTTTCATCCAAATGACTGTGCCTTCAACTGTGTAGCACTCCACCTGAGTGTTTGCCTGGATTACACAGGTGTCAAAATGATGATCACACTATGACTCAGAGTCAAGAGTGGGACTCACTAAGCTAACATTGACAACCTGTCTGCCCCCATAAATCTATTAAACCAATGTCGCTGACATCAATTCCTATCCTGTCACCTTTTCCACAAGTGCGATGATAAAAATGAATATTTTGTAAAGTTGATGATTGTGCAAAATTCCACCTTGCTCACTGCTCAGGCTGGTTGGAGCTCACCCAAGTGCTAACCCCAGCAAAAAATACTTTGGGGATTGTGCGTTCAGTGGAATTTATTAAAGAACTCCCTGTCTTCACCCTATCACAGCCTTCTCCGCCCCCTCCCCTAAACAGTAGCAGTGCTTTCCACAAGTCAAGCGTCTAGAAGGAAAAGTTGCAGTCTAAACAACCGTGGCTCTTTCAGCTGACTTGTTGCAAGGTGAGGGAGGGGTCTTAGGGGAGGCCTCAGGGGAGAATATAAATCCATGGATTATATTAAGAAATATCCATAAGAAATCAGAAATGCCAGAACAGTTTTTGTAAGGTTTAAAGGACCATTTCATTCTCCTATGGGTGCCCTTGTGCACTTCTTTCTATTGGGAGAAGAAAAGATTTAAACCTTTGGTTAATGAAAACTTTCATTACATGCTGTGCAATTCAGAGTCTGGTCAAGTTAGGAGCATTCCAGAGAGGTAGGGGTGTGTGTGTATGAGAGAGAGAGGGAGAGACCATGTACGTGCTCACAAACACACATACAGAGCTATCTAATTTGACTCTGTCCTTCCTTCACTCTATCAGCTGTGGCTCAGTTTGTAGCTCTTCTGCCTTTTTATTAAAAGAATCTGTATTGGAGTCCTATTGCTAAATTTCAGACTGAAACTTCACTGCAGTACTGAAAGACCACTGCCTGCACTTGGCTCATATCCCTCTAAACCTTTCCTATCCATGTACCTGTCTAAATGCTTTTTAAATGTTGTAATTGTATCCGCCTCAACCACTTCCTCTGGCAGCTCGTTCCATATACCCACAGCCCTCTGTGTGAACAACTTTCCCCTGAGATCTCTTTTAAATATTTCCCCTCTCACTTTAAACCAACGCCTTCTAGTTTTGGACTCCCCTACCCTGGGGAAAAGACTGTGGCCATTCACTTAAACTAACTGTACTGATTATGTCAACCAATTTCTTACAGTACCGGCCTGCAATAGCTTATTTTGCTTCTGCCTGATACACACTGAACGTTTGGCAGAATGCCCCATCACCACATCTTTCAAGACCTTGCTTGGCTGTTGGATCCCTCAGGCACAGCCGGAGTCTTGGCGCCGACGCACACTGTCCTCGCGTTGGCTGTGTTGGGGGCGAGGCTGTCGTCCGTCCATTTGCCAAGAAGTTTGGGGGGAGAGATGCAGTGGTCTTTGCTGTGGTTCCTCCTGTGCAGCCAGGTAACACAGGACTCAGTGTTCTTACAGGCTACACACTGAGACAAAGACCAACAACTGCTGGAAGGTTATCAACCTGCTGAAAGGCATACATTGGTCTGCCCGAAAGTTGTTGGTCGTCTAGTGCAAGGAGCCATCCACGACCCAACGTTGCAGACTGACACACTCCACGGTCCAGTACTAAATTGTAGGAGATGCACTGAAGCTTGGTGCAGCTGCCACAGAGGATCTATTGGGAAAGGCTACATTTTAAGGCCTTGCCACCATTGCACACTGAGAGGTTAGAACCCATGTAAAAAAAGCCCACAAACTATTTGCTCATGGAATATAAGTGAAGGAAAAATTGATGTCATGCTAATATAGTGTAATGCAACTTATTGGAATATTCTGTCTCGTACAGTGCGAGCAATGAATATACCTGATTATATATGTGAAAGTTTTATCAATAAGATATCTTGTTGAAAAAAATATCTGTTCACAGCTTGTGAGATTTGCAGAACACTGTGCTCTCGTGAGCTGCCTGCTCCCTTTATTCAGAGCTCTTAAACATGATTGTATATCATTTCCGAACTCCCTAATGTTAATATAAAAAACCTCCTGCTTGTTGTATGGACATTAATGAAGACTGGTTAGATATCCATTCAAAAACAAAAGATAGTCCAGTAGAGCAGAATTCTCTTGAGAAAACTGTAAATCCCTTAGGTAGAAAGGAATCCCAGCATTTTCGATAGAATGCCATCAAGTACAGTGGAATTTCCTCTGGTAGAACATGATTCAAATTCAAAGGGGAGTTTATTCTCATGTGCACAAGTCCATGTGTGCACAGGTGCAGTGAAAAACTTACTTGCAGCAGCATCACGGGCACACAGCATCAGATAAGCAGCATTCATAAGAAAAACATAAATTAAACATAAATTATACATAATTTTTACAAGAAAGAACACAATTAGAACAAAAAAACTAAGTCCATTTTAATGCAAAGTGATGAAAGTATCCCTCATATAAATAAATAGATAAATAAATGAGTAAGTAAGTAAATAAAAAAATATTAGGTATCCCTCATTGGGATTCCCTCAGGAAATCGGATTCCCTCAATTACAATGAAACTCCCTCAGACAGAACATGACTCCTTCTGTGCGATGGAATTCCCTCATATAACAATGGGATTCCCTTAGCAGAAGTGGACCCAGGGTACGGACCAGCTTATTTCCATTTAACTCGTGCCTCTTCAATACCGCTCATAAAATCAAAAATTCCACAACCTAAACAAGGTTTGTTCTCTTTGCACACACACTGCCAATGAATGCTTGCACTACCTCCAGCGATTTATTCTACAATAAAGCTTGAAATACAGATCTCAGAGATATGTTTATTTGGTCTTTCAGTCAACTGTTCAAGCGTAGTATCTGTGCTCTATTTATGATTCCGTGAATGTAGGTAGTAGTCAAAATGAAAAAATAAAACCTTAGATTCATGAGGCAACTTTTATAATTTGCTCTATGGCATCTTCACAGTGAGTGAGCAGCAGGAGGTTTAATGCAGTCAGTTCAGCATCCAACTTGTGCACAGCAAGCACTCATAAAAGACAATATGACAGCAACAAATAATGTTGGTCGAGGAAAAAACATCGCCCAGGATGAAGTCCCCTGTTTTTCTTCAAGATCTTTCACATCAACCCAAGGGGTCAGAGGTCCCTTATCTCAACATCACATCTGACCTACACAGTGCAGCACTCCCTCACCAGTGTGCCAGAACGTCTGCTTGAAGCTGGAGCAGGGCTTGAACCCACAACCTTCCGAATTGCCAGCAAGAATGCTGCCAACAGAGCCACAGCCAACTCTAGCAATCCAGTGCTTCTGCGTCCAAATCCCAAATTGTGAATCCAATAATTTGTGAACCATCAACAAAGAAATTGCCAAGGAATTTGACGGATTGTCAAAAAGCCCCAACAGGTTCCGTCGTGGGAAGGGAACCTGTTTTGGGCATAAGTACAATGAATCTGTCCCGCAAATTCTATGATTCTGTGACTCCCTCATCTTGCCAACATATAATCCCAGTTCCAGTTATCTCTGAAGTGAGCCATTCATGTCATTGTACAGTCATATTAGCAGCACCAATGGAGGCTATTTGGTTGGTGGCGAATGAGTTACTGAGGAAATTAGAAACATTTGGCACAGAAGGGAAAACTAAGCCTTTTGAAATGAAGGAGATGAGAAATCTTACTTGGACACGTGGTACAATTATGAGCAGCATAATCTTCTCCCAACTAGACTGCGCAATCGGGAGGAATCCAAATGGTGTCTTCAATGTGAATGAATTGAAGAAAAGGGCCTCTTGGATGTTGCAAAGTAGACATGTAAGAAGGCCAGAGTAGAAGTGGGTGAAGAACAGTCTTACATATCTCTTTAACTAAACAGTGAGAGTCCAATATTCGTGTGTATTGACCTACAGGGATTCAGGCAATGGACAATGCAAGACAGCTGGAAGGGTTGAATCAGATCTTAAACTACATACACGCAATCCTCATCATTTGAAAGTCTGTAGCTTTGGTACAGATATAAATTTGTCCGATGCAAAAATTAGATAGTCGAGACTGTTTTAATTTTTTGGCGTGACATTGTGTAGGTTGAAAGACTTACATTTCTTTTGGAGATATTTTGAACACAAATTAAGTGGGCCCAAGAGTTGATAGCAATCAAAATACCAGAGTAACGTACTGGTAGTCAGCTTGTTGACAGGCAGCGGAGGCAAGTGCATTCACAGCCTCCCAGATCAAGAAATAGATATGGGGTTTAGAGAGAAAGGGTAGCAAAGGGAACTGGGAGGAGCTGACTGTCATCGCTTTGAAGTGGTAACTGTAGAACAGATGTTATTAATTTGTTCAAGAAAGTAAATGAGGCCTTCTGATGGAAGGGGCATGATGCGGGCATGTGATGGGCATCAAGATGGTAAGTGTTGATTGGGTCCATTGACTGTCCCTGAAGGGATCAAAGAGGGGATATGTGAGTTTGAGACATCCGATACACTGAGAAAGCAACGTGTGGAGTTGGGAAACCAGAGATATAGGGGACGTGTATCTTTACTTCAAAAAAAATCAGAAAACAACATGCAGGTTCCATAAAGGCAGACACTGCAGCATGTTTATCACAAGATTGGAGAGGTCTGAGGTGAAGGATAGTTCAGGATTTAAATTACAGTCTGAGTTGGGAGTTAGGAGTGGGAAGTAGGGAGAATGTAGTTAGAAACAATAAAGAGAAGAATGAATATGATTTCTAGTGCGGCAGTCTAAACTTCCTTGTAACAAAATGGAGACACCAGAGACTGCAGATGCTGGGATCCAGAGCACAAACAATCTGCTGGAGGAAACCAAAATGTCGACAATTCCTTTCCTCCCACAGATATTGCTCAACCCGCTGAGCTCCTCCAGCAGATGGTTTGTTGTTCCTTGTAGCAAACTCGGGAGGATTTTCTAAATTTTCTTCAGAGATTGCTGAGCTAGTCCCACTGCACAGGTGAGCGGAGAAACCGAGACAGAAAGTCCGTTGAGTGCTGCATTCTCAGAGGTTGGGAGGAGATGTTAAACCGAGGCTCTGTCTGATCTCTCAAGAAGACATAAAAGATCCCATAACACTATTTCCAATAAGAGCAATGGAGTTACCCCAGAATACAGGCCAATATTTACCCTTTACTCAACACCAGTTTAAAAACGTTATCTGATTAAAATCATATAAGGAATTGGCTGTTGCAGTTTCTACATTATAACTGTTTCTTCACTTCAAAGATACTTAATTGGCTGTAAAAGGGTTTGCAATAGACTGAAATGGACATAAAAGGAATTATGGAAACATTTTGTCATGTTAAACCATAAACAATTGCCTGGGATCAAACCTTATGGCAAAATTGGGGTCAGTGGGTTCTGATGCAGCCACAGTATGTTTCCATACCTGACTTACCTCTGTACACACTCAGACGAGCACAATTTCAAAACCTCAGATTGGAAGCAAACATTATTCCCTTGATGTTACAAGTAACTGAAGAATATGGAGAGCTTAGTATAAAAGGAGCAGCTTAACTTGGAGCACATTACTTAGCACTGATATTTCAGTTATTTAATAAATGAAATAATAATGTCTGCTCCAGTTGCATGTGGGATCTATTTAAGGAGTTTGGATGGTTTATATGTAGAACATATACTTAGGGTGATAACAGCTAGGAATCAAATAGAGGGGTTCAGGGGGTTTATACATAGAATAAAGGATACCTGGGGGTGATTACAGACTGGGATCTAATGCAGGGGTTCAGGGGGTTCATGTATAGAATAATGGATACCTGGGGGTGATTACAGACTGGGATCTAATCGAGGGGTTCAGAGGGTTTGTACATAGAATAATAGATACCTGGGGGTGATTACAGACTGGGATCTAATCCAGGGGTTCAGGGGGGTTTATATATAGAATGATGGATACCTGGGGGTGATTACAGACTGGGATCTAATCCAGGGGTTCAGGGGGTTTATATATATGGATTGATGGATACCTGGGGGTGATTACAGACTGGAATATAATCCAGGAGTTTAGATTGTTTATATACAGTATCATAGATACCTGGGAATGATTACAGACTGAAATCTAATGGAGGGCGGGGGCAGATGTTCAGATGGTTTACACATGGAATAAACGGACTCCCGTGATGAACAGAGGTTGCAGTCCAACCACTACACAAATCACTGCTTCTTTCTACTGTGCCTTTCTTTTTATTAAACCGCTGTGTTGTTACACAATCAGCTTGGAACTCTTGCCAGTTTTGTTTGTCTCAGGAGAAGTGCAGATTTTAAATGATCTTAAAACATTCTTTGAAAAAGCACAGCTTTTATCTGCAACTCAAGCAACAACCAACATATATTGAAAGAAATCAGGGATCTCCCTTTGATGACATTCCAAAGCAACGTCGAGCTGTTGGAGTGCAGTCACTGTGAGAACATTGGATATGCCCCAGACAACATGTACATGCAAAACCATCATACCATTTCTCTTAAATGTTGGCTGCACCTATAACTTTTGCTACCCACAGCTTGTGCAGGCTTTTCATGATATTACATGGTTTGCATCAAGCTAGCCGAGAACTAGCTTCTGTGTTGATCAGAAAGGCTAGAACATCCATTTGGCACTTCTGGTTAAAGATAGCTGCTTGTCTTTTGTTGGACACTACTATTGGTGAAGATGGGAATATTGATGAAGACTTGTCCTACTGTTTCCTGTTTAATTTAACAGCAACTTGTTGTCAACACCAGCAGTGAGAGCAACTTGCATATATATTTCCCCTGCAATGTCCTGACAGGAACACAGACAACCCAAAAAATCCAAAATTTGACAGTGAGCCAAAGAAAAGGGTATTAAAACACAAGACAAAAATTTTGGTTAAAGAGTTAATTTTTTGTGGAGTGTCTTGAAGGCAGAAAGAGGGGTAGAGAGTCTCAGGTAAGGAATTCGACAACCAAAGGGCAAGACAGGAAGGCACAAGTCACTGTTAGTAGAGGGATTAAAATCAGGGGGTGCAAGAGGACTGAAGAGATCTGGTGAAGTTGTGGGGCAGGAAGAGAAAGAGGGAGGGTACATATCAAGAATTAAAATAATAGGGAGTATGCAGCAGGTCAGTCTGAAAGCGCTGACAGTGTTCATCAGGTCAGTCAGCATCCACAGAGAGTAAAATAAAGTTAACGTTTCAGGCTGAAGATTTTCCATTGGAACTGGGAATTGGGAGAAACATGTATTCAGACTTTACGGGGCAACCCCAAGGATCCTGTCGCCTACCACTTCAATTCTCCATCCCATTCCTATTCTGACTGATCTGCCTGTGGCCTCCTGCACTGTTATAATGAGGCCTAACATAAGCTTGAAGAACAGCACCACATCTTCCGTCTGGGCACCTTGCAGCCTTCCGGACTCAACAGCAAGTTCTCCAACTTCAGGTAACTCATTTTCTCTTTTAGTATCAGAACTGGCCAGTTCCATAGAATGTCATCCATCCATGATACTGTCTGAGATATTCACTCTCCACCAGCACAGTCATACTTGCTGGGCATTTCCTACGCATCTGCATTTTTCAGATTTCGTGTTCATTTGTTTGTGTTCTTTCTGTCCTCATATCAGGCAGGAGGTACAAAAGCTTGAGAACAGGTACCACCAGGCTCAAGAGCAGCTTCTATCCCACTGTTACCAGACTCTTGAACTGACCTCTTCTATGATAAAGATGAACTCCTGATCTCTCAATCTACCTCGTTGTGGCTCTTGCACTTTATTTGTCTACCTGCGCTGCACTTTTTCTATAAATGTAACTGTAACACTGCATTCGGCATTCTGTTATTGCATTTTCCTTTGTACTACCTTGATGTACTGATGTCAAGAATGATACGTATTAACATAGAACATAGAACAATACAGCATGCATACATACAGTTTTTCACTGTATCTCAGTACATGTGACATTAATAAACCAATTACCAATTATAATAGCGTATCCCCATGGCAATCTTGGCCTCACCATTTCAGATATATTCTCTTTGTCTTATCAATCCCTATCTCACACTATCTTCAACTTAAAAGGAACTTGTTTTCTCTCTTTCCCAGTGTTGACAAAGGTTCTTCAATCTGAAACATTAAGTCTGTTTCTCATTCCACAGATATAGCCTGACCTGGTCAGTGTTTCCAGCATTTTCTATTTTTATTTTCAAGTACGTCTGTGAAAGGCAGGAGAGAATGACAGGAGGGTTTATAGTGCAAGGTTGAAGCAGGGGATGACAAAGTCATGCTGCCTCACATTTTCTGAGACCTGACTTTGATTCCCATTTTGGGTGCTGTCTGTGTGGATTTTGCACCCTCTCCCCATGACTGTGTGGGTTTCCCTCGGGTGCTCCAGCTGCCTCCCACGTGCCAAAGACATGTGGGTTGGAAGGTTAATTGGCTACTGTAAGTTGCTCCTGGTGTAGGTGGATGGCAGGATAATTGGGGGTGAGGGGGGAGCTGATAGACGTCAGAGGAAAAAACTGGATTAAGGTAGGATTAGTGTAGTTGGTCAGCACAGATGCAATGGGTCAAAGGGCCTGCTTCCATGCTGTATGACTCCGTGGTCCCCTTGATCCATGAACAATCAATGCCAAATTATCTGTAATTACTGAAAGATATGTTTAGAATCTGAATAGAGTGCAGAAGAGATTCAAACAGAGAGAGTGCAGAAGAGATTCAGCCTGGAATGGTGGGCTGTTGTTATGAGGAGAGATTGGGTAGGCTGGGTTTATTCACATGGGAACACAGGAGACAGAGGGGTGATCTTACAGAGGCTTATGAAATAATGAGGGGTATAGATAGAATAGTCAGAATCTTTTTCCCAGGGCAGGACAGTCGAGACACTAGAGGGCACAGGTTTAAGGTGAGAGGGGAGAAATTTAAAGGATATCTGAGGAGCAATCTCACACAGAGGATGATGGTTATATGGAAAGAGCTTAAGACAGATACAATTACAATGTTTATGAGGCATTTATACAGATACTTGGATAGGGATACAGGCCTAATGCAGGTAAATGGAACTGGCTCAGGAAGACACCTTTGTCAGCATGGATAAGATGGGCCGAAAGGGCTCATTTCTCTGCTGTATGTTGCCATGATCCTATTAAAATAAAAAATGCCAGAAAACACTGATTATCTGAAATTGTTGATTTAAATGCTGAGTAGTAAGCTTTAAAGGCAGTACCTCAAGAAAGCAGCTTCCATCACTAAAGACACTCACCATCCGGGACATGCCCTCTTCACGTTACTACCATCGGGGAGGAGGTACAGGAGCCTGAAGACCCACACTCAATGATTCAGGAACAGCTTCTTCCCCTCCACCATCAGATACTGAACGGTCCATGAACGCTACCTCATTATTCCTTTTTGTTTTGTGTGTTATTTATTTATTTTTGTAATTTATAGTAATTTTATTTCTTTGCACTGTGTTGCTACCACTAGTCAGTGATAATGAACATGATTCTGATTAAAGGGAAGGGAAATTAAATGGCAATTGGGATTATTATGCAAAGTGACAAAAGGAGGTGAAAATACTGTAAAATTGCTCAATATAACCAGAGGAATTTGGCAGGAATGGTGGAAATGTGGAAATAAAAGTGCTGGAAATACAGATTATCTCACATTGTAAGGGTTTATATAACTTTGTTAACCAAGTTTTTTCTCTCTCTTTTTTTCCCACCCCATTTCTTTTTCCCTTTTCCTTGGAGCAGACTCGATGGGCCGAATGGCCTGCTTCTGCTCCCTTATCTTGTGATCTTGTGATCTTGTGATCTTGTGAACTGCAGCACTTACCTGGGAGGGCAGGTGATTCCTGGTCCCAGGCCTGGCCTCTCAACCTGCCTGGCAACAGTAACCAAGGACGCGACGCCGGCGCGGAGCAGGCGGTTGCCCCGGTAACCCGGCCTGGGACGCTCCCGCAAGACCGGAGCCTCGGAGCGACGTAGCCATGCAGGCCGACAGCCTGCTCCAGCAGCTGGACTACGTGTCGAGCCAGGGGCTGGTGCTGAGCCCCGAGCACAAGGCCGCGCTGCAGGTCTCGCTGGAGCTCGTCCGCAGGAACTACAAGTTCCACCGGGTCTACTTCTGGGGCAAGGTGCTGGGCCTGAGCGCCGACTACTTCATCGTGCAGGGCGTCCAACTGGACGAGCTGAAGGACAGGAAGACCTTGTACAGGTAAGGAGGGGCAGGGGTGGGGTGAGGGATGTGGATGGGACGGGTGGGGTTGAGGAGGGTGGATGGGACTGAGGTGGGGTTGAGGAGGGTGGATGGGGCGGGGGTAGAGGGTAAGCACGGTGGATAGGGCAGGGGTGGGGTGAGGGATGTGGATGGAATGGGTGGGGGGTGAGGACAGTGGATGGGATGGGTGGGGGTTGAGGAGGGTGGATGGGGCAGGGGTGGGGGTGAGGATAATGGATGGGACTGAGGTGGGGTTGAGGAGGGTGGATGGGACTAAGCTGGGGTTGAGGAGGGTGGATGGGGCGGGGGTAGAGGGTAAGCACGGTGGATAGGGCAGGGGTGGGGTGAGGGATGTGGATGGAATGGGTGGGGGGTGAGGTCAGTGGATGGAATGGGTGGGGGGTGAGGTCAGTGGATGGGATGGGTGGGGGGTGAGGACAGTGGATGGGGCAGGGGTGTGGGGGTGAGGATAATGGATGGGACGGGTGGGGTTAAGGAGGGTCGATGGGGCGGGGTGGGTGAGGGATGTGGATGGGACAGGGGTAGAGGGTAAGCACAGTGGATAGGGCAGGGGTGGGGGGGGTGAGGACAGTGGATGGGACAGGGTGGGGGGGTGAGGATGGTGGATGGGGTAGGGGTGGGGGGGTGAGGATGGTGGATGGGGCAGGGATTGGGGGTGAGGACAGTGGATAGGACAGGGGTGGGGGGTGAGGATGGTGGATGGGACGGGTGGGGTTGAGGAGGGTTGATGGGGCAGGGATTGGGGGTGAGGACAGTGGATAGGACAGGGGTGGGGGGTGAGGACAGTGGATGGGATGGGTGGGGGGTGAGGACAGTGGATAGGACAGGGGTGGGGGTGAGGACAGTGGATAGGACAGGGGTGGGGGTGAGGATAATGGATGGGACGGGTGGGGTTAAGTAGGGTCGATGGGGCAGGGTGGGTGAGGGATGTGGATGGGGCAGGGGTGGGGGGTAAGGACGGTGGATGGGACAGGGGTAGAGGGTAAGCACAGTGGATGGGGCAGGGGTGGGGGGTTGAGGATGGTGGATGGGGCAGGGATTGGGGGTGAGGACAGTGGATAGGACGGGTGGGGTGTTGAGGACGGTGGATGGGACGGGGTAGAGGGTAAGCACAGTGGATGGGGCAGGGGTGGGGGGTTGAGGATGGTGGATGGGGCAGGGATTGGGGGTGAGGACAGTGGATAGGACGGGTGGGGTGTTGAGGACGGTGGATGGGACGGGGTAGAGGGTAAGCACAGTGGATAGGGCAGTGGTGGGGGGTGAGGACAGTGGATGGGACGGGGTGGGGGGGTGAGGATGGTGGATAGGGCAGGGGTGGGGGGTGAGGACAGTGGATGGGACGGGGTGGGGGGTGAGGATGGTGGATAGGGCAGGGGTGGGGGGTGAGGACAGTGGATGGGACGGGGTGGGGGGGTGAGGATGGTGGATGGGGCAGGGGTGGAGGGTGAGGAGGGTGGATGGGGCAGGGGTGTGGGGTAAAGATGGTGGATGGGGCAGCACTGAGTTTCAAATCAGATAACAAGGGCTGCTGGAGCCATTAAATCAGTTTATGATTTAACTGATGTGATTAAGTAATGGTTTCCTGTACATGTGATTAAACGATCTGTGTGGATGGCATGCAAAACAAAGTTTTTCACTGTATCTCGGTACATGTGACAATTAGAAACCAGTTTACCAATTTAATTTAATGGGGATGGAGGGCTGGAGCCAGGAGCACCGACCATTGTACCAGGTAATTGGGTGACTGGGGATTTAGAATGGGGATGGAGACTGTACCCAGCAACACTGATCATTAAACTGGATAACTCTGTGAAGTTGGGGCTGAAAGATAGCAACGTTAGCCATTGAACCAGGGACCTGGGGGTTAAAGCAGCAACACTGATAGTTAATCCAGGTAACCGGGTTGAAATGGGCGCTGGAGACAGCAACAGTGATTGTTAAACCAGGTACCCTGGTGAAGTGAGGGCTAGAGATAGCAACACTAACCATTGAACAGGATATCTGGATGGAGATGGGGCTGGGGGGAGGTAATGTTGCTGAGGGTAACAACAATGACTGTTGAACCAGGTAACTGGGTGATTGGAGATGGGGAGGGAGACTGGACACAGCAACACTGACCATTAAACCAGGTACCCGGCTCAATTGGGGGCCTAGAGCAGGGTAACCGGATGGATGGGTGCAACACTGATCATTAAACCAGGTAATTTGGATCGGGGGTGGGAATGGGGCGCTAGAAACTATTCAACCGGGTAACCAGGTACATTGGGGTTGTGAGAGTGGGGACAGCCGGACACAGCGATATTAACCATTCAACCAGGTAACTGGGCGACTGGGGAGGCAGGCAGTCTGGGGACAACAACACTGACCATTGAACCATGGAACAGCAAAGGGTGATGTTAAACCAGGTAATTGGGTGGCAGGCTGTCTCCTGGTGTCTCTGTCTTGCTGTGGTGGAACAGTTTGCATGTTTGAATGATTTCCCAGGATCTGTGTGCCCGGGCGCTTTCACCAGACTGGTCTGAGGAAGAGGAGGTACAGAGAAAATAAATACCCCAATCTTCCCAAGTTGGGGGTTAGGCACAGAGCTAACCACAACAGAAACACAAGGGATTCTGCAGATGCTGGAATCTGGAACAATACACACAAAATGCTGGAGGAACTCAGCAGGTCAGGCAGCATCCATGGAGGGAAATAAACAGTCGACGTTTTGGGCCGAGACCCTTCATCAGGACTGGAAAGGAAAAGGGCAGAAGCCAGAATAAGAAGGTGGGGGGAGGGGGAGGAGCACACGCAGGCAGGGGAGAGGTGAGTCCAGGTGAGAGGGGGAAGGTAGGTGGGTGGGGGAGGGGGTAAGATGTAATAAGCTGAGAGGTGAGAGGTAGAAGAGGCAAAGGGTTGAAGAAGAAGGAATCCGGTAGGAGAGGGCAGTGGACCATGGAATAAAGGATGGGGGAGGGGAGGAGAGGAGATGGGCAGGTCATCAACGGGGGAAGGGAGCCACAGGAATAGAGGAAGACAAGGGAGTTTGGGGGGGTGGGGAAGAAGAAGAAGGGGTGGGGTTACCAGAAGTTAGAGAAATCGGTTGAGGCCTTCAGATTGGAGACTCCCAAGGCCAACCTGCGCTTGGCCTCAACGTGGCAGTAGAGGAGGCCATGGATAGACATGTCAGAAGGGGAATGGGATGTGGAATTGAAGTTTACTGCATCTGGTGCTCCTGGTGCGGCCTCCAGTACATTGGTGAGACCTGACACAGGTTGGGTGACCGCTTTGTCGAGCACCTTCGCGCCATCCGCCACAACAGCCAGGACCTCCCGGTGGCCAGCCACTTCCTTAAACATAGAAATGAAAACTGTATGCAGTACTGTAGATACAGTTTCAGCAGCATCAAAACTTCCTAGTTTTATACTCCATACTCCTTGCAATAAAGGCCAACATTTCATTAACCTTCCTAATTACTTGCCTGACCTGCAAGCTATCTTTTAGTGTTTTGTTAACCTTTTGTACTGCAACTCTGTTTAAATAATAATTTGTTTTTCCACTCTTGAATTCTCCCACATTATACTTCATCTGCCAACTTCTTGCCCACGCACTTAATCTGCCTATATCTCTTTGCAGTTTATCTGTGTCCTCTTCACGACTAGCTAACCCACCTATCTTAGTATCATCAGCAAATATGGCTAAAGTACACTTGTTTCCTTGATCTAAGTCGATAATATAGATTGTGAGTTGCACTGATTCCTTTAGCACCCAACTAATTATCAATCTAATTCAGAAGATCTGGTTCAACCAGGGCAAACTGATCCATTTATCCAGAGTGTATTCTGTTGTTAGCCATTAACTAATCTAAACCAGTATGTTATCATCAACCCCATGCACTCTTACCTTGTGCAGTAATCTTTTACGTGGCACCTTATCAAATGGCCTATGGAAATCCAAACACCTTGCATCAACTGGTTCCTCCATCTGCACCCTGTTTGTTGTATCCGCCATCATCAAGCAAGTTTCCTTTCATAAAACCATGTTGACTCTGCATTATTGATTTTCTAAATATCCTACTCTCATTTCCTGAATGCTGTAATGGATTTTAGTACTTTTTTCCATCTTGTTTTAACTTCCTCCCTGTAAACCCCTTCATTATCTATTCCAATTGGGACTTTTTTACCATGAAGACCAATCTGAACTATATCGAGTGTACAACATCCTGTATGTTAAGTGGAGTGGTAAGAGAAAGAGTGGGAAACCTGAGATGCCCATGTTGTACGGGCAGTATGTGATGAGTGATGGATAAGAGGCCAGAGGGAAGAGCCCCGGTGGATCATGAACACGTGAAAGGGGTCACCGTGCACGATGAAGAATTCTGCTAACAAGCACATGGTACCACAGATGCAACCTTGACAAAGCCCAAATGCACTGACAGGAAGACTTACTCAGCCATGGTTCCAGATTTTTTTGTAACTGGACTTTTCAACTTGCCCTGCCACCTTCAAGGATTGCATACCTACATCGTTGGGTATCTCTTCCTATCTGCTTTAAAATGATCCTATTTATTTCCTGTTGCATTCTTCCATCCAGAAGGAGATATTTCACACTGCCCTGCATTAAATTTAAGCTGCTGTGGTTGCCCAATTCACCAGTGGGTCCATATGCACCGCATTCCAGAGTTCTGTATCATCTGAAGACCTATTATGCTGTGTAGGCACACATCCAGATCATTCAATTGTATCAAAAAAGAGGATTGGTCATAAGAGGTAGAAGTTACATCAAAAAGGCTTTGATTAAACAGATACTGATAGTTCCAAACGAGATCTACCATGAGCCCTCACTCTTCCCTCCTCCCCTCTGTTCATTCTACATTAACTCTCCCCTTCTTATACAGCCTGCCCCCAACTCTACACACCATCACCTCGTTCTTGGCTTCTGCCATCGTGCCATTGCCTGATTTTTTTTTCCCTTTCACATCACAATCCTCAACTTCGAACCTTGCTTGACTTGAAAACTTCACATTGGCTTTGGCTATTATGCATACCATGGCAGTTTAATTAGTTAATAAGAAAGCAAAATTCAATGGTTTTAGCTGTACTGTTTCAAAATAGTGCATGCTGTCCCTCCAGGGCTGTTGATAGATCTCATTCATAATGTCATTTCTACTTGTAGAATTGTAGCCTCAAGTAAAAAGCACCTGTGTTCATTTGATATGTTTCCCAGTTTTTTTTAAGAATTATTTAGTACTATTATTTATGGTTATTGTTTTAAGCATTTTAAAACTTATCTAGCCCCAAATCTTACCCACAGTATACAGATGACACAGTTCACTGATCCTAGCAATTTACTATTCTTTTGTGTTCAGTTGTTGTCTCTTGTAAACTATAAATAGGAAGAAATTTCCAACCAGTGGTACTGTATTGCCCAGGGCAAAGTTTCAGAATGGTAAGGATTTGGTAGGGTGGGGGAGGGAGATTGTTATACAGGGGTATGCAATGGTAGCATAGAGTATTGGGAATCCTGCAAATATGTAATGGGCCTTTCATCATCTAAATAAAGACAGGTGAAAATATCTTGAATGCAGCCTTCTTTGTGAGAACTGCCTACTCCATCAGTGGTCAAAGTGACGTTGTTCTTAATTATTAACCCTGCCTCCACATAAAAAATAAAAATGACATCTGTTGACTGTTTTGTTTTTCACAGTTTTAACTGCATGGACTGGAAGCTACTCCCCCCAGCAACAGATGAAACGATAGCCAGATCCATGCTCATTAAAGGTCGCTTCATGGGTGACCCTTCTCATGAATACGAGAAAACAGTAGTTAAGAAGGACAATGAAGAACAGACTGATCAGGACGCTGATGTAAGATTTCAGACCAGAATCAATTACATTTATAATCAATGGAACTGACGGAAAAATAAAGGCAGCAAGGATAACAGTGGCAGAGGGATGCCTCAGATTAATTTGCCAAGGGCATGAGTGCTAGGATTTAGCATTGAGGAGCAGAAAAAATGCTGCACAAAGGTTTGAGAGTGGAAACACTAGTGAGAGAAATAGTACGGTTTTAGATTGGATAAAAGAGAGCACAAGAAGGTATAGCATAGGTTTACTGTGCATGTGAGATATGAGATAAGACGAGATGAGATATCTTTATTAGTCACATGTACATCGAAACACACAGTGAAATACATCTATTTGCGTAGAGTGTTCTGGGGGCAGCCCGCAAGTGTCGCCACGCTTCCGGTGCCAACATAGCATACCCACAACTTCCTAACCCCTACATCTTTGGAACGTGGGAGGAAACCGGAGCACCCGGAGGAAACCCACACAGTCACAGGGAGAACGTACAAACTCCTTACAGACAGCAGCCGGAATTGAACCTGGGTCACTGGTGCTGTAATAGCGTTACGCTAACCGCTACACTACCAACTTTTAATACCAAGCAATTAAAGATATACAAATTATTTTTAAAAATGCAACAAAAAATAAAGCCAACTAATAATATTAATAGTGTTAATTTAAGACTGAGGCAGCAGTTGAGTGGAGATCCAACAGTATCATGTGGTAAATGTACAAAGTGCATGAAATAATCAAAGAGTTGTAAGGGATTGTGATATTGTGACAATAACCAGAGACCGAGCTTTTTTTAAAATGGCAGTATTGGGTACTAAATACTCCTGGATGCCAGATGTTCAGGAAATATAAGAAAGGAGGTAGGCTGGCAGTAATGATTAAGGAGAATACTGCAATCTGAGAGAGAATATCCTGTAACAAGACAGAATGTATATGGTTGGAGTACATAAGCAACAGGGGTGTGATTACATGACTGAGTGTATTCTCTAGGCCACCAACTAGGGAGAAGGAGATAAAGACGGTTTTGCAGGGAAGTAACAGAGGTGAAAAGCCATAAGAGTAGTGAAAATGGGCGGCTTCAACAAGACTAATAAAGGCTGGAATAGTTATGATATTTAGTGTCAATGAGGAGGAGGAATTTTTGAAGAGTGTTCAGAAGAATTTCCTAGACCACTAAGGTTCCAATGGAATACGGAAGGAGGCATTTTTTTCACTGTACCACGGTAATGTGACAATAATAAACCAATTTACCAATTGGTTTAGAGGAGTGAGGTGGGCCAACTGGAGCAAGTATCAGTGACGGCATATTTGGGCAACAGCAATTATCATAAAGTTTCGAGTAGCTACAGAAAAGGATGTGGATTACTCCAGGGTAAAATTAGTCAACTCGAGAAAGGAGAGTTTCGCTGAGGTGTGAATGGATCTAGCCTAGAATCACAATTAGTAAACAGATTTAAACTGTAAATGAACAATGAAAAGGCAATGATCAGCCATGATCGTGTGAATGGTGGAGCAGGCCTGATGGTCTAAGTAGCCTACTCCTGCTTTTATTTATTATCTTTTTATTTCGATTAGTGTGAATTGATAATATAGTTTTTTTGATGAGGTTACATAGAAGGTCATTGAAGGATAAAACAGAAAATGGGTACACACAGTAGGTCAGGCAGCATCCGTGGAAAGAGAAACAGAGTTAAGGTTTCAGGTCAGAGACCCTTCATCAGAAGTTCTGAAGAAGGGTCTTCAGTCTACAGCGTTAACTCTGTTTCTCTTTCCACAGATGTTACCTGACCTGCCGTGTGTTTCCAGTATTGTTTTTGCTTTTATTTCAGATCTACAGATTTTTTTGATTTTTCTGCTTTTAGTTTGATGCAGGAAATATAGATGATGCAATGTACAGTAAATGGACGTGTTAAAAAAAAACAAATGATAAAGTGCCACATAATTGGTGTCATTGATATTGAAGTCCGTGGAAAAAGACAGTATCAACCAGGATATATAATTGGCTAAGTAACAGGAAACTGAGTAGCAGTAAAAGGTTGTTTTTCAGACTAAGTGAAGTGTGCGATGACATTCTACAGGGGTAGCTACTAGGACAACTCTATTTCTTTGAACCCACTTAGACTTGGATGTACAGGGCACAGTTTCTGAATTTACGAATGACATAAAAGTGGAGATTTAGCAAACTGTGAGGAGGAGAGCAACAGATGTCCGGAAGATCTTGGTAGGCTGGTTGAATGGAACACGTGACAGATGAAACTTAAACTAAACACTGGCACCAGATCTTTTCAAGAAAGCATCCTAAGTTTGGGAACTCAGTAGGGCTGGGCTATGTACAAGGAATGTCTAAAGCCACGTGATCGTCTGCCTCATAAAATCACTGAAAGGTTACAGCATAGAATGAAACTATTCGGCCCATTGAATCCATGCTGGTTCTATGCACGAGCAATCCAGCTAGCTCCCCCTTCCCTGCCATCTCCCCATAACCTTGAAATTATTTTTCTTTAACTTTTTTTCTGCCGTAATTTGTCTCTGCAACTCCCCGGAAATGCATTCCAGATTCTAAACACTCACATGCAATAAAGTTTTTCTTCATGTCCCATTTTGCTTCTTCTGTCAATCATCATCATTCTATGCCCTTTTGTTTTGCTGCCAAAGGGAACAGTTTCTCTTTACTCTTTGTAGAGACACTACATGATGTTAAATACCATCATCAATTTTAATCTCTGTCCCAAGGAGAAAAACCCCAGCTTCTCCAGTCTGCCCATATAATTGAACTCTCCAATTTTAGTCAAACTCCTCTTCACCTCCTCAGAATCGTATGAATGGTGGATTTAAAACTGTGACACGGGGCTTCAGAGGTAGGCTCGGAGGGGAAAGATTGCCAAATGAGGATGAAGATTGTGCTAGGTGTTGCAGGTCAGCACAGATCAGTAAGGACAGAGTTGAGGGCTAAAATTACAGTTGATGATTCGGACCATTTTTTGTTCAAGATCAAGGTGAAGGAGGAAGAACGCTTGACATCCATAATCGAACTAATAAACAGAGAAGCTGCAATCATTCCCAGAGGCGCTTTTATCATGACACCTCGAGATGAGGTCACAAGAACAGGAGCTTCGAAGGTAAAGAGTCCTTTATGTTGAGGCTTTGCTTGTTAGAATATAAAATAACCCCACAACTTGTTGCTGAGCCCCTAAATTACAAACCTTTGCAGCATCGTGGGACACCAGTCGATTCAAAGCAATTGAAGCTTCATCACCATCCACAGGCAAAAATAGAAAATGTTGAAACACTCAGCAGGTCAGGTTGTATTCTCAATTGGATGCTATCTTGGTGGCTTCTTTCTACAATGCATCCAATAATTGGATACCCTTTCTCTAGTAACCAGAATTATCCATGATACTCCAATTGTGGTTGAATTTGGACCTCCTGATGTCGCATTAGTACTTCCTGGGATTTGCCCTTAGTTCTCCTGGTTATACATCTCATGATCAAACAAACTAAAACTACTCATGCAAACTTATTATTGGTTTGATTTGGTGACTTCATTATTGGGGCTTATTTTTCTTTTGCTCAAGGAGTGACACAAATTATCTAGACATTTCCAGTTATAATGAATTACTTATCCATTCTGGACGCCATAGAGTGCAACCAGGCTTTTGAGGCAGTGGAGTATTCATCTATCAGCTTTGACTTAGTAAGAAGGTTGTGGGTTCAAGACCAACTCGAGGCCTGAGCCCTAACCTCTACTAACACTCCTGTGCAGACCTGAACAAGTGCTACACTGTCAGAGGCACTATTTTTCGATGAAGCATCGAAGCAGCCTCCTGTTTGTTCTCTCAGATAGGCAATCATATAGCACTGATTCTCTCTCAACAGATGCTGATTGATTTGCTGAGTATTTACAGCATTTTCTGTTTATTTTATTTCACTATTTCCACTGTTTGCAGTTTTTGTTTTATTTTTCTATTATCTGCTCACTTATTTCATTGCTACTTGGTTTGTGCAAATTGTTACCTACATTATAGCAGTGACTGTCCTTCAAAATATGATTCATTGGCTATGAAACCCAGAGGTTGTGAAGGGCTCTGCAAAATTGCAAGGCCTATCTTCTGACATATAAGGCCTATTTATTTGGTGAGCAACTTGTTGAATCCTTCATCTTGGTCTGATGGTTGTCTTCCCGCTGCATTTGATCCCAGGTTTATCGGTG
Source organism: Pristis pectinata (assembly GCF_009764475.1). Taxonomy (NCBI): domain Eukaryota; kingdom Metazoa; phylum Chordata; class Chondrichthyes; order Rhinopristiformes; family Pristidae; genus Pristis; species Pristis pectinata. Next base: position 94,300,715 of record NC_067414.1, read on the forward strand.
ACCGAAGCCGGGAAACTGAAGTCCTACCTTCACTTTACCAATCCAATCATGCTGAAGAAGAAGTCGCTGCTGATGCAAGCCAATTTAGAGGAGTCCATTGATTTTCTCAATTCTCTTGAAGACGACGAGTTGAAAGGTAGGCCACAGGAACCATTTCCAGAGCTAACGGGCTAAAAGGATTAAACAATGGCATGGGTTATCATTGACTAGCCTTGTTCTCTTGAATCGAGGGACTATGGGATTATTACAGGAAAGTGGTGCTGAGGTAAAAGATCCGTCATGATTTTACTAAATGGCAAAGCAGGCATAAGGTGCCAAATGGCCTTGTCCTGCTGCTATTTCATATATTATTAGGTGACTTAATTACGGTATTGATTAAAGGAATTGATAGGATAGCTTATGCATGTTAGGGCATCTCCGTTGGAATACTGGGCCAGAATGAGGGACAAACAGGCAGTTTCCATTTAGAGTCATGAAGTCACACAGCAAAGAAGAAGGCCCTTCAGCCCAACTCGAAAATGCCAACCGAGGTGCCTGCCAGAGTTAGTCCCAGTTGCCTGCGTTTGGCCCATATCCCTCTAAGCTTATCCTTTTCGTGTACCTGTTTAAGCATGCTTTAAATGTTATAATTGTATCTGCCTCGACCACTTTCTCTGGCAACTTGTTCCACATACTCACCACTTACAGTGTGTAAAACAAAAGTTGCCCCTCAGGTCCTCTTTATATCTGGCCCCTCTCACCTTAAACCTCTGCCCTCTAGTTTTAGACTCCCCTAACCTGTGAAAAAGACTATGATCATTCACTTTATCTATGCTCTTTATGATTTTATATATCTCTATAAGGTCCCCCCTCAGCCTCCTTTGCACCATGGAAAACAACCCCAGCCAACCCGGTCCTTATAACTCAAGCTCTCCAGTCCCAGTTACCAGTTTTGTGAATCTTTTCTGCACCCTTTCCAGTATAATGACATCTTTCCTACAGCTAGGTGACCAGATTTCTGATCAGGTTTCAATTAACTCCTTCTGGTTTGGTTCACTGGGCGGGCGTGGGCCACCTAATGAGGGGACGTACTGACAAGCCTGTTCTACCATTCTTTCTGATCACGGCGAATATGCCCCAGGCCTCAGCTCATCTCCTGTGCCAGTTCCATGCTGCCCTCAACTCACCAATGTCTCAAAAAATTATCTACCTTTACTGTAAATACCTCCACTGAGCGTGCCTCACAGCCCTCTGGGGTAGAGATTTCCAAAGAAAAAACGCTACGTGCCTGTGATGCTGCTGTAAGTTTTTCATTGTACTGTACTTCACTGTACTTGTGCACATGACAATAAACTCCACTTGACCTGGCTTGACTTGACCTTGTGCAAGAAGGAATCCCATGCACTTCAGTTTTAAGTAACTGCCCGTTATCTAGTCAGTACGTCCCCTCATTAGAGACTCTCCCACTAATGGAAGCAGCTCAACATCGACATTATAATGCCCCATTAGGATCTCAATAAGATCACCCCTCTTCTAAATGACAAAGAATACAGGTCTAACCTTTTTAGCAGTTTGTGATAGGACAACCGTCTCATCCTAGAATTAGCCAAGTGAATCTGTTCTGGACCGCCTCCAGTGCTATTATATACTTTCTTAAATAAAGGTACCAAAACAGTACACAATACTCCAGGTGTGGCCTCACCTACACCCTGTTCAATTGTAACAATACAACTCTATTTTTAAGTGCCAACTCCCTAACATTAAAGGTCATTATGCCATCTGCCTTCTTAATTACCTGCTGAGTTGCCTAATTTAACCCAGCAACACTGAAAGCGCTGTGGGCTAGCTGGAAGCTTGGTATCAAAAGTAGTGCTGGCTTAGCTGCAGAAGAGGGCTCCAAAATAGCACGACAAACTAAAATTGCTCGAAAAGCAGCCAGCAAAATCGATAATGCCAAGGATCAGCCAAGGTCACCCAAAGGAGAGCAGTGAGTTCAATGAAAGTTCAAAGACAAAATGCAGACGCTTGAAATCTGAAATAAAAATGTTGGTAGAACACAGCAGATCAGGCAGTAGCTGTAAAGAGAGAACTGGTGAATATTTCAAGTCTGAGACCCTCCAGAACTGACAAAGAGAGGTAGCTTCGTCGAGGTAGCAGAAAAGGCAAGGTGGGGTGGGGGGGTCAATGGGTGGAACATGAGGAATTTGAAGGGGTGAAAGAGTGTAGCCATGAAGGGGCAGTAAAGCTCCCTTGTCTATGTAATAATGTGGGTATTGACTGGTCTGGTCTGAGACACGCCCAAATATACAAATGGAAAGGAAAGGACAGGGGTGGCAGGAAAAAACAGCCAGCGTTGATACAAACAGAAAGAAAGCGCAAGTTATCTAAAGTTAGAGAATTTCATATTGAGTCTTGCAGGCTGCAAAGTGCCCAGAGGGAAGATGAGGTGCTGTTCCTCGAGCTTGCCTTGTTTTGAAAGTGCAGCAGGCCATAGAATACAGAGGGAGTGGAATGGGGAGTTAAATCAGTTTAATGCTTCATATGAGGCCCAGGTTGTAACCGCTCCAAAGACTGGCTCCACAAGGAACAGGAACGTGTTCTTCCAGGTGCTCGTGGATCCTGCTGCACTTTCTGATGTTTTACTGTTTTAGAAATGGAAATCCGTGCCTGACAGCTACCAGTGCACCCACCACCTCCCCCAGTGCAATGTGGAAATCTGTCCTTTCAGCTCATCATCCCCATGTTGGCTCTCTGAGCTACCCAATTAGTCCTACTTAGAACATGGGACATAGAACATAGAATGTAGAACATAGAACAGTACTGCACAGAACAGGCCCTTCGGCCCACAATGTTATGCCGACATAGCTATTCCCTCCTGCCTACAGAATGCCTATATCCCTCTATTTTCTTCTCATCCATGTGCCCATCCAAGCCCTTCACCACTCCCTCAGTAAAAAATGTACCCTCATGTCTGTTCTGAACCTACGCCCTCTCCCCTCAAATGCATGCCCTCTGGTGTTGGATCGCTCAATAATGGGAAAAAGATAATTGCTTGTCCAGCCTATCTATGCCCCTCATAATTTTATACACCTCCAACAGATCACCCCTCAGCCTCTACTGCTCCAGAGAAAAGAGCCCAAGTTTGTCCAGCCTCTCCTGATAGCACATGCCCTCTAATCCAGGCAGCATCCTAGTAAACCTCCTCTGCACCCTCTCTAAAGCCTCGAGATCCTTCCTATAGTCAGGTGACCAGAATTGCACGTATTACTCTAAATGCGGCCTCACCAGAGTTCTATAGAGATGCATCATAACTTCTTGACTCCTATACTCAATACCCCGATTAATAACTGCAAGCATTCCATAAGCCTTCTTAAGCACCCTGTCCACCTGTGTAGCCACTTTCAATGAGTCATGGACTTGCACCCCCAGGTCTCTCTGCTTTCTTCCCCCATAGTTTACACCTCAGGTATTTATCCAACTCTGTTCTCCTTCGCAGCTCTTGCTTCCCAGTAAGTTGAGCTTCCAGCTCGAATTCTGGCCATAATATGTCACTTGCATGTGGGATGGATGTGAGAGAATTTCGTCAGCTTCTTCCCGATGCCGGGATATTGAGGATAGAGCTACGTTCTGTCTAGAATGCAGCCAGCAAGCAGTGTGCTCACTTAGTGGGAGGGCAGACAGAAAACCCTGGCTGTTTGTTGTTATACAAAGGTGGGCCTGTGGGGGTGATGCCAACCTGGAGGGGGCAGCAGTCCTTGGTAATGTTCAGTGGAGCTACGTGTGGCTCCACAAGTAGTGTTCATTCAGGGGTCCCTTTGAAAAGTGATGACAAATGGTCCTCTCAAGAGGTACTGGGGAGACTGTTCCTGCTTAGTTAACATTAGTCTGTTTGCATTCCTTTCAGAGTGCCCCAAAGTGCTTTAGAAGATTAGTCATCGTTCTAGCACAGGAAATGTGGTAGTCAATTTGAGAACAGCGAGATCCCATAAAGAGCATTATTTCAATAACCAGGTTATCTGTTCCCATAACGTTAAGTGGGGAATAAATGTTGGCTTGGACACCAGTGACAACAACAACCTCACCATCCCACTGCCCCACGCCATGTATAGAGAGAGAGAGAGACACACACACACACACCCCCCCGCACGCAAGCACACACACTTCTTCAGTATAATACTATAGGATCTTTTATGACAGTGCAGTACTTCTTCAGTACTGCACTGGAATGATCAGGTTTTAGAATTGTTACAGAACAGAAGGAGGCCATTCAGACTATTGAATCCCTGCCAGCTCTTCATAGATCAATACAATTCATCCCCTCATCCCATTCTCCCACTATATCCCTCTAACACTACAATTTCCCACTCCCCTTTTAACTTTCTCCTGATTAACTTTCATGTCCATCACTCTTTCAGGCGGTGACTTACAGGTGATTGCCACCCTGTGGATTTAAAAAAAATCAGCCACATAATTTCTATATTATTGTTTTTAAAAGCCCAGATTTTTGTGTTCTTGGGTCTGGTGTGGGACAGAACCTTGGACCTCCCAACACACTACAACACAGAAGGAGGCCATTCAGCCCATGTCCATGCAAGCTCCCAGCAGAGTCATCTCATTGATCCCATTCACCCTCCTCTTATTCCCCCCTGCAGCCCCTGCAATTCTTTCTTCTCTCAGATGGCTACCGACTTCTCCTTTTGATTCTTTTGCCACCTACCTACACTGAGCGCCAATTTACAGTGGCCAATTAACCTACCCGTTTTCTCGGGGCTGTGGGAGGAAACCCACGTGGTCACAGGGAGAACGTGCGAACTCCACACAGACAGTGCCCGAGGTCAGGATTGAACCTGGATACCTGGAGCTGTGAAGCAGCAACGTTTACCACTGTGCCACCATCTGACTCAAAGGTTGAGGCACTACCAATTCAACCCTCTCTACCATTCAGATTGTATATGTTAGTTATAATACATTGAAGGTGTTACCTAAATGAAGATTGTTGTTGAAGCAAGAGATACCTGCATAAGGAGACAGCACAGCTTCCAGTTCTCTTTATTTGCACTGGAGACACAAGAGACCGCAGACACTGGAATATGGAGCAATAAACAATCTGCTGGAGGAACTCAGCGGGTCGAGCAGCATCTGTGGGGTGGGGGGGAAGCATTGTTTGCTGTTCTTTGTTTGCACCATCCATTTTCCCGTAATGTTTACATTTATCAAAGCAAAAAATGAAAATCAACTTTTTTTTTTAACAATTCCTAGTTGTCATTGCACAATCTCAAACTGTTTATTTCCCAGTGTTTTTACTCTAAAAAGAGCGTATTCCCATGGGATGCATATGTGGGATGGTCATTGGCAGGGGAAGTGATTTAGTTTAATTCATTGACAGGGATTACGTGAATTGTCAGTTCAAACCATAAGAGTTCATTAATCATTGGATGCAGTGTTGCTCCATTCCCAGCTTCATTGCTCAGGGGGCAACCCAATTGTTGTGGATCTGTTTACAGACAAGTGCCAGGGGAACTGCACGCTGAACTTTGACCCATTATGTACTCCCTCTCTCTGGGAGCACAAAATCAGCTTTGCGTTTGTAGAATTTCTACATCAGTCAAAAGAAGCACTGTTTATGCAGCTCTGTTTAGGGAATTGTAAGTAATACTTGCCGGATATATTACTTAAAGTTACAAGACCTGTACTTTCTAGGGATCACTCCTGTAAGTAAGAAGACTGGTGGGGGGAGCTGGGATGGTCATTGTGAATACCAAGAAGGCCAGTGTGTTTGTTTATTTTGTTATTGCTGATGTTGTTTGGAGAGGAATGCTCCCCCTATTACTCAAATTCTGCAACAGGGTCTTTGTGATTGATAGAAACAAGCAGATAGTTTTTCAATGTTTCCTCCTTCTGTCACTGCAGTCACTTCTGCCCTGCTCTGAAGTATCACCATTGGTCATGCCATCATGGTCCTAATGAGTCAAGCTGACAGAGGGTGTTGCACCCTTGATTTCCTATTTCATTGCAGACTTTAGCATGTTTAATGCTCTGGTATTTTAAGCCCAAGTATTAAACTGAAGGAATTTCTTACTCGTTACATTCTTAGTAATTTCCAGCCTTTGGAGCCACTTGTTTCAGTGACCTATCCACTAATCATCAACTATTCCACAATTCCATTATTCCCTTGTTGAAAGCTTTCTGCTTCGATTCCTCAAAATCAAAATGCAGATTCTGGAAATCTGAAATAAAAGCACGAAATGCTGAATCAGGCATCTGTGGAAAGAGAAACAGTCAACACTTCAGGCTGAAGCCTCTCTTATATCTAACATCCTTATTTTCAACATGTATTTCTACAAAACTTTGGTTAGACCACCCTTAGAGTACTGTGTCCAGTTCTGGTCGCCTCATTATAGGAAGGATGTGGAAGCATTGGAAAGGGTGCAGAGGAGATTTACCAGGATGCTGCCTGGTTTAGAGAGTCTACATTATGAGGAGAGACAAAGGGAGCTAAGGGCTTTACTCTTTGGAGAGGAGGAGGATGAGAGGAGACATGATAGAGGTGTACAAAATATTAAGAGGAATAAATAGTGGACAGCCAGCGCCTCTTTCCCAGGGCACCAATGCTAAATACAAGAGGGCATGGCTTTAAAGTAATGGGTGGGAAGTTCAAGGGAGATATCAGAGGAAGGTTTTTTACCCAGAGAGTGGTTCAGGCATGGAATGTGCTGCCTGGGGTGGTGGTGGAGGCAGGTGCATTGGTCATATTCAAGAGATTACTAGATAAGCATATGGAGGAATTTAAAATAGATGGATATGTGGGAGGAAGGGGTTAGATGGTCTTAGGCGAGGTTTAAAGGTCAGCACAACATTGTGGGCCGAAGGGCCTGTATTGTGCTGTACTGTTCTATGTATTTGCTGCTGCATGAGGTTTTTCCCTGTAGTGAAAAATTTCCTCACTTCAACTGTCAATTCCTTTTATAAAGTTTGTACATTTTAATTACATTGCCTCACCTACCTGACTGGCTGAGAATTTTCTGTGTTCTTGTTTTCATTTTCAGATTCCCAGCATCTACAGTATTTAGCCTTTGCAAATTTAAGCCCGGGTTCTTGGGAAATTTATCCAAAACTCTTTCCTGTTTCACAGACAATTTAGTAACTGGTATCCCAGATTCTCTGGCTGATCAACTGCAAGCTGGTTCTGGGTGTTCTCAGCTTTCACTTCCATTTCACTTTTTCCTGATTATTTTTTTTAAAAAATCTTTTAAAACTCATTTTCAGGATCTGGGCATTGCCAGCGTTTATTGTCTATCTCTAAGTGCCCTTGAGAAGATGGTAGTGAGACACCTTCTTGAAACACTGCAGTCCTTCTAGTGAAGGTGCTCCCACAGGGAGGGAGCTGCAGGGTTTAGACCCAGCAGCAGCAGCAACAAGGGACCGTTGATATATTTCCAAAGTCAGGACGGTGTGCATCTTGGAATGGAACCTGCAGGTGGTGGTGTCCCCGTGTGCCTAGAGTCTTGTCCTTCTTGAATGTAGAGATCATGGGTTTGGGGAGATCCTGTCAGAGTAGCCTTGGTGAGTAACTGCGGTGCATTTAGTGAATGGTACACACTACAGCCACAGTGTGTCAGTGGTGGAGGGAATGGATGTATAGGGTGATAAATGGGGTGTCCATCAAGTGGGCAGCTTTATCCTGGTTGATGTTGAGCTTCTTGAGATTGTTGAGGTTGCAGTCATCCAGGCAACTGGAGAGTATTCCATCGTGCTCTTGACTTGTACCTTGTGGATGGTGGAAAGGCCTAGGGGAGTCAAAATGCGAGTCACTCACTGTAGGAAACCAAACTAATCTGCTACGTAACCATAATATTTATGTAGCTGGTCGAGCTTCTGGTCACTGGTGATATTCAAGTGGGGTCTCTGCAGTGATAATGCCATTGAATCCCTAGGGTAGATGGTGAGATACTTTCTCGTTGGAGACAGTCATTCCCTGGCATTTCAGTGGTGTAAATGATACTTGTCAGTTAATGTCATCTTGTTCTTGCTGCATGTGGGCATGGGCTGCTTCATTTGCTGAGGAGTTATGGATGCAATTGAACATCATGCATTCATCAGCGACCATCCCCTCAAGCACATGGACAGGCAGGGAAAGGAGGGATAAAGGCCATGTTTGTATTGGCATCACGGTCAGCACAGACATGGTGCGCCGAAGGGCCTGTTCCTGTGCAGTATTCTTCTATGTACTATGTTCCCTGACTTTATGATGGAATAAAGGTCATCAATGAAGCACTGAAGATGGTTGGGCATAGGACACTGCCCTGAGCAAGTCCTGAAGTAACGCCTGCTATAGGAAAGATGCCATTAAGCTGGAAAGAGTGCAGAGAAGATTTACGAGGATGTTGCCGGGACTTGAGGGACTGAATTATAGAGAAAGGTTGAGCAGGTTGGGACTTTTTTCATTGGAGCATAGGAGAATGAGGGGTGATCTTATAGAGGTGTATACAATTATTAGAGGCATAAATACGGTCTTTTTCCCAGGGTCGGGGAATCAAGAACTAGAGGGCATAGCTTTAAGGTGAGAGGGGAGATTTAATAGGAATGAGGGGCAACTTTTTCACCCAGAGAGTGGTCAGTATATGGAATGAGCTGCCAGAGGAAGTGATTGAGGGAGGTACATTAACAACAATTAAAAGGTGTTGGAAAGGTTTAGAGGGATATGGGCCAAGTGCAGGCAAATGGGACTAGCTTAGATGGGCATCTTGGTCAGCGTGGACCAGTTGGGCTGAAGGTTTCTGTGCTGTATGACTCTATGACCAGTACAGCTGCAGATGACGTCATCCAGTTGATAAATTAACAATGGGAGCTAGACAGATAAGATCTTTATTAGTCACATGTACATCGAAACACACGGTGAAATACATCTTTTGTGTAGTGATTTTGGGGGGCAGCCCGCAAGTGTCGCCACGCTTTTGGCGCCAACATAGCATGCCCATAACTTCCTAACCTGTACGTCTTTGGAATGTGGGAGGAAGCCGGAGTACCCGGAGGAAACCCACACAGACACGGGGAGAACGTACAAACTCCTTACAGACAGTGGCCGGATTTGAACTCGGGTCGCTGGCGCTGTAAAGCATTATGCTAACCACTATGCTACCGTGCCTAGATAAGGTACAAAGGAACAGAAAAGCTGCATAATGCAGAGCTCTCTGTAACTTAAAATCTACTTTTTTATCTCTTTTCCAGTTCTGACAAAAGGTCATAAGTCCTTCCATCAACCATGTCCCCGCCTACCATTGTACCTATCTCTGCTAACTCCATCATCAGCACTAGACACATAGCTTTTCTATGCCATGGCATTTCAAGTGTCCATCTAAATACTATTTAAACATTGTGAGAATCTCTATCACAAGGACACAGGAGCCATCCCATTCAATATGATTATGGGTGATCTATGCTGGTCTCAACTCCTATGCCAGTTCTTTATAACCCTTAATTCCTTGACCTTTCAAATATTTATCTATCTCCACCTTACATCCATCTCATGATCTGGCCTTCAGTACCCTCAGGGCAGAGAATTCCAGAGATTCACTACCTTCTGTGAGAAGAAGTTTCTACACACCTCAGTTTTAAGTGACTGGCTCCTTGTAGCTATGTCCCTTTATCCGTCACTCTCTGACTAATGGAAACTGCAACCTGGGCTGAAAGAAAAAAAGGCTTCCTCAAATTTCCTTTAAGTCTCCTATCTTTTAAACACCTGGTTATAGACGCCTCGATTAAGGATAAATGGTGCTCACTATCTACCCTGTCTCTCACAATTTTGTATACCTCAGTCAGTCCCCCCTCAGCCTCCTCTACTCCAAGGTGAACACCAAGTGTTCCAGCTGTGGCCTAACTAATGTTTTATATAATTGTACCGAAACATACCTGCTCCTATATTCTTTGCTCCACGTAATGAAGAAATGGGTCCTAGATGCCTTTTTAGTCACCTTAACTATCTTGTGCTGCTGCAGTCAGGGATCCTTGGACATGTACATCAAGGTTGCTTTATTCCTCAATGCTTCGTTGAGTCCTATCATTGTGCCTTGTACACAACTTAGTTGCCTCTTAGTCCTCACAAAATGCATCATCTCATATTTTTCAGTTAAATTCCATCTGCCATTTCTCTGCCCATCTTACCAACTAAGCAACCTTGGACTCTGTGTCTAAGAAAAGATGTGCTGGCCCTGGAGTGGGTCCAGAGGAGGTTCACAAAAAATGATCCTCGGAATGAAAGGCTTAACGTAAGAGGAGCGTTTGATTGCTCTGGGTCTGTACTCAATGGAGTTCAGAAGGATGAGGGGGGGATCTCATTGAAACCTACTGAATATTGAAAGGCCTGGATAGAGTGGACGTGGAGAGGATGTACAGTAAGAGAGTCTGGGATCCAAGAGCACAGAATAAAGGGACATCCCTTTAGAACTGAGATGAGAAGGAATTTCTTCAGCCAGAGGGTGGTGAATCTGTGGAATTCGTTGCCACAGAGGGTTGTGGAGGCCAAGTCATTGGGTGCATTTAAGGCAGAGATTGATACTTTCTTGATTGATAAGGGGATAAGGGTTATGGGGAGAAGGCAAGAAAATGGTGTTGAAAAAAAATCAGCCATGGTCGAATGGTAGAGCAAATGATGGACTGAATGGTCTAATTCTGCTCCTGTATCTTATGGTCCAGTTGAAACATCAGCTGTCCATTTCCCTCCATAGATGTTACCTGACCCATTGAGTTCCTCCAGTGCCTTCTGTGTTGCTCCAGATTCCAGCAGACGCAGTCTCTTGTGTTTTGTCAAATGTTAACTCTGTTTCTCTTTCCACAAATGCTGCCTGATCATCTCTCTGCTTCCTGTGTCTCCTGCTTTTATTTGCAGCATCAGCAGTTACTTTGATTTTCATTTTTCATCTCCTTTTGTTTGTAACCTGATCCTTTGACCAAAGGAATTGAATTTGCGATCCTTCCTTGGCCTTTTTCCAGATACTTCCCGTACGCTCCATTGAGGAGAAATGAACCCAGTGTTCAGAGTACAGCTTCTTGAAGGAAAGTTGTTTGACTAATAGAGGAAGTGCCTGGTGGGTTAGATTAAAGAAAGCCCAGTAGATATTGTTTACATTAACTCAATCAGGGAAATGAGATAGACTGGAAATAGATGTGATTAGTGTTCTGCAAGTTACAAAGCTGATCCCCAGGGCACTCCATGCAACGTTCCAAGTGTTCTTTGCCAAAATCTAACAGCCAATACGTAATCATAATGTTATTGTATCTGCCTCAACTGCCCATTCTCCATTCTAGAGTCACAGAGTCGAACAGCACAGAAACAGGCTCTTCAGCCCAGCTCATCCATGCCGACCTAGACGACTATCTAAGATTGTCCCATTTGCTTACATTTGGCCCATATCCCTCTGAACTATTCCTATTCATATCCAAATGTCCTTTAAATGTTGTTATTGTACCTGCTTCAACTACTTTCTCTGGCAGCTCGTTCCATATATGCACCACCCTCTGCGTGAAGAAGTTGCCCCTCAGGTTCCTTTTAAGTTTTTCCCCTCTCACATTAAGCCTATGCCCTCTAGTTTTTAGTTCCCTTTCCCTAGGGAAAAGACTGTGTGCGCGTTCACCCCTCGTGATTTTAGGTACTTCTGTAAGGTCACCTCTCAGTCTCCTACGCTCCAAGGAATAAATTCCTAGCCTGCCCAACCTCTCCCTGTAACTCATGCCCTCAAGACCTGGGAACATTCTCGTATATTTTCTTTGCATTCTTTCCAGTTTAGTGATGTCTTTCCTATAACAGAGTAAACTAAACTGTACTCAGTACTCCATGTGGCCTCACCAATGTCTTCTACAACTGCAACGTAACATCCTAACTCTTATACTCAGTGCAATGACTAATGAAGGCCAGTACGCCAAACGCCTTCTTCACCACCTTGTCTACCTGTGACACCACTTTCAGCGAACTATGTACCTGCACTCCTAGGTCCCTCTGTTCCAGAACACTCCCCAGGGCACTACCATTCACTGTACAAGTCCTACCCTGCTTTGATTTCCTCTTATCTTCCTCTTCCTTGACTGTCTCAGTTGTCAATAAAACTGAGAGCAGACCACAGCTAGATCACTGAGCATTCTCATAATCAGTCAGTCTGAGTCAGAGAAAATCAAAAAAGTAAAAAGAAAACAAAACTGCTGATGCTGAACATCTGAAACAAAATCAGAAAATGCTGGAAATACTCAGCAGATCAGGCAGAGAAACAGCCAACATTGTGGGTATGTGACCCTACATCAGAACTAGAAAAGAGAGGGATGCAAGTTAGTTTTCAGTAGGTGGGGCAGGGGTGTGTAGAACAAAGGGAATGTCTGTGATAGGGTGAGTCAAAACAGCCTAACGGGTATACAGTTATCAGCACATTAAGCCTCCAGGCCTGAGTAATGAGTTGTTCATGATAAGGTGGTGGGACTTGTCCAGCAAGGCTAGATTTACGTGTGCAGTATAAGGGGAAAAAAAAACAGAAAATGGAAAATGCTGGAATAAATAAGCGGGTAAATCCCACCACATGACCATTAATAACTCATTACACAGTCTTTTGCATGTAGGATAAGGAAAAAAATCAGAAAATGCTGGAAAACTAAACAAGATTTAGACTCCCATTGCTCTCTTCCAATGCTGTTCTTCACTTGCCCACTACCCTCACCACCACCCCTCACTGTGCCTTCACCACACCCCTACCATTACACACCACACCACCATCTCCCCTGAAAATAATTTAACACACTTTTCACTGTTTACGCCCCACATCAGCTTGAAATGTTTATCTGATGCCATCGCTGATGAATCTTAATTGTTGATAAAATTACCCACAAAAGGATTGGCAGCATTGGATCGTATCCAATTTCAGGAAAAGAACTGAAGCCTGTTATTATACACAACATACCCCTGCCCTCATCCTTCCATATACATTGAAAATATATGGGCCGTGGCAAACTTCCTAAAGGTGGGGAGCTCCAAAACATACCTCAGGCTTGTCACGGTCATGGAACTTGGTAAAGTCGCTTGGATTCCGTCTTCGGTGATGTCCTACGAGGCTTGTTAACAAGGTGCTAGAATGTGGTATAGCACAGGTTTGGAACCACAGAGATACCACCCTGAGGGCTGTAATTGTTCTTACCATTAATTGTTTCCGTGGATTCAAAATTAAGGTCTTATTTTAAGACCAAATAGCAGGGTTTTAGTCATTTAACTCTTTTAATAAGAACAGGAACATCCTGCTTTAAATTAACTCGTTAAAGCAGTAAGCGACTCTATAGCTGATCGAGGTATGCTTCAAATTTTAGTGTCCATGCTTTACTCTATTTTTCCCCTTCAACACTCCTTTGGGATCATGGATGACTTGATTCCACTCTGGTTACCTGAGAACCCACAGAACCAATGTGGGAACTGCAGATTTGCAGAGGTTGGACAAACTAGGGTTGTTTTCTCTGGAGCAGTGGGGGCTGAGGGGAGACCTGACAGAAGTTTATAAAATTATGAAAGGCATAGAGAGAGTAGACAGCCAGTATCTTCCCAGGGTCAAAATGTTTAATACTAGAGGGCATGAGAGGTAAAAAGTTCAAAGGAGATGATCAGGGCAGGTTCTTTTTTACACAGAGAGTGGTGGGTGCCTGGAATGTGCTGCCAGGGGTGGGGGTGGAGGCAGATACAATAGAGGCATTTAAGAGGCTCTTAGATAGGCACATGAATGTGCAGAGAATGGAGGGATATGGATCTTGTGCAGGCAGAAGGCATGAGTGTAATTAGGCATCATTAGCTTAATTAGTTCAGCACAACACTGTGGGTTGAAGGGCCTGTTCCTGTGCTGTACTGTTCTATGTTAGTAGATAGGCATCACCATCGGCGTGGATGAATCGAGCTGTAAGGGCCTGTTTCTATGGTGTGTGCCTCATGATTCTTCCACAGTTGAAAGAGGTGGTGTGTTCCTTTCACGTTTTCCCATGCATGGACATCATCCCGAATGCTCCTTCTCCACCTCAAGCAGTCATGGGCCAGGGATTTCTCAGAGTCAATGGAAATGTTGCAATTTTTCAAGGCTGTTTTGAGCATATCCTCGAGTCTGTCCACAGAGCTCAAAGTGGAGTGTCTGCTTTGGGAATCCGATGTCAGGCTTCCAAATGATGTGGCCTGCCCATCGGAGCAACTGAGTGTAACTGGGCCATCAACGCTCAGAGTGTTGGCCTGGGAGAGGACGCTGACTCTCATTCACTTTCCCCTTAGCCTGTTCCTATCACACATTTTAGCTAATTGACAAAGGAACAAAAGATGAGGAAAATCTTCTTTCCCTTTTTTACACAGCAATTAACTGCCTGCAAGGGTGGTGGAAGCAATTTCAATAAGAACTTTCAAAAGGCAATTAAATGACTATTTGAAGAGAAAGAGTTTTGTTGAGATGTAGAGGAAGGACTTGGGTCGGTGGCTAATTGAAGAGTGCTTTCAGAAAGCTGGCACTGGCACAATGGGTCAATTGGCCTCCTTTCTGTTATGTCATCCTGTGATCCTATAACACAATCCTGACTACAAAATCAATCCTGTGTGAACCATTTAATCCAGACACAAGACATTCTATATGTACAATTATTATATTGGCTTGTCAGGATTGATGTTTTATTGGGGGCTTCTGTTTCCAAGTATAGAGTGTGTACCCCAACTCTGCCCCCTAACTGTCTAAGTTATGTTATTTACTGAATTAGTTGACGATGGGAAAATCTGGGCTTTTTTTTTCATAGGAAGTCTGTTCCTTATTGAAAGACTTGGAGAAAAATCCTTCAAATAGATGAAACTGTCTTGCTGACTCTGAAAGGAGCTGCTGTTCACCATTCACTACACTGTCTGTGCCTCTTCCTTCACTGAAGTGCTTTCTTCAGTACTACCTGTTGGCAACTCTGACTGGGGGAATTCATGACCTGGTCCACACTAACCCGTGACTACCACTGTTCACCAGCACCCTTGCACACTGCGGCACCCGTGGCCAATTGGGAGAACGCCTGTTGCCCAGTTGGCTTCACCTTGACTCTCTGTCAGGCTGACTTTTTTTTTTCCCCTGTGTCACTGCAATTTTTAGAGAAGATTACAGCAATGCAAAGGACAGAATTTTCTTTGCTGCAGTTTTCTTGGGATTTGCCTTCAATTCCCGGACAATCTTGAGATTTTGGCAGCTGCCTTGTTGGCTCAAAGCGATGGAAATGGCTTCTTGAGGCAAACAAGGAGGAAGATACCTGTGTGTCGTGGAGATTTACATAATGGGAACAGGCCCTTCGGCCCAACTCGTCCATGCCAACCAAGATGCCCATTTGTCCCATTCCTCTAAACCTTTCCTATCCATGTTCCTGTCCAAGTGTCTCTGAAATGTTGTTATTGTACCTCCCTCAACGACTTCCTCTGGCAACTTGTTCCATATACACATTGTATGTCTCCTTCCTAGTTCCTTCTGGGTTTAACCCTCTCCTTGGCATATGTTGCTCATCAGGTTAGGGAAAGGTAGCAGGACAGGAGTTATCTGGACGAGCTTCAGATCAGAAGGCCTCACAGTTGGGACCACTTTCATTAACAATGACTCCCTTTGAACTTTTCTTCATCCTTTAACTACGAACCTCTGAACTTTCTTTTGCTTTTATTTATAGAGTGACATACGAATTGGATTCTCGTGACCTTTCTGTATTTATTCTTCATTGCCTCAGCCCTTTGTCTCAAGGTTTTGTTATCTTTATCTGACGCTCCAACAATAAACACTTGGAGAGAGTGATGTGGCTTAATCCCCCCACTTCCAACCCGCACAATATTTTTTTTATTCATTCGTGGATAGTGGGTCTCATTAGCAAGAGCATTCTCTAATTGACCTGAGAATTGGACCTCCTATTACTCTTCATGGTCTGGTGCAATGGTTATGAGCTGAGCTGTTTCAGAGAGTAGTTAGGAGTCTGTGGACCTGGGGTAACATGAAGGCCAGACAAGGAAAGGAGGCAGAATTTCTTCTCAGAAGGATAATAGATGTGGTTTTATGACAAGCCAATACCTTTTTAGCCGCCATTCAAGATGTTAGTTCCTTTATTCCAGTCTATTTAAACAAACTGGATTTAAAATACTCAGCTGCCAGGGTGGACTTCAACTGGTACCTCTGGATTAGTCTAGGACTCCTGATTTCTGGTCCAGTGGCATAACCCCGTACTTCCATACTCCCTGCACCATGTCCAGTGTGGACTGCATCAGTAGAAATATTCTTTGGACAGCTTCAACCCCTGGGGTTCCTATGGTTTGCATCATGGTCTGGTACGGCAATTCGAATGTGCGGGAATGTAAGATATTGCAGAGAGTAGTGGACTCAGCCGAGCACATCACAGACACATCCCTTCCCACCATCAGTAGTATCTACAGGAGGTGCTGCCTCAAGAAGGCAACATCTATCATCAACAAGCCCCACCATCCGGGCCGTGCCATCTTCTCGCAGCTACCATCGGGCAGGAGGTACAGAAGCCCCAAGTCCCACACCACCAGGTTCAAGAACAGCTACTTCCCTCCAACCATTCGGTTCTTGAACCAACCTGCACAACCCTAATCACTACAGTATAGCAACACCACGACACTCTGATCGCTTTGCAATAAAATGGACCTTCTTTTGTTCTAAATCTGTTCTTTCTTGTAAACATTGTGTATAGTTTATGTTTCTCTTGTGAATGCTGCTTATCTGATGCTATGTGCCTGTGATGCTGCTGCAAGTAAGTTTTTCACTGCACCTGTGCACACATGGACTTGTGCATCTGACAATAAACTTGACTTTGAATTTGAAAAGGTACAAGATTGTGGGTCTCGAGGCTTTGCAGTGGAGACTAACTAGGCAGTGAGTGAGAGGGTCCGAGCACATTATTTCCCAACTGTGCTGACAACATTCGGGAAAGCTCCTGGCTCTGAGATGCATGACAATCCACAGCAAGCTCAGTCAGTAACTAAAGAGGAAGGCAGTTTATCATTGCTGATTTTGGAACTTATGACAAAGGGACTTTCCACTTCGGTAGGTTACTTCTCTTCTTGCAACTATCCTCCCCTTAATGCTCTCTGCCTGACCTGCCTATTTAACCCAGCTGTGTTCCTAGAGGTTACAGTACCACAACCGTCCCCACACCGTCACCACTGCCCCAACCCCACACTCCCATCACAGGTCCCCAGATGCACATCCTCGCCATAGTCAACAGACCATTCACGACTCAATCAGGTGATTGTCGAGGAAAACTGAACTTCCACCTCTCCCTATATTTTTATAGCTGACGAGTGTTCAACGAAAAGGGGGCAGAAGAACGTGGTCTGAACACCTAAGATTTCTCCTGTGGGAACATAGAATCTATGAGGCGTCCAGGGAAACATTGGTTGATATGGGATCTCTGACCCTGCAGGTCATATTCCAGATCCCAGCCACTCTCTTGCACCTCACCGTAAAGGCCGTTCTTCACAGTTGACTCCTTGTGCTGTCTGCAGACTCCTGCTTGCCAAAGTCACTGGGCAGTGATAGATTAGTTCTCCTCCCCACCTCCCACTGTCACCCCTTCCTGACCACAACTCAGTCAGGGCTAGCCTTTGAGATGCTCCAATGTCATTGTGCATGCTCAGTGGGCAGGTGGGAGTTACTCAGCCTGGGTAATGACAAGAGTGAAGGATGAGCTTGTAAGGACATTTAGCAACACAGAAATGCCAGGAATGGAAGGGGAGTTAGAAGGGAAAGAAGGATCAACAAAACAAACTGCTCCCAACCTGAAACCATGCTCCCGTGCCTCACAATCGATGAAATCCTTTAGAAGTTCCGTAGAAATGTAGGGAAATGTTGGGAGCAAGCCAACACATTTTAAAAGTAGGAAGAGATAAGTCTAGGTCTGAAATTCAGCGGAAGGGATAAACTTCCAGGAACTCTTAAGAAACAGTTGGCTGTCAAAATGGATTTCCAGGATGTCTCCAGATTGATGAGCTTTTATTTATTAATTACTTCTGTTTTCAAAAATTCTGCTTTGCTATCCAGCTGTTTGGACTGTGGAGGACAATAATCTTTCTGGACAGGATCTAAAAGGCTGTGACTGACTAAAACTTGGTAACAGTGCTGGGAACCTGTTCTTGGCAGGACACCGTTTTTTTTATTCTGCAAGGGTTTGTGTAGAGCAGCAGAGCACACAAGTACTCCACTAAAGTGCCTTGATTAATTTTGGGCAGAAATGCCAAGGGAAATTTAAGCCCAAAATTGAAGGAGTCTGTGGAGGTTTGATTAATTTCAGCTTGCAAAACAAATGTATCCTTCGTTAATGAAAAAAGACAAGTTCAGGGCAGGGCACTGTGGAAGATGCCTGAAGTAGAAGAATTATTTAAAGGGGAGCAGTAAAATCCGATTATTCATGGAAAGCTTATGTGCCTGCTACTGTACACTGTAATAAATTCCTGCACTGTAATATTAGCATCCAATGTACCCAGAGTATTTAACATCAGAATCAAATCAGGGTGGAGATGATGAGCACACGAGAGAGAAGAGATTACAGGGAGAATAAAATTTATGACACTGCCCTCAGCCAGTATAGATTGGGTGGGCCGAACAGCCTCCTTCCACGTTAAAAGGAAAAAAAATTAAAAGATCCTGAAAGGAGTGATAGCGTGAAACAGAAAACAGTCCCTTCGGCCCAGCTCATCCATGATGCCCCTCTAAGCTAGTACCACTTGCCTGCATTTGTCTAAACCTTTTCTAACCATGTAACTGTCCAAGTGTCTTTTGAACGTTGTAATTGTACCCGCCTCCACCACTTCCTCTGGCAGCTCGTTCCACATACCCACCACCCTCTGTGCGATAAACTTATCCATGTGATAAATCGTTCCCCTCTCACTTTAAACCTTAAGTCTATCTAAACTCATCTTTACCCAAGATGTCAAAATAGAAGTTAAAATACACTGGGTTAGCCTGGTTAAGATATCTTTATTAGTCACATGTACATCGAAACACACAGTGAAATACATCTTTTTTGCGTAGAGCGTTCTGGGGGCAGCCCGCAAGTGTCGCCACACTTCCAGCGCCAACACAGCATGCCCACAACTTCCTAACCCGCACGTCTTTGGAATGTGGGAGGAAACCGGAGCACCCGGAGGAATCCCACGCAGATTTCTGGTGGTGAACGGAATTCCCCGTGAATTGATTGTGGTCCGAGTGCATGTTGTGTGGAACCTGCCACCACATGGATGCTGGATAAATACATGCCCAAAGCAGTGCTGGAGGAAGAATGGTTGAAGCGAGCTCGCGCGCACCAGCATGGACCGCCTGCTTCTGTGGATCTGAGATGTTGTGGGATCATGAGTAAAAATCAGCCGTAAATAAACATTTCACTCAGAGACTGTTAAAGGGACAGCTGGTCAAGGGAGAACAGGGAGTGGAGAGTGGCTCAGTAGCAGTGGTGCTGTTTCAAAGGTTCTTTGATCTGCTGTAACCAGGTACCTAAGATGGAGTGTCCCTCACCTTCCCCTGATAAACACAAAACTTAGCAAATGAAAGCAGGCAGGTTCCTTTGCACCAGTAAATATGTCAACCATCATTAATTGTCTAAACTTTCACTACTTTAAAAAAAAAGCCTATAAAAATAATTTGACTCTAATTAGTCATTCAGCTGCAAGCAATTCTGCAATGCATTTTGGTGAAAAATGTTTGTGTGTGGGTATAGTTTGAGCCTGGATTCAAAAGCCACACCATCAAAACACTGTTGTCTGGGAATAATCCCCAATCATTTTGCCGGGGGGTACAGGGTTGTGGTTCCTCAGCTGTCATCACAGGGTGTGAATGTGGCAGAGTAGAGGAGCAGATATTCCCTCATCAACCAGCACTGCCACAGCAGATGAATTTGCCATTAATGTTGTCATGCATTGCGTAATTAGCCTGCTTTGCTTCCAACATGGTGAGGCCACACCTGGATCACTGTGCACAGTTTTGGTCACCCTGTTATAGGAAAGACGTCATAAAGCTGGAAAGAGCGCAGAAAAGACTTACGAGGATGTTGCCAGGACTCGAGAGCCTCAGTTATAGGGAGAGGTTGGGCAGGCTAGGACTTTATTCTTCGGAGTGCAGGAGACTGAGGGGTATACATTCATGAGGGACGTAGATAGGGTGAATGCACACAGTCTTCTTCCAGGAAAAGAGAATTAAAACCTAGAGGGCATAGGTTTAAGGCGAACAAGGACATAGGACAGTACAGGCCCTTTGGCCCACAATGTTGTGCCGACCTTTAAACCTCTCCTAATACTATCACCTTCCTCCCACATATCCCTCTATTTTAAATTCCTCCATATGCTTATCTAGCAATCTCTTGAATTTGACCAATGTACCTGCCTCCACCACCACCCCAGGCAGCGCATTCCATGCCCCGACCACTCTCTGGGTAAAAAAACCTTCCTCTGATATCTCCCTTGAACTTTCCACCCATTACTTTAAAGCCATGCCCTCTTGTGTTGAGCATTGGTGCCCTGGGAAAGAGGCGCTGGCTGTCCACTCTATCTATTCCTCTTAATATTTTGTACACCTCTATCATGTCTCCTCTCATCCTCCTTCTCTCCAAAGAGTAAAGCACTAGCTCCCTTAGTCCCTCCTCATAATGCACACTCTCTAAACCAGGCAGCATCCTGGTAAATCTCCTCTGCACCCTTTCCAACGCTTCCACATCCTTCCCATAATGAGGCGACCAGAACTGGACACAGTACTCTAAGTGTGGTCTAACCAGAGTTTTATAGAGCTGCATCATTACCTCCCGGCTCTCAAACTCGATCCCTCGACTTTTGAAAGCTAACACCCCATAAGCTTTCTTAAATACCCTATCCACCTGTGAAGCAACTTTCAGAGGGGAAAGATTTGACTGGGACCTGAGAGGAAACGTCTTCATGCAGAGGGTGGTGCGTATATGGAACGAGCTGCCAGAGGAAATGGCTGAGGCAGGTACAATAACATTTAAAAGACACTTGGAGAGGTACATGGATAGGAAAGATTTAGAGGGATATGGGCCAAACATAGGCAAATAGGACTGACAAATGGGCATCTTGGGTGGCATGGACGAGTTGGGCTGAAGGGCCTGTTTCTGTGCTTTATGACTATGCAGGAGGGTATGGGTTCTTGATTTTGATAGGATTCCCCCTGCAGACCCATCATTTTCTCCACCTAACCTCATGAGTGAAGGGAAATAAATGGGGTGGGTAGTTAGTGAGATGGGAAGGTTTGGCTAAGTACCAACAGAGACTAAATTTGAAACCTTATTCAACACAAAAAGCTCTGGGATTTCCTGAGGATGTGACAAGTTAAAAAACAAGTATCACATCCTTGGGAAAGCCCAAAGTTTTTGGTATTGAATTAGATTTCAAATGTAGTCCCTGTTGGTACATAGCCAAACCTTTCCGTCTCACTACCCAGCCACCCCATCAGCCTGCCCCATCATGTTCCCACATTGACCTCATCAGCTACCTCAGAACTGGAGTGGAAACAAGTCATCCTCAAAGGACTGTCTGAGAACAAAGACAGTCTCCAGTGGTATGGCTCCCTTCCGTTCCAGCACTAGTGCTGGCCACCTCCATTCATGCACCTTGTATTGAGAGAAGTGCCTTAATATTGCAGGATGTTCACATGATTCAAAACCTTACGTGGGTACAATTACAATATTTAAAAGACACAGTCTTTTTCCCAGGATAGGGGAGTCAAAATTGCTAAGTTGCTAAAATTGGTAAATTGGTTTATTATTGTCACATGTACTGAGGTACAGAGAAAAACTTTGTTTTGCATGCCATCTATACAGATCATTTCACCACATCAATGCATTGAGGTAGTACAAGGGAAAAGTAATAATCAAATGCGAAATATAGTGTTACAGTTACAGAGAAAGTGCAGTGCAGGCAGACAATAAGGTGCAAGGCCATGACGAAGTAGATTGTGAGGTCAAGAGTCCATCTTATTGTACAAGAGGTCCGTTCAATTGTCTTATAACAGCAGGATAGAAGCTGTCCTTGAGCCTGGTGGTATGTGCTTTCGGGCTTTTGTATCTTCTGCCCGATGGGAGAGGGGAGGAGAATGTCCAGTGCGGGAGGGGTCTTTGATTATGTTGGCTGCTTTACCGAGGCAGTGAGAAGTGTAGACAAAGTCCATAGAAGGGAGGCTGGTTTGTGTGATGTGCTGAGCTGTGCCCAGAACTCTCTGAAATTTCTTGCGGTTCTAAGCAGAGCAGTTGGCATTCCAAGCCATGATGCATCGGATAGGATGCTTTCTACTGTGCATCTATAAAAATTGGTGAGGGTCAATGGGGACCTGCCAAACTTCTTTAGCCTCCTGAGGAAGTAGAGACAGTTGTGAGCTTTCTTGGCCATTGCATCTACATGGTTGGACCAGGGCAGACTACTGGTGACGTTCACGCCTAGGAACTTGAAGCTCTCAACCCTCTCGACCTCAGCACCATTAATGTAAACAGGAGTGTGTGCATTGCCCCCATTCCTGAAGTCAATGACCAGTTCTTTTGTTTTGCTGACATTGAGGGAAAGGTTGTTGTCATGACACCATGTCACTAGGCTTTCTGTCTCCTTCCTGTACCCCAACTCATTGCTATTTGAGATTCGGACCACTACAGTGGTGTCATCTGCAAACTTGTAGGAGTTAGAGCAGAATTTGGCCACACAGTCATGAGCGTATAGGGAATAGAGTAGGGGGCTGAGGACACAGCTTTGTGGGGCACCAGTGTTGAGGATAATCATGGAGAAGGTGTGGCTGCCTATCCTTACTGATTGCAGTCTGTTGACCAGAAAGTCAAGGATCCAGTTGCAAAGGGAGGTGTTGAGTCCCAGGTCTAGGAGCTTGGAGATGAGTTTGCTTGGAATTATAGTGCTGAAAACTAGAGGGCATGGATTTAAATTGAGAAGGGAAAGATTTAAACGGGACCTGAGGTGCATGTTTTTCACACAGAGGGTGGTGGGCATATGGAGCTGCCAGAGGAAGTGGTTGAGGCGGGTACAGTAACAATGTTTAGACGACATTTGGGCAGGTACATGGATAGAAAAGATTTAGAGGGATATGAGGCAAACGCAGGCAAGTGGGCTTATCTCGGATGGACATCTTGGTCGGCACGGACAAGTTGGGTCGAAGGGCCTGTTTCCGTCTATGACTCTATTTAGACAGATGCATGGATAGGAATGGTTTAGAGGGATATGGGCCAAGCGCAGACAGATGGAACTAGCTCAAGTGGACAACTTGGACAATGGGCCAAGCTCAGGTAGACACCTTGGTTAGCATGGACAAGATGGGTCAAAGGGGAAACAACTTCTTTGCAACCTGCCTTTAGACCCATGTAAGATTTTAGAAAGTTTCACTAAGATTTCTCTTTCCTGTTAACTGAAGAGAATATGGGCTTAGTCTGCTCAATCTCCCTTCATAAATGAACTAGCGAACTTCCCTGCATATGGTGAGTCACAGAGCACAGAAACAGCTCCTTCGGCCCACTGTGTCCACGCCAGAACATCTAGGACATTAATCCTATTTTCCAACCCTTGGCCCACAACCTTCCATGCCATGGTGTATCAGCTGCTTATCTAAAAGTTTATTTTTTAGATGTTGTGAGTCTCTGCCTTCACCAGTGCTTTCCAGATTCCAGTTACTCTCTGACTGAAAGAATTCTTCCTCAGATCCCCTTTAAATCTCCTATTCTCACCTGGTCATAGACACCTTTGCAAAGATGATAAGGCTCTGAGCCTTTTGTATTCCAAGGAAAACAAATCCAGAAGTATGTACGTTTATAGGTACGGAGACCACGACTGTGGTGCCTCCTCACAGAGGCCCTATAGAATTGCAGCACTCAGGGTAAATGACCATCAGTCTGGCAGCACTACTAAAAGCCAAGGCCTTATTGCCGGAGATATCAAGCTTACCACTTTGACGTGAGCAGATGGCCTTTTTTTTTGCTCTGCACATTCTCGCCAGGTTAACTTTGTTTTCTTTTGACAGGACTTTCTAAATTCACCTCCCCATCAGAGCATCTCCTCGTATCCTCCTGCCCCCACCTCCGCCCACCTTTCAGGATCTGTATTAAGAGACTACTGACGGAAATTGAACCGGTGACCTTTAACATGTAGTAAAAACCAGCTGCGGCTTCTCCGTCTGTTACCCCACTGGTAATACCTATTCAGAGTAAAGGGTCTGGCCAATAAAGTTGTGCTAGTGCTTTTATTTCAGCTCTAAATGTCAGGTTGTTCCAAAAAGGGAGTGCTTTGCAGAACATTTTCCATATAAAAGGCTTATTATCAATGTGTCCATCTGCTAATGGCAATAATCCATTATGTTTGAGACTGGAATAAGAGACCTTGAGCTGATTAAATAAATCCACTGCTGGTACATCATTCTTCAATCAATACTCTGTTTTACAGAAGCACAATAAATAGCCTGTGCATGACATACTCAGGTGTAGCATCCCTCCCACAGAAAAATAAAACTCTTAATACGCAGGCTGGTGGCAGAGGTGCTCATTTTATGGGAGCTGTGTATATTTTAATTTCAGCCACTCAATCTGAAAAGCGTATCTGTTTTAGAAGGAATTATTTCAGAATGTCTCCTGAATAAGAGAGTGCTTTTCTGTCCAATTAAGAGTCTTGTATTACCAAGGGTTTATAAGATAAAGTGGCAGGTGCAATTCTGAAGGCTTCATGTCTTAAATTCTTCCTTTAAGCTAAACACAAACGGAGCATTAATTTAATCAAGGCTGTTTAGCTGGCAAGATCCCAAGGGAATCTAGACAAGGTGCGCAAAATTACCCACGGTGGCTGTTCTGGCTCTCGAGTCAGGAGAGCTGGTTATAACTACAGCCCCTAGACTTAAAGAAAGCCAATTCTCCACATCAGTACCTCTGTTGGAGTGCCTCTTCTGTCACTTACGCACATCAAGGTCAGTGATCTGCCCGAAAAAATATACCTGGGCATTCACTCCAGCCTGGTCTATTTGTAAAGCAGGTTGGTACCCAAGCCAACATTCTTCCCTCATAAAAACAGGTTAACAACTATTATTGTTACATGTGGTCTTGTTGCGTCGTTAATGGGTGTGGCCCTGGTGTACAGAAACTGGTCCATTGCACCTACAATGTAACTTCTGAAAGAGCTATTCAATTTGTGCACTCCCCTGCTTTTCTCATACGCCCCGCAAGTATTGCCATTGTATTTATCCAATTCCCTTTTGAAATAATTATTGAAATGGCCTCCAATGATCAATCAGAGAGTACATTACTGATCACTGCTCCCTGGGTAAAACGTTTCAACATGTTGCATCTAATTCTTCTGCAATCACTTTAAGTAAACTACCTTCTGCCACTGGGAACTGGGAAGGTAGTTACATATGCTTATCAAATCTCCCTTTAAACCTCTGCACTAAGAAGAACAACTCTAGTTCCTTTGGATTCACCTTGTAAGTGAAGTCTTTCACCCCTGGTACCATTTGGTTGCCTGGATGCTGTCTTAGGCAGCTTCTAATTGCAGCTTGTGTCTAAACCCCTCCCCTATATGAAGAGCAAGGTCTGCGTACAGGCTGACAAGTGAGACCTAGCATTATCCGAGAAAGGTGTTCTGTTGCAGTTCCTCTAACCCAAAGGTCTTTGGATCCCAGGACTGCTTCACACAATCAAATTTCTGTCATTTTAAGCTTCTGCCCCAGCACTTTAATGACAATGCAGTAACCCTTTAGCAGGCATATAAGAGCCTGAGCTCTGGTTGAAATGGGAGACTGACAGACGGGTGCTTTTGTGTTTGCAGTGTTCTGGAGTCTACAATACGAGAGAGGTAATAGGCTGGTCATTCTCAGAAACCTCCTCTGGCCTGGCTTCACCTTCTTCCATGTGCCGGAAACCACTCAGTTCGGCTACCTCTACATGGGCCTGGGTGAGAAGAACGTGGACTTCCCCTTCATGATATGACAGTCCGGTCAATCCAAACCCCAGCAAAAATCAAAGAGACTTGGCTTAGTCCAGCCTCTCTTGCTTTAATCTGCATCAAGTCAAATTACAGATGATATCCACGTGTTTATTATTTACACATTAATAGCAAAGAAATCTCTGTATCTGAATAAATCTTATTTGAACACCCTTCCAGATGTTTGTTTATAAAAAGTGCCCAGGAACTTGAGTTTGCCAGCATCCCCATCAATGCTTCATATAGATGGGTTTCTTCCCATAGACAATGTTATTCTTCATTATTGGGTCTCCCACAGGCATGCGCACCTTACACCACTTGAGGCCTTTCTTCCAAATGGGCTTCACTGAATCCACCGACCATCGAGTTAGGTATCTGCAAAAAAGATGTTTTTTTTAATTGCAGAGGTGTTACTCACAGTAATGCACAGGATACATGATGAAGTGTGTAGCCTCTAGTGTGTCAGCTTCAGTGTGACTCTCACAGGAACTGCACACCACGTACAATGATTCCTAAAGACAGATATTTCATGGTTTGGTCAGCAAGGTACCCTGACAATGCAGCTGCCTCAGCAACAAGACCAGCTTCAATTCCCAGTCTTATGCTGAGTTAGTATGCAGTGGGTAAAATAATCCATAAGTCTAGACTAAGGCCTGAGATCAAACCATGGCACCTGTAGTATTATGAAAAACTAGTCATTAGTAATGATGACCACAAAATTTCCATATAAAACCCACTTGGTTGAACAGAGGAGATTTGTCATCCTTAACCAGACTGAAAAGCAACTCCAGATCCAACACATTCTTACCTGCTGTAATTGATAGATATTTTATGTCTTGCACTGTACAGCTGCCACAAAACAACATATTTCACGTCATATAAGTCAGCGATAATAAACCCGATTCTGATTCTGCGAACAAAACTGAATGGAGGACCTGGCATCAACCTACGCATCAAATTCAGACACTTTGAATTTTGAACAGTGATGGCAATTTTGGAGGAGGAGGTTCCAAGAACATCCCCATCCATACTAATGGCAGTGCCCAGCACGTGAGTGCTAAAGACAGGACCGAAGCATTTGCAGTCATGTTCAGCCAGAAGTGCCAATTCACTTCACCTGATCATGGCCTCTATAAGGTCACCCCTCAGCCTCTTACATTCCAGGGAGAATAAACCCATCCTGTCCAATCTCTCCTTAGAACTACAGCCTTCCGTTCCAGGCAACGTTCTGGTGAATCTCTCTTTTGCTGCCACATCCTTCCTGTAGTGTGGTGACCAGAACTGCACACAGTACTCCCAAGTGCGGTCTAACCAATGTTTTGTACAACTGCAATATGACATCCCAAATCTTATACTCAATGCTTCAGCCTATGAAGGCAAGCATGCCAAATGCCTCCTCCCCTACCCACCTGTGTCACCTCCTTTAGGGTACGATGGACCTGCACCCCAAGATCTCTCTGTAATGTCAAGAAAAGGCTGAGAGACATGGACTTTTAGAAGAGTATGTGACCAGACATCACCCCAGCTGTAGTACTGATGAGCTGCACTCCAGAACTAGCTGAGGCTCCAGCCAAGCTATTCCTGTACAATTACAACACTATCATATACCCCAACGACGTAGAAAGTTGCCCAGGTAAGACCTGTTAACAAAATGAGAGGTGGACGGTGTTGTTGACGGTGCTGTCAAATGACACGCTCACTGATGCCCATTGTTTGGGTTTCTCCAAGCCCATTGGACTCCCGGCCTTATTACAGACTTGTTACAGGTACAGACTAAGGAGTTGAATTCCAGCAGTGAGGTGAGAGTGTCCAGCATTTGCCCCAGCAAGGGACAGGGGGACCCTGATAAACCTGAAATCAATGGGCATGAAGGGAAGAACACTCCAGTGGTTGGAGTCACGGCTCACACACAAAGGAAGACTTTCTGGTTGTTGAAGATTAACCATCCCAGCCCCAGGATGTCACTGCAGGAGTTCCTCAGAGTGGTGGTGCCCGAGGCCCAACCATCTTCAACCACTTGATCGATGGCCTTCCTTCTACCATAAGGCATGGAGGTGTTTGCCGATGATTGCAGTAAGACCTAGACACTATTCATTGGACCACAGGTGGCAAGTACTGTTTGCATCACAAAACTGTTAGGCAATGACCATCTAACTGCTAATTTTAATATATGACGTTGCCATCATTGAATTCACAGCTACCCTAGATGTCACCGCTGACCAGAAACTCAACTGGACCAGCCAGAGGTTGGGTATCCTGTGATGAGTGACTCCCTAAAACCTTCCCAGCATCGAGGTATAAGTTAGGAGCACGAGGGAATCCTCTCTTGCTTGGATGAGCAGAGCTCCAACAGCACTCCAGCAGTTCGATGCCATCCGACAAAGCAGCCCAAATGATTGGCAATCCATCCATTACTCAGAACGTCAGTTCTCCCTACCCGCAGTTATGGTAGTGAGAGCTATCTACAAAACGCACTGCAGTTACTCACCCACACTACTCCCAAACCCGCACCCTTTACCAGTGACAAGGACAAAGGTTTCAGATGCATGGAAACACCACGCAGCACCCTCACATGAAAATACATCACTATTTGTTAGACAAAGCTGGGTTCAAATCCTTGAACTCCTTCCCCAACAACACTTGCGTGCATTTACCAGAAGGTCTGCAGTGGTTCAAGAAGGCAACTCACCACCATCTTCAAGGGCAATTCTGGTCGCCTCATTATAGGAAGGATGTGGAAGCGTTGGAAAGGGTGCAGAGGAGATTTACCAGGATGCTGCCTGGTTTAGAGAGTGTGCATTATGAGGAGAGACTAAGGGAGCTAGTGCTTTACTCTTTGGAGAGAAGGAGGATGAGAGGAGACTTGATAGAGGCGTACAAAATATTAAGAGGAATAGATAGACAGCCAGCGCCTCTTTCCCAGGGTACCAATGCTCAATACAAGAGGGCATGGCTTTAAAGTAATGGGTGGAAAGTTCAAGGGAGATATCAGAGGGAGGTTTTTTTACCCAGAGAGTGGTTGGGGCATGGAATGTGCTGCCTGGGGCGGTGGTGGAGGCAGGTACATTGGTCAAATTCAAGAGATTGCTAGATAAGCGTATGGAAGAATTTAAAATAGAGGGATATGTGGGAGGAGGGGGTTAGATAGTCTTAGGCGAGGTTTAAAGGTCAGCACAACATTGTGGGCCGAAGGGCCTGTATTGTGCTGTACTTTCTATGATTCTATGAATTAGGGATGGGCAATAAATGCCAACCCTAATAAATACAAAAAAAAACTGGATTAACACTTAGTCCACTGCAGTAGTTGAATGTCACTCATGGTTACTGTTCACAGTTGAATAACTGCTACACAATCCGGGTACCTTTTGGGGGTGGAGTGGGGGTGATGTGCTACTTTTGGAATTATTTGATCACTGCCCGAGAGAGATGCGGTGGCAGGGTGGGGGTTGTCACTTGGACAACCGTACTCCAAGAAAGGCACCTAAATACTGCGTAATGGCTGGGTGCTTGGGATAGAAAGGGAGCACGGGTAGGAAATATGCTTCCTGTAGAACTTTACATCAACGGCACACAGGTGAGTAACTGCTGCTTGACTGTGGTGTCTGGGTGGAGGAGAAGGGGGAGAAGCAGAGGGTGGCTCACCAGTACCTTTGGAACTAAGATAAGGTATCTTTATTAGTCACATGTACATCGAAACACACAGTGAAATACATCTTTTGCGTAGTGTTCTGGGGGGCAGCCCGCAAGTGTCGCCACGCTTCCGGCGCCAACATAGCATGCCCACAACTTCCTAACCCGTACGTCTTTGCAATGTGGGAGGAAACTGGAGCATCCGGAGGAAACCCAAGCAGACACAGGGAAGAACGTACAAACTCCTTACAGACAGCGTCCAGAATTGAACCCGGGTCACTGGCGCTGGAAAGCGTTACGCTAACCGCTACACTACTGTGCCAAGAGAGGTGAGTTGGTGAAGACTTGAAGAAAAAAAAATCTCACAGTTATACGTCCATCAGGGGTGGAATGAAGCAAAACCAGGTCCAATCTGATGCTCGCTCTATCCAACAGAAGCCAGCAGAGAGTGAGCAGGAACACAACCCCAGCATGTTGTTCTCAAACCCCCATCAAAGGAAACAAGGCCATCTTTACTACCTCACTTGTTGCTCTGGATGAGAACAAGCAGGAACTGAACCCTGAATGCTCCTGCCCAGTTGACCAGTTCAGACAGAGGGGGGGAGAGCTGTCCCAGTTGTTTTACTGAGTAGCAGGCGAGATGCGCCCGCATGGCTGATAAATCAGTGAGTCAGCAGTGGCTTGGTACACTGCAGTTAAATTACAGACACTAATGACTGTTTTTCAACATACCTTCCGCCTCACAGTTAAATCGGTCATTAATAACTGCTGTGAAAATAGCTTCCTCTGCTTTTAAAAAATGGATAACCTTTAGCAGGTCATAACAGGAGCTTATAAAAGATATATAAAAAAAATTAAGAATAATTTCAGAGCAGCTGGTTAGTCACCCTGTCTTCAATAAAATACTTTTACTACACTCCAAAGCCTGACTTAACTCATCTCCCACGGCAAAGGAAGGGAAAAAATGTATCACCGGTGTCAATTTTATTGAAGCACAAACAGATTTGTACGGACATTTAATGATGCATCGTCAAGTCAAGATTTGTTTCTCCTGCAGTCAGCTGTTGTCTGCTCGAGTCTGTCAGACTGAACTTCCCTTATTCCCAGCTTTTTGCCCTCTTGCCAAGGAAGCGGCAAGTTCAATCGAATCATGGAACTGTTCCAGCATTAGGCCATTCAGTCCCTCAGGTCTAGGCCAGCTCTTAGTTCCATTCATCCAGCTTTTCCCCAAAGCCCTACAACTCTGTGTGTCATGTCTGTTCTACTTCCTTTTGAAGGCCCTGATTCCACAGGCAGTCAATTCTTGAGGATAACTACTTTGTGTTTTAAAAAAAAACGTTTTTGTCAATTCTTGCTCTATAATAGAACATAGAACAGTACAGCACAGGACAGGCCCTTCGGTCCACGATGTTGTGCCAAACTAATTAAACCAATGACTCCTAATTAATCTAATCCCTCTTCCCCGCACATTGACCATTTCCCTCCCTTCCCTGTATTTTCATCTGCCTATCTAAGAGTCTCTTAAACACTCCTATGCTATGTGCCTCTACCACCACCACCGCTGGCAGTACATTCCCGGCACACACCACTCCCTTCATAAAATAACTTCCCTCGCACATCTCCTTTGTACTTTCTCCCTCCCACCTTAAATACAAGTCCTCTAGTACTAGACATTGCAATCCTGAGAAAAAGATACCGGCTGTCTACTCTATCTATGCCTTGTAGAATTTTATAAACTTCTATCAAATCTCTCCTCAGCCTCCGCCACTCTGGAGAGAACAGCCCCAGCTCGTCCAACCTCCTCATAGCGCATGTCCTCCAATGCAGGCAGCATCCTGGTAAACCTCCTCTGCACGATACCTCCAATTAATTTCCACCCAGTCGTACACAGCACTCTCTGTGCTGACAAGCCATGCCTTCTACTTCCAGTGACTGTCCTTATAGCTCAGGGGGAATGCCTTTGCCTCTTTCCACTCTTACCTCTAGGACTGCAGGTAAACACTTCTTTTAATCACTTAAGGATTCCCATTGCTCATCTACTCACTGCTGTTGGCATTGACGGCTACAGACATGAAGCACCTTATAAATGTACATTGGTGTCACCCAATTTCACTCCCTTAGCCTCTTGCTTGACCTGTGCACTGTTTTCCCGAGTTTACCGTTAGAAGGAGCATGGGAAAGAGGTTTAGCGAGATGGTAGCTTGTGGAGAACAGTCATCCCTGAGGTGATCATGGAATAGTGAGCAGTTCTAGAAGCGAGGACTGAGGACAAAGAGCAAAAAACAGCAAATGCCGGAAATCTGAAATAAGCACAGAAAATGTTAAAAATATACAGAAAGTCAGGCAGCACCTGTGGAGAGAGAAGCAGCATTAATGTTTCAGGTCAATTAGAAGAAGTGAAAGAAGTGTTTTAAGATGCAGACGAGGATGAGGGGTGCAGAGGACAAAGGGAATGTCAGTGAAAGGGTCGGGACCAAGGGAATCCAGACGATACAAAAGCAGTTGGTGGTGTGGAAGCTTATTGATCAGAGCTGATCTGTATGGAAGAGGTGTATCTGGCCAAGATTTGAAATCTGTGCCCCCGAGTCTTTCACCAATCTGCTAATGGCTACAGCTACCCTATTTTTACTCCAATTAAACACGTCATGGACTCCACCTCTGTCAAATCTCCTCTCAATGTGCTTTGCTCTAAGGACAACCCCATCTTCTCCAGTCTGAAATCCCCCATTCCTGGAACCAACCTCTTATCTCCAGGACTATCACATCCTTTCTAAGGCAAGGCAACCGGAATTGTTCCACGTAACTTTCCTGCTTTTGCATTTATGAATCCTAGGACCCCCAGATGCTTTACCAACCGTGCTCTCTACACGCTGTGGTAAGACGCACGTGTATACCCATACTTCAGAACTGTGCCACTTATTCTTTCTGAAGTGCACACCTTCTCTCTTCTCCATACTAAATTTCACCTGGTGCTTGTCTGTCCGATCTCCCAGCCCGTGTCTTCTTACAGTCTCCACTTCCAAGCTTTCTGTCTTCTGTACATCTGGAACTTAAACGCCCACCTCCAAGTATTAACTTTTATTAGTGAGAAGCAAAACCCCCGCAGTGACCTCTGATGAACACTGTCTGTCATCCTCTAGAAAGTAACCACTGCTTTCCGCTTTATGCCAATTTCTCATCCACGATATTACTAACATTGATTATATGAGCCTCAGTTTTGTTGAACAACATACTATGCAGGCTAACAACACTGTGGAGGAGTCAGTGAGCCCTGGAGCTTGGAGATGTCATTTTTTGGAACATTCCTTCAATGACGTCGCCGATCGCTTGGCACTATGAGAAGCATGTAAGACTCCTCTGCACCTCTGGAATTCAAACCCTAAACTCTTAAAGCCCACTGTCCTCCCTTAATGCACCCCTCACAATCTACCTGCCACCTCTACCACTTCTCATATAATGGATATAGGAGATGTTGGAAATAACAAATGGAAAGAGGAACAGTTACCGTTTCAGACTGGAGACCTTTCGTCAGAACCAGGAAAGATAAAGCAAGTTACTTTCAAGTTGCAGGGAGGATTGGGGAGGGTGGTGGTGATGGGATGGACAGGACAAAGGGAATATCGCTGATAAGGTGAACCGGAGTCACAGAGATGTCCTCTTTGTTCCACCCATCCTATCAGAGATACTCCCTTTGTCCTATCCACCTCTCCCTCTACCTCCTCTGCAAACTAAAGCTAACGTCTTCTTTCCTTCCCGGTTCTGAAGAAGGGTCTTCAGCTTGAAGCGTTTTAACCTTGTTTCTTTCTTTACAGCTGCTGCCCGACCTGCTGAGTGTTTCCAGCATTTTCTGTTTTATTTCAGCTTTACAGCGTCTGCAGTTTTTTAAAAAAGATTAATTTCTAATTATCTCATATGCGGGGTGTCAAATGTTAGTTGAAAATAATCCCACAGATCACACCAGCAAGAATAGATTCGGCAGGTCACTCACTTAATTCAATAGCACTTAACCTTTTACATTGGGGTGGAAGCAAACTGACACCCACATGAAATGTGTTTCACTTTAACAATATAAACCTACCGATATTTTTAGTCACATATGTGAAAACGCAAACATTAAAGTTTATTAACAGCCCAGTTTGTGTTGAGATTGCTACCAAACTAGAAGTAATGATATTCTAATTAAAGTGCATTGCCTTTTTGTGTGACAGCATAATTTGCTTGAAATATTTTAAAACCCTTTCCAGTTATGAGCCAATGTGCTTTTGAACCGACCAGCATCTTATCATGAAATTTAATATAACTACTGTTTTACAAACAAATACTCCTTTGCAAAGTTTACATAGGTTGGCACTGTTTACTTTTTTTTTAAAACTTCAATTTTTTTCTCCTTATCTGCTCTCCAATTTATTTTTAACTGCATGAATTTATGTTTATTCTTTACTAAATAATCATTCAGCTATTCATGTGAGATATGACTAACTTCCTTTCATGGATAATCTCCTCCATATGTTTGCAATTATAATCTAGAAAAATATTCTTATATTCTCTAATGCCTGTGTAAGTTTAATATTTACTCCCTGAACCTGTATAAGGTATTATCTGGAATGAGTCTACACATCTAGTTTTTTATGAGACAATAAAGGTGTGTAAATTAATATGAATTAAGTTTCAGATTTGCTTATAATATTTAGGATAGTGAGTATGTATTCAGGCTTTGAAAGAAAATGCTTTAAATAAAGAGTATTTTAGTTTTAAAACTCTGCCGTGGTGCCGGAGAGTTGCTACTCGTTACAAGCTGCTCTCTTCAGATCTCCTCATTACTTCTACTATAATCATTCTACTCCTTTAAATCTAAAGTCTATGTCTCTAAGAATTACTAATAAGGTTCTTTTAAATCTCTGTAACGGTGACACTTTATTCTGCATTCTGTTATTGTTTTTCCCTTGTACTACCTCAATGTACTGACGTAATGAAATGGTCTGTATGGATGGCATGCAAAACAGTTTTTCACTGTACCTCGGTACATGTATCAATAATAAAACCATTTACCAGCGTTTGCACATAATGTTTGCTTTGTTTTCTTGGTAAGTCGATTGTTTGCCACAAGGAAACATCATCTTTATGAGCTACCGAGACAGAAAATGGAACTTGCAGAGCTTCACTTTGCCTGATATGATTTGCACGTACTTTATACTTCCTTGTGACAGAGATGGAGGTTCATTAAGCCTACTGTGGCTCTCACAGAGCATTCCCATCAGTCCCATTCCTCACTTCCCTGTAAACCATTCCCTCTCACGTGTCCATCAACTCCCCCAACCTTCCGGCCACCCATCTACACTAGGGGGAGTTTTCGGTGGCCAATGAACCTACCAACCCGCACGTCTTTGGGATGTGGGAGGAAACCGAATCACCCAGAGGAAACCTACACAGTCACAGAGAGAACGTGCAAACTCTACACAGACAGCACTTGGTGTAAGAATCAAATCCAGGTCACTGGAATACTGCGACAGTAGCACTAACTGCTGCATCACTGTTCCACCCATAAAAATTAGTCTCGTCAATTTACATGCAAGTTTCCTTATTACAGAATGACAAATTTAACATAGAAGTTGTCAAAGCAGCTAGGGACAACCAAACATGCACAGAGCTGACTAACCTGACTGATATCAAACAGCTGACCCCAGTAGTGCTGTAGTAAGGTGGTCACTGATGATCCAATGGAACTCCTCCATTATTTCTCCCCTTAGCCTTCCTACTCCAAGGAGAACCATTTCAATTTCTTTTCACATTATTAAGTTCCTCGTCGCTGGCACCATTCCAGTAAATCTCTTTTGCACCTTCCCTAGGAGTATTGTGTTCAGTTTCGGGGAGTATTTTGCTCAGTTTCGGAGAGTTTGGTGTTCAGTTTCAGGGAATATGGTGTACAGTTTCGGGGAGTATTGTGTTCAGTTTCGGGGAGTATTGTGTTCAGTTCTGGTCGTACTGTTATAGGAAGGATACCATTAAACTAAAAGAGTGCAAGAAAGATTTACAAGGATGTTGCCAGGACTTGAGGGACTGAATTATAGGGAGAGGTTGGACAGGTTGGGCTTTTACTCCTTGGAGCGTAGGAGACTGAGGGGTGATCTCATAGAGGTAGATAAAATCATGAGGGGCACATACATGGTGAACGGGTTTCATTGCAGGGTTGGGGAATCAAAAACTAGAGGACATAGTTTTAAGGTTAGAGGTGACAGGTTTAATAAGAACCCAAGGGGTAACTTTTTTAGACAGTGGGTGGTAGATATATGGAACCAGCTGCCAGAGGAAGTGGGTGAGGCAGGTACATTTAAGAAGTATGTGGACAGGTTTATGGATGACAGGAGTTTGGAGAGATATGGGCCAAGTGCTGGGAAATGGGATTAGCTTGAATATACACCTTGGTCGGCATGGACAAGTATGGGCTGAAGGGCCTCTTTCCATGCTGTACAACTCTTTGGCCGTGACGTCCTTCCTAAATTAAAATGTCCACAACTGGAACCCTGCTGAGGCCTAACTAACGTTTTCTAAAAGTTTAGTGAAATATCCAATGCTTTTATATATCCTATACAAAAAGAATCATGTACAACATCTTTACTAATTTGTTCTACCACTTTCCACTTATTAATGGAGCAGAGGAGGCTGAGGGGAGACCTGACAGAGGTATACAAAATTATGATGGGCAAAGTTAGAGCAGATAGCAGATGCCCATCTAAGCCAGTCCCATTTGCCCACGTTTGGCCCATTTCCTGCTAAACCTTTCCTATCCATGTACCTGTCCGCATGTCCTTTAAGTGTTGTCATTGTACCTGCCTCAACTACTTCCTCTGGCAGCTCGTTCTACATGTGCACCACCCTCTACGTGAAGAAACTGTCCCCCAGGCCCCTTTTAAACCTTTCCCCGCTCACCTCAAACCTACGCCCTCTGGTTCATGATTCCCCAACCGTGGGGAAAAAAGACTTGAGTGCATTCACCCTAACTACACCCCTCATGATTTTATGCACCTCTATAAGGTCACCCCTCAGTCTCTTACACTTCAGTGAATAAAGTCCTAGCCTGCCCAACCTCTCCCTATATCTCATGCCCTCGTGTCTATAAGCAGAGGCCATAGGTTAGGTAACTGACCATTTTTGCCTGCCCTTTGCTCCCTGTGAGCCAACTAGTCTTCTATTCACGCTGACATCACCTCCTATATCATAAGCTTCTACTACCTCAATAACCTGCGATGCAGTACTTCATCAAATAATGCCATTGAACACCTTTCAGATTATTTGATTCCCCATTATCCACAGATGTTACCTCTTCAAAAGAACTCTAACTTATTAGTTAAGCGTAATATCCCTTTCACCAGAACCACACTACCTGTACACAATTACCTTCATTTTTCTATGTCCTGTTATAACACCCTTTAAAATACCTTCATTTTCCCTCTGACAGATGCCTCTTTAGAAATAAAAGAATCCTTCTTAGCAATCCCGTGGGAGCAACTGCACCATACGGACTGCAGCAACTCGACAACACATTCTGAAGAGAAATTACGGACGTAATAATCCCGGGCCTGTCGGAGAAGTATCCATCTCCATGAGGAAGCAGCTTTCATTAATAAAGATGCTCCTGGTGCAGTAGGTGAGGCTCGTTTGGGAGTTCAGTTTTAAGCAGA
The DNA here is from genome assembly GCF_009764475.1 of Pristis pectinata. Lineage (NCBI taxonomy): Eukaryota > Metazoa > Chordata > Chondrichthyes > Rhinopristiformes > Pristidae > Pristis > Pristis pectinata. Next base: position 94,337,978 of record NC_067414.1, read on the forward strand.
ATGCCAGGGCAGAGAAGGCCTCACTGTCACCCTCTCCCCTTCCCACACTGTGTAGATCGACCCCGGAATACGAACGCCCATTTTATGGACACCCCTACATATAAATGGGCTTCCATAATATTATTAAATTCAGAAGTCCAATGTACGACAGTCGGGCTGGCTTCCACCTTCTCTACACTTTTAGTAATTTTATAAGATATCTTTATCAGTCACATGTACATCGAAACACACAGTGAAATGTACTTTTGCATAGAGTGTTCTGGGGGCAGCCCGCAAGTGTCGCCAGGCTTCCGGCGCCAACATAGCACGCCCACAACTTCCTAACCCATACGTCTTTGGAATGTGGAAGGAAACCGGAGCACCCGGAGGAAACCCACGCAGACACGGGGAGAACGTACAAACTTATCCTTTCTTATCAGTTTTATGTGATTTTGACGCCATTCATTACAACACTATGGAGGTGTGGTTACCACAGAGTAACTTCTGCGTACTTTCTGACTTAAAGACAAAGTCAACTTATGGACGTCTGTAAAAACGGAACCCGATCGTTACCCAGTGATGGCCTGTACTCTGTTACTGATGGTGCAGCAGTTAAGTTACTCAGAGTTCAAATCCCAGCACAGTAGCTGCTGAATTTAAATTCAGTTAACAATCTGGAGTTCTGGAAAACAAACAATCTTGGTAATGATGGCCACTAAACAAACTACTGGATTGTAGTTAAAATAATAAACAAAATTAGTTCACTAATTGCTCTTGAGAGGAGGAAATCTGCTGTCCTTATCCAGTCTGGTGTATATGTCACTCCAGACCAGCCCCACTCTTAAAATGCCCTCTGAAGTTGCCTGATCATTGAGGGATGGACAGTAAACTCTGGCCCAGAACCTGAGCAATATAAATGCTCAATGCTGTCGCAGGCTGCTTGAACTGGCCAAGTGTTCCCATTGATAGGGCCAGTGTCCCTCACACAGCAGCAGCTCTCTGGAGCAATTCTCCACTCTGTGAAGTTGTAAGGTCTGCTTTAAAATATCATCAGCCAGCTATAGGAAAGATGTGATTAAGCTGGAAAGGGTGCAGAATAAGGACATTACCAGGACTAGAGGGCTTGAGTTATAAGGAGATACTGGATAGGCTGGAGTTTTGTTTTCCCCTGGAGCGTAGGAGGCTGAGGGATGACCTTTCAGAGGTTTATAAAATCATGAGGGGCATAGATAGGTGAATGGTTATAGTCTTTTTACCAGCATAGGGGAGTCTAAAACTAGAGGGGAAAGGTTTAAGGTATGAGGGGAAAAAATTTAAAGGGGACCTGAGAGGCACAGGTGGGTATATGGAACAAGCTGCCAGAGGAAGTGGTTGAGGCAGGTACAATTACAACATTTAAAAGCCATTTGGACAGGTACGTGGATAGGAAGGGTTCAGAGGGATATGGGTCAAACACAGGCAAATGGGACCAGCTCAGGTAGGCAACGTGGTGGGCATGGACGGGTTAGGCCGAAGGGCCTGTTGCTGTGTTGTACTGCTCCATGACTCTGTGTGCCTTCTACTGAATGGAGCCCGTGGGAGTGAAATCACTGAAGAAACTGTATGTTATGTGGCTGACCGCAAGGTTGAACTTCCCTCTTTGCACACAGTCCCAGAAAGAAGCAACAAACACATTCCTAATGGTCCTTCACCTTTAACAAGAGCTGGAAGAGCCTGAAAGTAGCTCAAGCCTGCACTGAAATTAGACTCCAGGGGCATGATGCCTTCAGAGAACGATAAACAACCTCGCATTTTCCTTTTCTCACAATATTTTGAAAGCTCAAATCCCATTTTAACAAAATGAGTTAATAGTGTGTTTAGTCGCAGTGTTAAATGTACTGGAAAACACTTTAACAAATCATTTGCGTCAGGAAGCAGCAATCATTCCAATTTGCTGAGCAGAGTTGTGCCAAAATAGATTGTGTGTGTTTTTTTTGTGTGATGTGTACATCACTGGCAAGGCCAGCATTTAGTGCTCATCCCTAATTGCCCTTGAGAGGATGGGGTTGAGATGCCTTGTTGAATCACTGCAGCCTGTTTGCTGAGCTTACTCCCAGTGTTGCTGTGGTGAGTTCTGGAACTGAGACCCAGTGACAACGAAAGAGCAGCCACGTGTTTCTAGGTCAGGGTCACGTGCGACCAGCAGATCCTGATTTTCCCAACAGTGGGCCACCCTCAACCTTCCCGGTGGTAGTGGCTGCATGTTCTCCACGTGCTGGCTTGCTTCTGCAGTGCGTCATGATTCTTGACATCCGCTGGGAGGTGCAGTCGAAGGAGCCTTTGTTTTCCTCAAACTTTCCCAAAGCCGGTAACCATCCCCTTATTCATTTGCCCGTTTTACAATGCGTGTCTGCACAGTGGGCACCGACAGATCACGCAGCCAGAGAGCATTGTGGCAGTGAACTCTGACCCTGTTCCTCATCTGCAGGACACCTCAGATCACACAATCATAGAGAGATACAGCACAGCAACAGGTCCCTCGAGTCCGCACTGACCAGGCTCAAGGACAGCTTCTATCCCGCTGTTATAAGACTATCAAAGACTAGTACAATAAGATGGACTCTTGACCTCACAATCTACCTTGTTATAGCCTTGCACCTTATTGTCTGCCTGCACTGCACTTTCTCTGTAACACTTTATTCTGCATTCTGTTATTGTTTTCCCTTGTACTACCTCAGTGCACTGATGTGGTGAAATGATCTGTGTGGACGGCATGCAAAACAAAGTTTTTCACTGTACCTCGGTACATGTGACAATAATAAACCAATTTACCAATTACCATCAACCACACATTTACACTAATCCTACATTAATCTCATTCTCCCTATAATCTATCAAATCCCAGATTCAAACACCTGTTGAATGCATTTGATTCTTTCCACATTCCCATCAACTCCCCCCAGATTCTACTACTCACCTGCACACTAGGGGCAATTTACAGCAGCCAATTAACCTACTGCACGTCTTTGAGACGTGGGAGGAACCTGGAGCACCCAGGGGGTGGGGGGGAAGAACCCACGCGGTCAGGAAGAGAACATGCAAACTCCACACAGACATCACCCCGAGGTCAGCATCGAACCTGGGTCTCTGGAGCTGTGAGGCAGCGGCTCTACCAGCTGAGCCACTGTGCCCATCCACCGTGCCTTCCCCTTGTCCAGAAGGAGCCCGCTAGTAATCAGCAAGAGGTAGCCTGGCAAGGGTCTCTCACTCCAGATCAGTGCATTGATGAAAAGCTGCCTTCCCACTGCTGCTCTCTGTGGGATTAGTTCACCTAGCAGGACATGGATTGGATATGCAGGGTTTCTGGAGCTCGGATCACACTGACTGGTAGATTTACACAGTGTGACCACTGTGAAAGTAGAAATCAGACACCTGCGTCAAGATTCTATCATCGGCAGGAATATTGGCCATGGGATCTTTTACATCAGGGAAAGCCAAACAAAGCCTTAGTTTACTGTCTCAGCTGACCGTCACTGGGCAATTCGGCACTCTCTTGGTCTTGCACCAAGATGTCAGTCCAGGTGATGGGCATGTTCTGCAGTGGAATCTGAATCAGTTTATAGCTCTTTCAATTTAGTAAAAAGACACTTCACAGAAGTAATATCAAATAAAATATGGCACCGGCCACATAAGGAGGTTTTAGGACTGATGAAGAGAAGTTTGGTCAAAGAGCACATTCTCCTCAGGTATCAAATTAAAACCTGAGTCAATCCAAACCGAACTGAGACCAAGGATTTACAATTCTGTTCATTCCTAACCCATCCACCTTTGTAAAGGTGATAATATCGAGCACACCATTGCCAAGGGTACTGCTCATACTTTCATTTCTTTTGTTATAATGGTATTGGAGGTGATATGGTTGTATTCTGTTTTTGTTCTTACCCTGTACTACCTAAATGCACTCTGTACTACTTCAATGCACTGTGTAATGAATGATCTGTATGAACGGTACGCAAGACAAGTTTTTCACTGTACCTCGGTACAAGTGACAATAATAAACCAATACCAATACCAATATTGCCAAGTATCACTGCCCTGTGTTTCTAAGTTTGTACGTGACTACACTAGTGAATTATCTTGGAATGGATGGGTCTGGCTTGATTCCGCTGTACTTCAAATCGATGTTGTTCACCATAGAAAGCATCCTATCCGGATGCTTCACGGCTTGGTATTGGCAACTGCTCTGCCTGCGACCACAAGAAACTGCAGAGAGTTGTGGTCACAGCTCAGCACATCAAGGAAACCAGCCTCCCTTCTGTGGACTCTGTCTACACTTCTCGCTGCCTCGGTAAAGCAGCCAACATAATCAATGACCCCATCCACCCTGGACATTCTCTCTTCTCCACACCACCCCCCCACCATCAGGCAGAAGATACAAAAGCCTGAAAGCACATACCATCAGGCTCAAGGACAGCTTCTATCCCGCTGTTATAAGACCATTGAATGGTCCCCTAGTACAATAAGATGGACTCTTGACCTCACAATCTACCTCGTCATGGCCTTGCACCTTACTGTCTGCCTGCACTGCACTTTCTCTGTAACTATAACACTAAATTCTGCATTCTCTTATTGTTTTCCCTTGTACTTCCTCAATGTACTGCTGTAATGAAATGATCTGTATGGATGGCATACAAAAGAAGTTTTTCACTGTACCTCGGTACATGTGACAATAATAAACAAATTTTACCAATTTTAATTTACTAGCACAAGAACAATAGGCCGAATGGCCTCTTCTGTGCTACTTTATTCTTACTTGTAAAGCTCAGCAAATTTGCCATTTCAATGGAGCCACTAGTTACTGACGTGCTAATTCATGCCATTTGACAGATGCTCAGGTCACACATTCGAACCCTCGTCACTAATAGTTTCAAAGTTCGACATCTCTCCAGACACAAATACAAGAGGCCTCAAGTTTGCTCTGGGCTGCCGCACACATAAGCAGATCTAAATGACGTCAAAACTGAAGGTTGTTTTCTCTTAGAAGTTTACAGGTTACAAGCTCAGAACACGTTGCAGTAATGTGTTTAAAGAAAAACTCCTCATGCATTGTTAGGTGGAACTAACACGCTCAATGGCTTCTTCAATTCTGCTACACCATGCAGAGAGGCAAGGGAGAGTGTTAATGAAGATATGTTCCAAATGGATCCTCGTGAGCCAATGAATGAGGCTCATTGTTCACACAAAAGACGAACTGAACGAGGATTCATCCCTTTTTACTGTGTCCGCAAATGCCCCCGCCAAAAAGGGTCTCTGAAGGGACTATAATCGAATTTCACTCAATAATTCCAAAAACGGTGAATAGAAAGCAATTATCCACCCATTGAGCTGGGCACAATGGGCTGAATGGACTCTTCTGTGCTGTTTGATTGTCCTTTGTCAAGCTCGGTAAATGTGCCATTGCAGAAGAGCCAGCAGTCGGATGCTGCAGCGGATCATACTTTCCGTGAGCTAAGAATGACGAAGCTGGAAACAAGCAGGCCAGCTCACTCTTCCACTCTCCCATGCTGACCGTTGATTCTTGCCGCAGAGCATGAAGGTGGGACAGGATCATGCCCAGAGGTGCCAGCCTCATGAGTAAAGAATGGCCACTTGACCGAGATCCTGGAAGGGTGTGTAGGGTATACAATCCCAGTCATGAATCCGAAATCCCAAGCTCAGTCTGGAATCGGGAATCTGTATTAACTTCCGAACTGCAAACAGAATTTCATTTTGTAGAATGAAATAAAAACAGAAGAAAAACTCAGCAGGTCAGACAGCATCTGTGGAAAGAGAACCAGAGGTTGAAGATCCTTCATCAGATTTGTACTGTACCAAAGTGTAGCAAGAATGATGGGTCTTCAGCCTGAGACGTTGACTGTTTCTCTCTCCACAGATGCTGCCTGATCTACTGAGTGTTTTCAGCATTTTTTTGCTTTTATTTCTGATTTCCAGCATCTACAGCTTTTTTTGATTTTCAACCACTGTATAACAACTCATCTGGTTTACTAGAGACACAAGAGACGGCAGGTGTTGGAATCTGGAACGACAAACAATGTACTGGGGGAACTCAGTCCCGAAGCAGGGTTTCAACCCGAAACGTCACTGATTCCTTCCCCCCCCACAGAAGCTGCTCAACCTGCTGAATCCCTCTAGCAGATTGCTTGTTGTTCAGTTGGTTTACTAGCATCCTTCCTTCAGGGAAAAGAAGTCCTCCCCCATGTTCTGGCCCTTTTGTGATTCCAGTCCCACGCTCCAGATTCTTATCTTTCCTCTGATATGTCCTGGCAAGCCGTTCCGTTCAGGGGCAATTAGTGACTGCCAATGAACACTGAAGTGAGTAGTGATGCCTGCATCTGATGAACAAGTACCATCAGCACTAGGGCAGTCTTAGACTTGGAAACTCCCAAGTATTAACAATGTGGACTGAATCATTAACCTGCACATGGCTGTAAAATGGGTTGGGTATGGTTTGGGAAAAGGATTATGTGAAACGTGCACTAATCTGAACTAAATTAAAGCAACTGCAATTCATTAATAAACCCCAATCGCCATGACTGAACAAACTGCACCCCCCTTAGTCGCTCGGTAACTTCTCAGGATATCTGTAGATGAGGAAGAAGGTAATTTTCTGCTTTTATTACGAGGATGTTGCCAGGACACGAGGGCCTGAGTTACAGGGAGAGGTTGAGCAGGCTACGACTTTATTCCTTGGAGCATAGGAGACTGAGGGGTGACCTTATAGAGGTGCATAAAATGATGAGGGGCATAAATAGGGTGAATGCGCACAGTCTTTTTTTCTCAGGGAAAGGAAATCAGACATCAGAGGGCATAGGTTTTAGCTAAGAGGGGAATGATTTAAAAGGGACCCGAGGGGCAACTCATTCACGCAGAGAATGGTGCGTAAATGGAGCCAACTGCCAGATGAAGTGGTTGAGGTAGGTACAAGACATTTGGACAAATATATGGATAGGAAAGGTTTAGAGGGATATGGGTCAAAAGTGGGCACATGGAACTAGTTTAGATGGACATCTTGATCAGCATGGATGAGTTGGTCCAAAGGACTGTTTCCGTGCTCTCTTACTCTAGGGATCTGTGACTTTAATTTGGCCAATTAATTTAGCAAACTGTTCTAGTATCCACCCACCCCGCCCCCCCCCCCCCCACCTGCTACATGTACTTTAATTAGGAGTGGATCCAATACTCCTTTCTAGGCACAACCTGCATACACACACACATTGCCCCTGGTGATCACTCCACAACGAGCCTATTCACTTGCCCTTTTACTAGCTCTCACAGTACAGCACTGCTCTTACTGTTACAATCCCATAAATGTCATGGTCATGTGAACTGCAAACTTAGCTGATGCCTTTGAACCAGTGCTTAAACACGGAAACAATTAAAATTCAGTCTGAATCAATACCAATCCCTCAGTTGGGCCTGGAGAGGAGTGTTGGACCCAGTACTAAGCAAAATGGGGCTGGGAAAGGGCAGCATGTGGGGCTGGGACATTTTGGGAAAAGGGAGGTTTAAAGCTGCAGCTCATTGATTCTGGAAGGGGGTGTGACTGTGGGGATGGGGGGAAAAAAATAAGTTACCACTACCATCTATCCCAACCCTTTCTTGCTTCAGATCCATCTTCAGAAAACAAGTGTCGGGCAAGCTCTTAGTACAGAAATAAGCACCTTGTTCCGGCAGCTCAAATGAATCAAAGCCATCTCCTTATCTCCTTTGTCAGTCCCTTGGGGCCAAGGATGATTTGCTTACATTCCAGTTCTTGGGTCTTGAGATAGCTGATGAGGGCAATGTGTGACTGCAGACTCTGTCACATGTGGGTCAGGAGATTCTTGACAGGGCAGGCCAGTGGGAGATAGTCCGGTCCTTCTGTGCTTTAAGCTAGAAAAACACTTATGATGACTTTCCCTGTGGCAAGCAGCTGGGAGGAAGACTGCTCTGTGGTTACTGCAGTCAGCTTTGTCTCTTTCCTTGAAGATGGTCATGATTATGACGCTTATGTCCGCCTCTTCCCAGGCATGGGAGATGGGCCCTACCAGGTGAGGCAGAGGTTCACTTGCACCTGCTCCATTCTGGTCTACTGCATTCAGAGCTGGCGATGTGGCCTCCTCAGCAACGGCAAGACCAAGTGTAGACTGGCTGGCTGTTGTGCAGAGCACCTGCCATCTGTCCTCAACGGGCATCCTGAGCTTCTGGTTGCACGTCATACAGCTCCCCATTCCCACGCCGAACTGTCTGTCCACAGCCTTCTCCGCTGCCTGCGTGAGGCCAAACACAACTAGAACCTCCATATTCCACCTGGGTAGTCCACAGCCCAACAGAGTGAACACTGAGTTTTCCCATTTCAGGTAAGCCGCTCCCCCGTTAAGCAGGTGATGTTATTCACCGACATTATTTACCCGTGTGATTTATTTCACCCAATCTCAGAGACCTGCACTGGGGACTTATCAGATATTTTGTTGACTTTGATGAAGGAACAGTATTCTTGATGTCAAGAGGATTAGAATACAAAAGTGAGGTGGCGATGCACAAGCTGCCCAAAGTCTCGTTCGGCTCCCATCTGGTGGACTACACAAGTGCTGGGTACCAAACCCCAAGACAGTTACATTAGCCTCGAAATTTATATTGGACGTATACCAGAGCTTCGAAGGTTAAGTTGTGAGGGTGGGCTGCAAAAACTTGGTTTGTGGCTGTATTTGAAATTTGAAGATAATCTAATTTTGTCATTATTAACCAAAATAATTAAGGGCTTTGATAGGATAGTTACAGAAAATCCATTTCCCATTGACAAGCTGAGAACAGGCGTCACACTAAAATTAGTACTAAGCCTTTCAGGAGAAATATTATGTTGAAAATTTTCCATTAAATGGGCTGTGAAATCCTCAACCTCTTTCTCCTTCCTTCCATAGGTTTGTAGGTGCTTGGTTGATTAAAAACTTTAAGGCTAAAAAATATACTTTTGTTAGTCAAGGGCAACAATGCAACAAAAGCAAGAAAATTGATTTGGTACAGATCCCGATGGTCTGTCTCAATAGCGAAACAGGTTCAAAGTGTTGTATAACTGACCCCCCTCCCCCCCCCCCCCCCCCCCCCACATGATAGGATTTATTTATGTGAAGCTGAGAGGATGATAGGTGCTATGTAAGTCTTTCTTCAGATCAACTAACTTCACACCAGTGGTTGGTGCAGACCTGGAGTCATAGAGTCATATAGCATGAAACAGGCCTTTTGACCTGACTCATCCATGCCAACTAAGATGCCTCTCTACATTAATCCCTTTTTCTTGCCTTTGGCCCATATCCTCTATTCCTTTCCTATCTGTGTACTTCTCAAATGCCTTTTAAACGCTGTAATAGTACCTGACTCTACGACCTTCTCAGGCAGTTTGTTCCATATACCCACCACTCTCTGTGTGAAAAATCTGCCACTTAGATCTCCTTTATATTTCTCCTCTCACCTTAAATCTATGTCCTCTTCTTTTAGACTTCTCTACCCTTGGAAGATGACTGCAACTACCTACTCTATCTATGCCCTCATGATTTTATAAACCTCAACCTCCTGCACTCCAGTGAGAACAATCCCAGTTTGGAACTAAAGCCCTCCATTCCAAGCAATGTCCTGGTGAATCTCTTAGGTACTCTTTCTCGTGCTACCACATCCTTTCTATAGTGTGGTGACCAGAACTGCACACAATATTCCATGTGTGGCCTAACCAATGTCTTGTACAGCTGCAACATGATGTCCCAACTCAAAAACTCTATAGCCCTGCAAGCAAGCTAAACACTTTCCTCACTACCCTATCCACCTGTGTTGTCATTTTCAGGGAGCTAAGAACTGGCACCTCAAGGGCTCCCTGTACACCCCTTGTTGACAATATCTCCCCATTTATTCCAAACATGCCTAGACAGATCAGATACAGAATAAACTAAGCATTCCCTTTCACAAAAGAAAGCTATCAACTGTTCTCTGGGACGATACTTTTATTTCAGACTTTTTCATAGTTTGACATTACCAAATGGAGCTAGTTTTGCTATTCAACTTATAACCACTGGCTTCAGATTTGCTCCCAAGCTCACGGCATAGAATATTACCACATACAGACAGACTGCTCAGTCTAACTGATCTATGCAAGTTGTTGTTCTGCAAAAGAATTGCTTCCCACTCTGCCTCTTCTAACCTCACTATCATATCCTTCTCAGCAAGGCGTAGAAGGCTACAGACTAAGTACTGGAAATGGGATTAGTACAGATGCACTTGATTTTTAAATGGTGATGACTGTGATGGACACGGTGGGCCAAAGGGCCCATTTCTTTACTGTTTAATTCTCCGACTCAAATGGCTCGAGTCAGCTTTCCTTTAAATGCAACTTGAATTAACTATTCTATATAATAATGTGTTCCAGATTCTAAGAGCTCTCTGGATAAAGGAATTTCTCTGAGCTTCATGCGGGATTGTGCACTGAGCGATCTTGCATCTCTCAGGGTAGCGTGCTGAGCCAAGCTGTCAGCCAAGAAACAACTGCCCCATTCTCTCGCTGGCTGAGGATCAGTCTGCCTATGCATCGGTGCTGGCATGGTGCACAGTGACTCAGACAAGATGTTTCCTCTGAAAATGCAGACACCTGATGGATTGAGGGTTTTAGAATCAGAGTGGAATGGATGGATCGGGCCCAAAGAAAACTCAAGCCAAAGCAAAGAAGATATTAAGGACAAGTTGCTCCCTCAGGAGCAAAGCAAGACAGCATGTTCCATGTTATTAATATGTATGTGGCTTCCTTTCTGTATTTACCCCCCCCCCCTTTAAATATCAGAACAATCTGTATTGAAATGGCTTAATATATTGACTGGGTGCATCTGTTGTTGAAACACCAGTAGTATGTATAGTTTGAGGTTAAAAACAGATGAGACATTTGCCTGCTCATGTGTGCTATAAATTGTTTTAATCCTCTCTGCCAAGATCAACTGAAGTATGGCTGGTGTGGCTATTTCTTGAACCCAGCAGGGGATCAGTTTGTATAGACTGCTAGAAAATCCACGCATAAACTAATTGTCTATGCGGCACCAGAGGAAAACAAAATAGCACAAATCTGGCTTTTGGGCTGATTATCTGACACAACAAGTGTGATGGGCCGCAATGAGGGCTGGAGAGTTTGCCTTTGTGAAGAGCAGCTCAATCAAGCAAGAATATTAAAGACAGCTACTTATTGAAGCTTCTCAGGGCCCTTAAAAACCTAAGAGCCAATCAACCGATCTTGTCCATGAGGCTGGTGGGGAACCATGTACGTAATGTTGATCAGGCAACACCAACCGAGTGCAATATGAACAGTTCTGCCACTCATTTTATTCAAGAGCTATATAGGCGTTGGAAAGGTGAGGGGGGGAAAAAAAACAAGTTTTACTGGAAATAATTTAAGAAATCTGAGATGATGCTTATCAGAAAATACTCAGCAGTTTGGGATTTATTCTCTAGAAAAGATAAAAAAAGAGTCATAGAGTTATACAGCACAGAAACAGGCCCTTTGGCCCAACTCATCCAGGTTGGCCGACGTGTCTTCCAGATCTAGTCCCATTTGCCTGCATTTGGCCCATATCTCTAAACCTTTTCTATCCATGGACCTGTCCAAGTGTCTTTTAAATGTTGTCACTGTACCTGCCTCACCCACTTCCTCTGGCAGTTCATTCTTATATAACCAGCACACTCAGTGTGAAAAGGTTGGCCCTTTAGGTCTTTCCCCTCTCACCTTAAACCTGCGCCCTCTAGTTTTAGACTCTCCTACCCTGGGAAAAAGACAGTGACCTTTCACGTTATCCATGGCCCTCATGATTTTATAAACCTCTATAAGATCATGCCTCAGCCTCCTTTGCTCCAGAGAAAACAGTCCCAGCCTATCCAGTCTCTCTCCTTGTTGCTCAAACCCTTCGGTTGGGCAACATTCTTGTGAATCTTTTCTGCACCCACTCCAGCTTAATCACATCCTTCTGACAGTATGGCAACCAGAACTGTACACAATACTCCAGGTGCAGTCTCACCAATGTCTTGTGCAGCTGAAACATGACGTCCCAATTCATGTACTCAGTGTCCTGTCCGATAGAGGCAAGCATGCCATATGCCTTCTTCACCACTTGTCTACCTGTGTTGCCACTTTCAGGGAACTATGCACCTGTACCCTGAGGTCTCTCTGTTCTACAACGTTCTCCAGAGCCCTGCCATTTACTGTGTAAGTTTTGCACTGATCTAACTTCCCAAAACGCATCACTTTGCACTTGTCTGAGTTAAGTTTCATCTGCCATTTCTTTGCCCACTTTTCCAGCTGATCTAGATCCTATTGTAACCTTAGACAACCTTCTTCACCGTCCACCACACCACCAATTTTGGGATTATCCGCAAACTCACTCACCATGCCACCTACATTCCCATCCAAATCATTAATATATTTAACAAACAACAGGGGGCCCAGCACTGATCCCTGCAGCACACTACTGGTAACAGGCCTCCAATCTGAAAAACAACCCTCCACTACCACCCTCTGCCTCCTTCCACCAAGCCAATTTTGTGTCCAATTGGCTAGTTTACCCTGCATCCCATGTGATGTCCCCTTCTGGATCAGCTACCACTTGGGACCTTGTCAAAAGCCTTACTAAAATCCATGTAGACAACATCTACTGCCCTGCCTTTGTCAATCCTCTTGATTACCTTTTCAAAAAAACTCAATTAACTTCGTGAGACATGATTTTGCATGCACAAAGCCAAGCTAACTATCCCTAATCAATGCTGAGGGGTAAGCTTATCGGTCTTCAAGGTTATAATTTGACAGGTTAGGGGTAGAGAAGACAATTTCAAGTTCCCAGAATTAACAGGCAGAAACATAAGGCTATCACCAGTAAATCCAAGAAGAAATTTCTTTAATTAGAGTGGTGAGAATGTGGAATCCACTATCACAGAAATAGCTGAAACAGCAGTACGGGCACATTTAAGGAGTACAGGGAGAGACTTTTGCTCGGGCTAGATGATTAAGAGTGGGAGAAGACATCTGGAGGATAAGATGTACCTCAGCAAGCACAGAAAAACTTCAGTCTCCATTTTACATGGGGCTATACAAAAGCTTCGACAATCTAAGCACAAAATCCTCAGTCAATACAATTCCTTAGCCTGTGGTCTATATGCCATGTCCGTCTATACTTAAATTACTTGGTCTCCACACCACCCAGAAATCGGCCCATTCAAACAAACGACTTGTTTCTAAGCCATCGTGACCTTTCCTGATCAACCTTTTAATACAATCCGATGTGAATTTTATTCTGGGTTTCACTATTTATTTAGGGTGAGGTTTGAAGATAAACTGTGTTTCGCGTGTGATCTAGCTTTCAATCATAAATCTGTTAGCTTTCAAGAAAACAAAACTGCTGGGACTTCAGCATTAGGTAGTCAAAGCACTCTTATCTCAGTGTCAGAAAGTTGTGGGTTCAAGCCTCACTCCAGGGACTCGATCATATATTGAAAAATAAAGGCTTGGCTGCAATCAATTCTTCTCATTGAGGAAATACATAGTTTAGATTCACAAAGAAGGTCCGTGAGCTGTGGCAGCAGAGTCACCAGGTCTCCACAAGTTATCAGCTTGCATTTCTTTGGCATCTTCAATGCAGTAAAACATCCCAAAGTGTTTCATTATGAGACAAAATTTGCTACTGAGCCACATGGAGATATCAGGAAAAACAACCAAGGTTTGGCCAATGAACATAAAACACAGAACATAGAACAGTACAGCTCAGGAACAGGCCCTTTGGTCCATGATGCCTGTGCTGACCATGATGCCAAATTAAACTGATCCCATCTGCCTGCATATGATCCATATCCCTCCATTCCCTGCATGTTCATGTGCCTGTCTAAATGCCTCATAAACTCCACTATCGTATCTGCTTCCACCACCCCGGCAGCCCGTTCCAGGCACCACCACTCTCTGTGTAAAAACCTTGCCCGCACATCTCCTTTAAACTTTCCCTTCTCACCATAAAGTTATGCCCTCCAGGATTTGACATTTCTACTTTGGGAAGAAGACTCTAACTATCTACCCTATCTGTGCCTCTCATAAGTTTATAGACTTCTATCAGGTCACCCCTCAGCCTCCAACACTGCAGAGAAAACAATCCAAGTTTGTCCAACCTCTCCTTATAGCTAATACTCTCTAATTCAGGCAGCATCCTGATGAACCTCTTCTGCACCCTCTCCGAAACCTCCACATTCATCTTGTAATGGGGCCGCCAGAACTGTACAGAATACTCCAAATGCGGCGTAACCAAAGTTTTATACAGCTGCAACATGACTTCCTGACGCTTATACTCAATGCCCTGATTGACGAAGGCAAGCGTGCCAAATGCCTTCTTTACCACCCCGTCAACCTGTGTTGCCACTTTCAGGGAACTATGATGTACAAATTTAGGTGCAGTTTAAGGAGCAGAAATATAGAGAACCAGGGAGATTTATGGAGCTTGGAACCTTGGCAGGTGAATGCACGAGTCACCAATGGGACAGCAAATGAAACAAAAGGAGCACAGAACTGGAGTGCTAAAACTCCAGAGGCAGAGAAAGAGGAAAAACCCTGGAGATGCTTGAATGCAAGGATAAAAATGTTCAATTCAAGGCTGTGAAGCTGAAGTAGGTTGGTAAGCAGGGGGCAAAAATTGAAAGGGATTTGACACAAAGAGAAAGCTTCAGAGGATGCAAGGAAGGAGGCCAGTCTGAAGAGCACTGACATAATCAAGACTGAAGATTTCAAAAGCCTGGACGTGGTCCTAAGCAGCAGACAGATTGATGCAGACAGTGTCACATAAATGAAAGAAAGTGGATTTAGTGATGGGGGTTTGGAAGCTCAGCTCAGGCTCAAACAGGACATTGAATTTGCAGACTGTCTGGCTCATCTTGCACTATCTTAATACACTGATGTAATGAAATGATCTGTATGGATGACATGCAAAACAAAGTTTTTCACTGTACCTGGGTACATGTGACAATAGTAAACCGATTTACCAATTTTAGACAGTGGGCTGGGCAAGGATGGAATTGATGGTCAGCGAACAGAATTTGTGATCAGAGTTAGAGACTTTCATCTTTCCACACTAAACAACTGAAGCAGCAACTAATAACATTGGAAGCAATGGCAACTAATCCAATTGCATACATACTAAAATGAGCCAGTGTCAGGAAATAGAGTCCTACAGCACAGATACAGGCCCTTTGGCCTCATGCATCCAAGCCAGCCATCAGGTACCCGTGGTCCATTGCCTCTTATACATGCGTGCAATTAAAGTGATGGGTAACTGGAAACTCGGGGTTGCCCCTGCGGACTAAATGCAGATGCCCTGCAAAGTGGTTACCCAACCTGCATTTGGTTTTTCCAATGTATACGAGACTGCATTGTGGATTGGAAGAAGTGCAAGTGAACTGCTGCTTCACCCGGAAGGAATGTTTGGGTGCATTGGTGATAGAAAGGGAAGAGGTAAAAGGACAGGTGTTGCAAATCTTGCAGTTGCCTGGAAAAGTGCAGTGAGAAGGGGAATGTTTGGTGGAGATGGGAAAGCAGAGCAGAGAGTCACAAAGGGAACAGTTCCTCAGGAATACTGAAATGACCAGGGAAGATAAGTATGAGAGTGGAATCTCATTTTAAGTTAACGAAGATCAGAGGTGCAGGAGGTAGATGAGATGCTCAAGCAACAGTGGTAGAGGGGAAGCCATGACGAAGGAGGAAGGAAGGCATCTCAGAAGGCAGCTGTGAAAGTCGTCACTGGAGCGGATATAATGGATACAGAGGAACTAGGAGGTTGGAATGGAGTTCTTATAGGAAGCAGATGTAGGAGGAGATAGCTGTTGGTGTCTGTGGGTTTGTATTGGATGCTTGTCGCTAACCTATTCCCTGACACAGAGACAGAGGGATCCTGAAACAGGAGGGTAGGAAGGTCGAGTTGGGTCCAAGTTTCCGTGTGATGTAGCTCAATGACTCAAATGATAGGTTAGGTGAAGCCGGCTGAAAATTGGCAGCAAAAGTAATGGCATTTTTTGTGTCCTGTATGAATGCAGTTGTAGGAAGAAGAGTTGCAGGAGAGAGTCCAAGTAGGACAAAAACAAAGATCGTTCCAGGCATCCCGCAAAAAGGCAAGTATAGCGGCAGGCAAGACATGCAAAGTTTGTGCAATGTATCAGAACTACAGCTTTGATTTGGACAAAATGCGTGGAGTTAAAGGAGAAGTTGTTCAGTCTGGAACATGCTTAGCCAAGTGCATGTATGTGTTGCTGGAAGGGAACTGGTTGGTCTTCTCATCAAAGAAAAAGCTGGTTTATTAATCATATGGCTTTCTGCACCACTAGAAACCTCAAATTCATTTCCGGATTTGGAAACATATCTAGCCAGACTTTGCATCTGCTAATCCAAAGGTGGTCTCAAACTAGTTCCTGCAAGGTGAGATGCCACAGCCAGATTGCCCATATTTAAGCATTTAAATTATTCTCCTTCAGAAAAATCACAATGGTAACCAGAGATAACTTAGATAAGGGAACAATACACCATTGTAACAGTTGGTATTCGTGCGAGTTTGCGGTGAAATGATTGTCGCTGGGCAGAGCAGAGGGAGCTTTACGCTACACAGATTTATAATCTGCTGACATCCAACACTGGTGCTTATCGTCAGACAGAGAAATGAGAAATGTTCCAATCCTCAAGACCGGGATCACTTGATGGGAAAAGGGGACCAAATGAAACTCTAGAACCTTTTACAGAAAGTAAAAGATGTGTTGATTCATGCAAGTATTCTCAAACTTTTATCCTGTTAACTGAATCTTTGCAGTTCTAAGAAAATCTACGCAGGGTAAGTCATGACACAGACTCCCAGGGCCTGAGGTATTGCGTTAAGATTAATAAAATATTTAAGTTAGCGAAGGGAAGATAAAAGTACGTAACTACAACATTCAATACAAAGGCAGAAATTTGTGCAAATGGATTTAATGTGCACTAATATTGCAATTAATTGGACATGGTTGCAGTCTGTGACTGAAAGCAGAGCCTTGTGTCAATAACCACCCTTGTACCACTCGACTGACGCAAAACATATATCACAAGACATGACAAGAACGATCCTTGCATGCCAATCATTTCTCCTGACTCAACAGCAACAAATCAGATGAATGGTCACAAAAATTGATTTGCAGAGTTCAGAGATATTGCAAGTATGTAGACTGGGCAGAGGAGTGAGCTTTGGGAGGATTCTTCCCTCAAATATTTGTCTCGCCACCACCTCTTGAGCATTGTAGAAAGAGGTAGGACAGCGAACAGAATACAAAGAGGAAAAAAAATACATTAAAGAATTGAATACTCTCACGCTGCAGTGTTATCAGGCTGATTACATGGGCATCAATCCATCACAAAGAATAATTATTCCTTTAATAGTGTAAACAATTCTTAGTCTATTCTACTATCCCCTTCTCATCAACCTTTACCGTTCTGCTTCAAGTCATCCACTGCTTCTCATGATTTGGGTGTCACTTTGAGACCAGCAATTATAGCCCATCCTCAGCTGTGAATAAGAAGATGGTGGTGAGTCATCTTCTAGAACCGTTGCAGCTCTTGCGACCACATGTGTTGCATGTTGTTGGGGAGTCCCAGGATTAAGACCCACAACCATAAAGGAACAGCAATATACTTCCTCAGGTAGTTACAGCGGTGTCCCCTGTGGCCATCCCCCTCTCAAAAAGATAGACTGTGTTGCATGTTGTTGGGGAGGATGTCCTCTCAGGGGAGTATAGTTAACAGGTGAGCTTGTGGCATCAAAATTGTACTGCTGAACTACAGGGGAGGAAAAAAAACCAGGAGAGCTGAAGTGACAGGGGACTCAGAATGGGACCCTCAAATGGTACGTTGCCTCCCTGGTGTCAGGATCAGGGATGTTTCAGGACAGCTGCAGGGCGTTCTGAAGGAGAAGGGTGAACAGCAGTGCTCGTGGTCCACATTGGTACCAATGATGTAGGCAGAGAAAAAGATGAGGTCCTACAACATGAATTTAGCAAGTCAGGTAGCAGATCCAAGTTTGAACCTGAAAGTTGTAAACTCTGGATTACTTCCAATGCCAGGTAATTCCCCTAGTCTAGGAATAGGAAGATAAATGAGATTATGCATGGCAAAATGGAAGGTGTAGAAGGCATAAGGGATGCTTCCCTTCATTAGCTGGGGCATAGAGCATAAGAGCACCGAGATGTTGGCACAACTTTATAAAATATTGGTTCAGTCACAGCTAGAACATTGTGTGTAGTTCTGGTCTCCTGGGATGAAATGCTTCAGTCATGAGGAAAGACTGGCTAAACTGGATTTCTTTTCCTTAGAGCAGAGGAGGCTGAGGGGGTACGATAAGAGAGTACAAAATTATGAGAGGCATTATGGATGGGTAGATAGTAAGAAACCATTCCCCGTTGCTGGGGTGTCTAAGACCAGAGGACCTAGGTTTAAGGTGAGTGGTAAGAAGCTTAGAACATAAGAAATAGGAGCAGGAGTCGGCCATCTGGCCCATCCAGCCTACTCCACCATTCAATAAGATCATGGCTGATCTGGCTGTGGACTCAGCTCCAACTACGTGCCTTTTTCCCATAACCTTTAATTCCCCTACTATGCAAAAATTTATCTAACTGTGTCTTAAATATATTTAATGAGGTAGCCTCTACTGCTTCCCTGGGCAGAGACTTCCACAGATTCACTACTCCCTGGGAAAAGCAGTTCCTCCTCATCTCCATCCTAAATCTACTCCCTCAAATCTTGAGGCTATGTCCCCTCGTTCTAATCTCACCTACCAGTGGAAACAACCTTCCTACCTCTACATTTTCTATTCTTTCATAATTTTATATGTTTCTATAAGATCCCCTCTCATTCTTCTGAATTCCAGCGAGTATTGTCCCAGGCGACTCAATCTCTCCTCATAGGCTAACCCCCTCATCTCCAGAATCAACCTGGTGAACCGCCTCTGCACCTCCTCCAAAGCCAGTATATCCTTCCTCAAATAAGGAGACCAGAACTGTATGCAGTACTCCAGGTGAAGCCTCACCAGTACCCTGGAGGGGATCTGAGGAAGAATTTTCTCACCCAGAGAGTGGTTATAATGTGGAACGCACTACCTGAGAAGGAGCGAGGAGGCAAAGACTCTCACAGTATTTAATAAATATCTGGAGGAAGACTTGGATCCCCAAGGCATCGTAGGCTGCAGACCAATTGCCGTTAAATGGGATTAAACTAGATGGATGTTATTCCTTTGTTTTGCACTATTTATTGTGTAATTTATAATAATTTAATGTCTTGCACTGTACCGCTGCCACAAAACAATCACTTTCACGACATACAAGTCAGTGAAAATAAACCTGATTCTGATTCTGAAGCTTTACCCAGGCATCTTCTGCATTCCTTCTTCTGGTGGGAGAGGTTATGTGTTTTCTGGGTGTGGTCAAGATCATCTTGGCATACTGCTATAATGCACTTTGCGGAAGGCATTTACTACAGTGGATGGGAGGAATAGTTAAGGATGGAATAACAATCGATCCAGCAACTTTGTTCACAATTTTATCAAACTTTTTGACATTCAGCTTGACAAGTGGGGAGTATATGATCACATTCCTGAAATGCCTTCCAGATAGTAATAAGGGCTTTAGGAGTCAGGAGGTGAGTCACTAACGGCAGGATACCCAGCCTCTGAGGAGTTCTGTGGATACTGTGTTTATGTAGCTGGTTCAATTAAGTTTCAGTCACTGGTGATCCCATTTATTAATGATGTCAAGGGAGATGTTGGAAATGGTCACCGCCTGGTATTTAAGTGGCAAGACTGTTGTTGGCTACTTTCCAGTCGCTTTAAACACATGAATGGGTGGCACAGTGGGATAGCTGGTAGAATATTCCGGGTTCGATCATGACCTCCGATGCTGTCTGTGCAGAGTTTGCATAGTCCCCTCATGACCTTGTGGGTTTCCCTCCAGGCATGCAGGGGGCATTGGTAGGTTAATCGACCGCAGTAAGTTATTTCTAGCGTGGGGACAGTGGCAGAATCTGGGAGGAGTCGATGGGAATGTGGGGTGAATAGATTACAGGGAAAGTTGTTCTGTGAGCAAACATACATTCGATGGGCTGAATGGTCTTTTATGTTGTGAAGAAATATGGATGAGGTGGGAAATACAATGGTCACACTAGAATTGCAAAGTTGCTCTTTTGGGTCATAGATTCCATGGGGCAAATTGCCATTTCACACTTTGAACATTCAAAATAGCTTTATCCAAAAGCACTAGACCTCCCCTAGAAGGTTATTTAAGATTACAAGATCCAGATGAATTGGGGAAGTGGACCAAGGAATGGCAGGTGGAATTACACTCTGACAAGTTTAAGGTTTTGCATTTTGTTGGGTTAAACCAGTGCAGACTTGCAGAGGAAATGGTGGGGCCCTGGAGAGTATTGTAAAACAGACAGACCCCAGGAGTACAGGTACATAGTTCTCCAAAAGTGGCGATACAGTTAGGCAGGGTGGTGAAGAAGGCACTTGGCACACTCACCTTCATTGGTCAGGACATCATGTTGCAACCGTACAAGTTGTTGGTGAGACTACACTTGGAATATTTTGTGCAGTTCTGGTCACCCAGCTAGAGGAAGGATGTCAATAAGCTGAAAAGAGCGCAGAAAAAATTCACAAGGATGTTACCAGGACCGGAGGACTTGAGTTATAAAAGAGGATGGATATGCTGGGACTGTTTTCCCTAGAGCACAGAAGACTCTATATAAAATCATGAGGGGTGTAATTGGGGTGGATGGCCACAGTCTTCTTCCCAGGGTAGGGGAGTCTCAGACTAGAAGACATAGATTTAAGGTGCGAGGGGAAAGGTTTACAAGAGACCTGATGGGCAACCTATTCACACAGAGGGTGGTGCATATATGGAATGAGCTGCCAGAGGAACCAGAATCAGATTTATTATCACTGACATATGTCGTGAAATTTGTTGTTTTGTGGCAGTACAGTGAAAGACATAAAAACACTGTAGAGGTGGGTACAACTACAATGTTTAAAAGACACTTTTAGACAGGTACATGGATAGGAAAGGTTTAGAGGGAAATGGGCCAAACACAAGCAAATGGGACTAGTTCAGATAGGTATCTTGGTCAGCATGGACAAGTTGGACCAAGGGGTCTGTTTCTGTGCTGTATAACTATGACTCATGACTCTATAATACGATAATCTCTTCCCACAGAATGGAGGGGCAGGACCTGAAAACACACACCAAAACAACAAGCTGTGGAATAGTCAACAGTTTGCAACATGCCATGTTTAGAGGTCTACTAACTTGTTTTCCAAATACACAGAGACAAAGGAAGAGCATTGTGCTTGAGTACCACACTGACAGACAGCCAGTCCAGATTGCAAAAGCCAGCTGTTATTCTGTGCACAAAACAGCAACACGTGGCTCAGTAGCACAGAGGCAGCAGTCAAGTATATTTTTACTTCAAAACAAAACCAGGGGAGAAGAAAAATACCCTGCCACAAAATTCTTTAAAATATTCTACCTGTTGAGAGCAATTACTGCTGGCATTGGAAGTAGATGTTGCCAGAATTGGGGATGCTTGATGAATTTGAGGGTAAATAAAATAGTCATCGCCGATCAGAAAAGGATAACTTAAAATGACTGATTTTCAACGGAAGGCAAAACCATTTTCAAAGGAGTATTCGAGTTTCCATCACCAGTTATTTTCAGACAAACGTGTTTTATAACTTTCTTGAAAGCAGTAAGCAGGAAATCATTTTAAAAGAATGAAGAAAGTATCTTTTGCTCTTTTCTAAGAGCAAATGCTGCAGGATACCAGTGAGCTTGGAATGAAATTGGGAAGGAGGGTTGGATAGACTTTAAAGACTGCTAACTCCAACCAGGAGCTGAGGAATTCTGGAAAGCAGTGAGCTGGAAATGAAGCCAGTGCAATGGATGACTATCTTAACACAACAAGAATGCAGGAAAAACACTTAGTGAGATATCTTTCCTTAGTAAATGAGAGGAAAACTTAGAAGCTTAGGGAACCTGCAGTGGTTATGGTCCAGATGAAGGGTCCCGACGCAAAACAACAACTGTCCATTTCCCTCCACAGATGCTGCCTGACCTGCCGAGTTCCTCAAGCAGCTGGTTTTTTGCTCCAGATTTCAGCATCTGCAGTTTCTTGTATCTCCATGGTTTTGGTAATTGAGTCACAGATACAGGTATTTCAACAAGTCCTGAATCACACAAATACTACATTAATCCCATTTTATCCTCCTCATATCTGCATCAACTCCCCCCCATATTCTACCACTCACCTACAGATTAGGAGCAATTTACGGTGGCCAATTAACCCACCAACCCACACATCTTTGGGATTTGGGAGAAAACCTACACAATAACCGGAAGAAGGTACAAATCCACACAGACAGCACTGGATATCAGAGTTGAACCTGGAACTTTGAGGCTGTAACTCAACTGGCCACTGCCTGGGCTAATATTGTGATGAGAAAAGTTTACATTTATATAGTGCCTCCACATCTTTAGACAATGAACAAGATTTAAGTAATGTTATATTAGCATTTGCTGTTATGTTGCCCACAGCAGGATCTTTTAAACAATTTGCCTGTGGTGTCATTCACCTTGCAATCATCTCTTTTGTTATTTAATCCCTCCCACCTTCCATTCTTTCCCAGACCTGTCTCTTTTTCTCTCTGTCCCTTCTCCCTTTTATCAGCATCTTAAAACCTCCGTATCTCTAACTGTTCCTAGTTCTGATTAAAGTGTTAAGGTTCCGTCAATGAGCTGTTTCTCTCTCTCCGTAGATGCTGCCTAACCTGCTGAGTATTCACTGTTCTTACTTGCTTTCCTCTGCAGTATTTTGCTTTTACATTAGGGGAACTCCACACTTTTCTTCAAGCAGGATTGCTATTATCCATTGAAGTGCTGAAAGAGAAGCCTGGAATGATCTGTTTAACAGAGCAGGCAAAGGGTGACACTTCTGACTGCACCCCTATTGGGTAAATTGTGTTCAAGGCTCTAGAGCCCAGTTTGACTGAATCCTGAGTTTCTCGGCCTGGAAGCAAGAACCACAACTTGAACCGAGGAGGTTATTGAAATGGACAAGTGAGTGCACATTAAGATAAGATATCTTTATTAGTCACATGTACATCAAAACACTCAGTGAAATGCATCTCCTTGCGTAGTGTTCTGGGAGGCAGCCCGCAAGTGTCGCCACGCTTCCGGCACCAACACAGCATGCCCACAACTTCCTAACCCCTACGTCTTTGGAATGTGGGAGGAAACTGGAGCACCCGGAGGAAACCCACGCAGACACGGGGAGAACGTACAAACTCCTTACAGACAGTAGCCGGATTTGAACCCAGGTCGCTGGCGCTGTAAAGTGTTACACTAACTGCTACACTACCGTGCCAGCCCATGAACAACATGAATTAGTGCAAGTAACCATGCCCAACTGAGAAACAATGCTGCCCTTTTTCATTCTTGTGTCCTCAAGAAGCAGATGGGAAAGGAATGCTCTGGTTCAGGGATGTCCTTGACCCTATCTCCATACACTCTGCCCCAAATTCTACTTTATCTGCTTTCTGTACGTATCATCTAGCTGGTAACTACCTACATCGGTATGCACTGTAATCAGGAGCTCCAGTAGGAAAATTGTGTATCTTATCCTTTAGCATCCCTTACCATGAATGAGCTTTGGGGAAAGATTAGTAATTAACACTAGTATTAAATTTAACTCAGCTCCTGAATATTTTTAGGTTATACTCTAAAGAGAGTTGCTTTGAAGTATTCTCTCCGCACTTTTATTAATCCTTCCAAAAACACCTTGTTGGATTTCTACCCACCAACCAGGGCTGATTCAACCAAGGAAATGACCCTGCGAAAGGTTTGATGATTAATGGTATTTGGGATCGCTACAACACAGAAGAAACACTTCTCTTCTAACTTCCATCAGCGTTAAGTTTAAAGATCTTTCCCTGGTGACATCTCTGCGGGTCATTTGAAGCAGATATATAACTAATATATCTTTATTAGTCACATGTACATTGAAACACACAGTGAAATGCATCTTTTGTGTAGAGTGTTCTGGGGGCAGCCCGCAAGTGTCGCCACACCTCCGGCACCAACATAGCACGCCCACAACTTCCTAACCTGTACGCCTTTGGAATGTGGGAGGAAACCGGAGCACCCAGAGGAAACCCACGCAGTCACAGGGAGAACGTACAAACTCCTTACAGACAGCGGCTGGAATTGAACGTGGGTCACTGGTGCTGTAATAGCGTTACACTAACCGCTACATTACTGTGCCTGCCCAAGTAACTAAGTACTTAGAACATAGAACAATACAGCACAGGACAGGCCCTTTGGCCCACAATGTTGTGCCGAACTAATTAAATCAATGACTCCCAGTTGATCTAATCCCTCTTCCCCACACATTGACCATATCCCTCCCTTCTCTGCATATTCATGTGCCTATTGAAGAGTTTTTTTAAATGCTCCTATGCTATCTGCCTCTACCACCACCCCACATCTCCACATCCTTCCTATAATGAAGCGACCAGAATTCAATGCAATATTCTAAATGTGGCCTATCCAGAGTTTTATAAAGCTGTAATAGAACTTCCTGGCTCTTGAACTCAATACCTCGACTAATAAAGGCAAGCATGCCATATGCCTTCTTTACCACCCTATCAACCTGTGCAGCCACTTTTAGGGAGCCAAGTATCTAGACCCCAAGTTCTCTCTGTTCATCAATGCTGTTAAGGATCCTGCCATTAACTGTGTACTCTCCCTTTATGTTGGATCTCCCAAAGTGCAGCACCTCACACTTGCCCAGATTAAACTCCATCTGCCACTTCTCCGCCCACTCTGTAACTGATCTACATCCCACTGTATCCTTTGGCAATCTTCTATCCTATCTACAATACCACCAATCTTTGTGTCTATCTTGTGCACTTTAGTGTGACCAAACTAAGTTAAATTGCGTACTGCAAGGGATTGCTCCTGGAAAATTCCAGTTAATCTCCTTGAGACAAGAAAACCTCAACTCAAAAATATACACTCATCATATACACAAACTGGAGAGATCTCATTAACATAGCAAATCTGATTTAAAGAATTACGACCAGAGGCAATACTGCAAGTTAAGGCATAGAAATTGATGATTATCAATAAAAACCTGCAAATTACTTTAATGCACTTCTGTCCTATAGTGCCAGAAAACCTGAATATAAGGCAAGGTTTTGAGCTTTAACTCTTAACGTGATATTGTTGGATGCACCAACAATATACAGATGTACTTCCCTTTTGGAAATGACCAAATTGTAACTCTTGTGACAAAGCCAGTAAGATATCTTTATTAGTCACATGTACATCGAAACACACAGTGAAATGCATCTTTTGTGTAGAGTGTTCTGGGGGCAGTCCGCAAGTGTCGCCACGCTTCCAGCGCCAATATAGCACGCCCACAACTTCCTAACCCCTACGTCTTTTGGAATGTGGGAGGAAACCGGAGCACCTGGAGGAAACCCACGCAGACACAGGGAGAACGTATAAACTCCTTACAGACAGCGGAGGGAATTGAACCTGGGTCGCTGGCGCTGTAAAGCATTATGCTAACCACTACACTACCGTGCACTGTTTTGGCTTTTGTTTGACTCCAATGCAAGATGTACAGCTCATCAAAACCAGTTATTTTTTTAAATCAAATTGCTGTTGATTCTAATCTTAAATGGAGGGGTTGAAAAAGATTTTGAAATTAAATAATGGTCAAAAGTCAGAAAAACTATTTCCCTGAGCCACTGCCTCCCTTGTGCTCTCTCTACATCGCGATAAAGGCAAGCCCTTCTCCCTTCCAACACATTCCATTAAACTGCTGACTATCCAACCTCACTTTCCAGCCACAGTGATAGATGGTACTGTAAACTGAGCCCCTGCTTCATGCAATGTCACTCTCCTTCAAAAAACAGGCAGCAATCGATCTTCTCAAAAATAAAGATTTCATTTATCCTTCCACGAAACCTACAGCTTCATCTGCAAGCTCCCTTTCCACTCCAAAACCCCTTGTGGTTAACTATGCCTGCCTCTTGTGCAAACTATCTAGATACATAGAACAGTACAGCACAGGACAGGCCCTTCGGTCCACGATGTTGTGCCAAACTAATTAAACCAATGACTCCTAATTAATCTAATCCCTCTTCCCTGCACATTGACCATATCTCTCCCTTCCCTGTATTTTCATCTGCCTATCTAAGAGTCTCTTAAACACTCCTATGCTATGTGCCTCTACCACCACCACTGCTGGCAGTGCATTCCAGGCACCCACCACTCTCTTCATAAAATAACTTCTCTCGTACATCTCCTTTGTACTTTCTCCCTCCCACCTTAAATACAAGTCCTCTAGTACTAGACATTTCAATCCTGAGAAAAAGATACCGGCTGTCTACTCTATCTATGCCTTGCAGAATTTTATAAACTTCTATCAAATCTCCCTTCAGCCTCCACCACCCTGGAGTGAACAGCCCCAGCTCATCCAACCTCCTCATAGCGCATGTCCTCCAATGCAGGCAGCATCCTGGTAAACCTCCTCTGCACCCTCTTCCAAAGCCTCCATATCCTGAAGCAGTCAGTATTTTGTTTTTTTTATGTCCTTTTTGTTAAAATCCAAAGCGCTGCTGTAGAATATAACAGAAAGTTACTGGTTGGTGATTCTACAGAGCACCATTGGAACATGGATTTGGAAAGAAGCAATGAGGAAAGCGTTTGCAGTTTATATCAGTGACTGGGCCAGTTTTAAACCAGCAATAAATTATTCAAAAGACATGAGGGAAGCAAGCATACCATATATAGTCCATAAAATTTCATAGGAGATAAAAGAGCAAATTGTAAGCAAATTTCATGTCATGAAGAAGCAAAAGAGCAGTAACAGTGGGGTATATCAATTATCCTAAAATAAACTGGGATACACTCAGTGTAGTAAGTACAGAGGGCAAAGAATTCTTAAAGTGAGTTCAGAAGGACTCTTTTAGGCAGGCCCAGAGAGAGGTAGGGGATGGCGGGGGAGTAATTCTGGATTTAGTTTTAGGGAACAATTATGGGCCGATGGATGGAGCATTATTGCAAGAGCATTTTGTGGGATTTACTATAATTGAGTTAGTTATAGCATTATTATGGAAAAGGACAGAGGTCAAATAGGTTCTAACTTGGGGTATGGCCAACTTTCCTAGACTGAGAAGTGATTTTAGCAAAAGTGCACTGGAAGCATTTCAAAGGCAAATCAGTCTCAGAGCAATGGAAGACATTCAAGAATGAAATTCAAGGGGTTCAAAGTAAACATGTTCCCACTAAACCAAGAGTGACCATGCCAAATCTAAAGCCCCTTGCAGAGAGGATAGATAAAGTTAAAAAAAAACAAAGCTTATGTCAAACAATGGGAGCTGAATGCGGCAGAGAACTTTGAGAGTTCAGAAAACAGGAGAGAAATGAAAAGGGAAATGAGGAAAGCAAAACAAGGACATGGGAAAGTATGTGTAAGTTCAAAGAAGATCGAGAGTTTTACCTACAGAATTAGCAAAAGAATAACTAAGAGTAGGACATATTAAGACCAAAGAGGTGCGCAGAGGTGAAGGATGGAGGTAAGATTTTAGACCTACTTATTACGAGAGGAGGCCATTCAGCCCATCAGTCTCATTCTCCTAAACCTACTGCCTTTCATGTGTCCATCAGCCTTTGGTTTCCTTTGCCACTTACCTACACTTGGGATAATTTACAACAGCTAGTTAACCTACCAGCGTGTCCTTCAGACGTGGGAGAAAACTGGAACAAAATGTGCAAACCCCACATAGAATGCACCAGAGGTAAAGATCAAACCTGGGTCGCTTGAACTGCAAGGCAGTCACTGTTCCGTCCCTGATGAATATTTTGCAGCTGCCTCACAGAAGAGGGAGACAATACCCATGTTCTGGTTAAGGAGGAGAGGGGTGCAATCTTTAATGAGATGACTGCCGCAAGAGAGGAAGTGTTAAGTGGTTTAGCATCTTTGCAAATGGATAAGTTTCCAGGCCCAGATGAAATACAACCCAGGCCAGTAAAAGGTAGAAAGAAATAGTTCTGACTACAAATTTTCACTTGCTGTCAGAGGGGCACCAGAATATTGGAGGATTGCCAACATTGTATTAATGTTTTAAAAGGGAGGAAAGGATAAAAAGGTCGGTTAGCTAACTAATAAGTGGGGAAATTAATAAAGTCAATCCTGCACTGATTAATGCAAGACATTCAGTAAGGGAAGGTCATATCCAAGTAACTTAAATAACTTTTTGAGTAAGTATTAAGGAATGTTCATGACAGCAGTACATTTGATACAATCGAAATGGATTTTCACGAGGTACCAAATGGGAGACAGGATCAAACAGACAAATTGGATCTAAATTTAGCTCTGTAGCAGGAAACAATCGGCCAAGATTGATGGGTGTTTTTCTAACTGGAAGACTGTTACACTGAGGTTCCACAGTACTCAGAATCTTGTTTTATCAGTTAAGTAATATGCATGATTAGTATGGGCATGAAAAAAATTGTAGAAGATACAAAAATTAACAGTGTGGTAACAGTGAGGAGGAAAGCTTTGGACTGCAAGAATGTATGCCATAGAGTCAGAGTCATACAGCATGGAAACAGGCCCTCGGCACAACTGATCCATGCCGACCACGATTCCCATCTAAGCTAGTCCCATTTGCCTGTGTTTGATCCATATCCCTATAAACCTTTCCTGTCCATGTACCTGCCCAAGTACCTTAAAAATGTTGTTAATGTGCCTGCGTCAACCACTTTCTCTGGCAGCTGATTCCATATACTGACCACCCTCTGGGTCAAAAAGTTGCCCCTCAGGTTCCTATTCAGTCTCTCCCCTCTCACCTTAAACCAATGCCCTCTCAATGTTGATTCCCCAACCTTGGGAAAAAGACTATGCACATTCACCTTATCTATGCCCCTCATGATTTTATATAAGATCACCCTCATTCTCCTATGCTCCAATGAAATGTCCCAACCTGCTCAAGCTCTCTCCATAACTCAGTCCCGAGTCCCAGCAACATCCTCATAAATTTCCTCTGCACTTTTTCCAGCTTAATGGCATCTTTCCTATAGCAGGGTGACCAAAACTGAACACAATATTCCAAATGCAGCCTCACCAACATCTTGTACAACTGCAACACAACGTCCCAACATCTATACTCAATGCCCTGACTGATGAAGGCCAGTGATCTAACTTTCATACCACCCTACCATGCGGAACCTTATCAAAGTCCTTACTGACGTCCATGTAGACTACATCTACCATCCCACCCTCATCAACCTTCTTGGTTGGTTCTTCAAAAAAAACTCTATCAAATTTGTGATACATGATCTCCCACACACAAAACCATGCTGACTCTCCCTAATCAACCTCTATCTTTCCAAATGCATGTTTATCTTATCCCTCATAATCCCCTCTAGTAAGTTACTTACCATAGATGTTCGGCTCACTATCTATAGTTCCCAGGTTTTTCATTGCACTCTTCTTCAGTAAAGGCACAACATTAGCCACCCTTCTGGCACTTCACCCGTCGCTCACGTGATGCATATATCTCAGTCAGGGCTGCTGCAATTTCTTCTCTAGCTTCCCACAGTGTTCTTGGATATACCCGATCAGGCCCTGGAGATTTATCTATCTTCATACATTTTAGCACATCCAGCATCTCCCCAGGACATGCCCATTAACTATCTCAAGTTCTGAGGTCTTCATATCTTTTTACACGGTAACAACAGAGGAGAAATATTTATTGAGGGCCTCGCCCATCTCCTGTGGCTTTACACAAAGATGTCCACTTCAGTTTTTGAGGGGCCCTATTCTCTCTCTAGTTACTCTTGTTCTCCTTAAAATAAAATCTCTTTGGATTCTTCATAATCTTCTCTGCCAGAGCTATCTCATGCCTTTTTTTGCCCTTCTGATTTCCTTCTTGAATATACTCCTCCATCCCCTATACTCCTCCAGGGATTCACTTGATCCCAGCTGCCTGTACCTGACCCATGCCTCCTTTTTCCTGACCAGATCCTCAATATCCCTCGTCATCTAGGGCTCCCATTCCCGCCAGTCTTTCCCTTGACTCTAACAGGAACATGCAGACTTTGCACTCGTGTTATCTCACTTTTAAAAGCCTTCAACTTGCCAGACATCCCTTCTCCCGCAAACCACCTACTCCAATCAACTTTTCCAAGTTCCCGTCTAAAACCTTATAAATCTGCCTTGCCCCAATTTAGCACTTTAACTTGTGAACCAGATCTGTCCCTTAATTAATTTAAAACTCATAGAACTATGGTCACTGGTCCCAAAGTGCTCCCCATTGACACCTCAGTCACTTGTCCTGCCCTATTTCTCAAGAGTACATCAAGCTTTGTCCTCTTGCTAGTTGGCCTTCTGTACATTGTCTGAGGAAACTTTCCTGAACACCCTTTACAAATGCCACTCCACCTAAGCCCTTAGCACTATGGCAGTCCCAGTCTACATTAGGAAAGTTAAAACCCCCTATTATGACAACCCTATTATGACAACCCTATTATTCTTGCAATTTTCTGAAAAACCCTCCATATTTGTTCCCCTAATTTCCGTTACAGGACATTCCCTCAGTAATTTAATATCGGACTATTGCCGTTGAATATTAGGGGACCTATAGTACAATCCCAACAAGGTGATCACCCCCTTCAGCTCCACCCATATAGCTTTACAGGACAATCCCTCAGTGATTTAATATCGGACTATTGCCGTGACGTTCTCCTTAATTAGAAATGCAATTTCCCCCTCTTCTCTTTCCCTCCACCTCCTTCCCGCCTATCGCA
This sequence comes from Pristis pectinata, assembly GCF_009764475.1. Lineage (NCBI taxonomy): Eukaryota > Metazoa > Chordata > Chondrichthyes > Rhinopristiformes > Pristidae > Pristis > Pristis pectinata. The sequence goes on from NC_067414.1 coordinate 94,368,902, forward strand.
CCTGTACCCTGGAACATTAAGCAGCCAGTCCTCTCCCTCTTTTAGCCATGTTTCTGTAATATCCCAGTCCAATGTAACTATCCGTGCCCTGAGTTCATCTCAGGCTGAGGAATGGCACTGTTGAGAGTTTCCAGCATTTTCTATTTTTAGTTCAGATGTCTGGTAAATGCAATTGTTTTGATCTCCAAATTTCCATTCCCAGACAGCTTCAATCCAAGAGGATTAAGGTAAAAAGGTGAGAAACTGACTATGCATTAATTATAAACTTCTCAAGTTTACCTTATTGATCGATAATACCAGAGGATTGGACGAAAGTAAGCCCTGCATCTTTGTTCAAATAGTGGCAAACCAAGTAACCACAGGCTACCATATTCAGCATTAGTGCTGGGAAAATTGCTGGTTAACATTTTTAGGGATACACCCTGGTGAGGAATTGGCCAGGTACAGTTGCTTCGATTGAGTGTGCAAGATTCGAAGATGTTGCTGAAGTTTAAACTGAGCCAAACAGGTATTTTCTTAAAGGTCAATGAGGTCGTACATAGAATGGGAATAGTATAGATGGGATTTCATTAAACATTTGACATGATTTAACATGACAGATCTCTAATTAAAACTGACGCAAATGGAAGTAGATAACCCCCACACAGTGTATCATCATGCCTGATGCGCCTTGACCCACTTCTATGATTCTTCCTTACTGAAGTCCATCACAGATCTCTTCACAATAATCAGGATGACCATCACCAACCTCTGGACTTTTCGCAATTCCTTCCAAATTACCGCCCATTGCCAATTTTAGTTTCTGAAGCTCCCTGATTTTATTCCAGTAAACAAGGTATAAACTGTTCCAATGGAACAGACTAAATTTCTTTCATCACTGCTGCATGTGAACGTTGTGCCAAAAATGAAAATTTCCTCCAAGGATAACCAAACTAATTAAAAAGTTGTAACTTCTAATGGAAACTTCTGTAGATGGGCAAAGAAGTCGGCATGGACATGGTGGGCCGAAGAGGCCAGTTCTGTGCCGTATGACTCTGTGATTCTGTGCCAATTTTGCTACTAAGTCTGGTTATGTTCTGTCTTAATACAAATGCTGATTTGATTACAGAGAATGACTATCGAACCATAGAACCACAGAACAATACAGCACATTACAGGCCCTTCGGCCCACCATGTTGTGCTGCCCAATTTGAAAATTTGAGACAAATTTAATCAAGCATTGAAAAAGGGAATTCGAAAACATGAAGAAAGATATTGAAATCTACAAGAATATGGGTCACAGTTTCAACATAAGGAACTGTGTAGGAATTCACAAGCCAAATACCCCTTTTAATGCTGGATGTGTCTTACTCTATGAGCTAAAAACAAAGCAATAAAATTATCATTTTGTCTAGTCCTTCATGTTTTGTACATAAGGAAAAAGGCAGGAAAATAAAGGGCTAATGACAAAGTTGTCGACGGCTGCTGTTGACCTGAATTCCGGGCAGATTCTGATCAGCAAGCAGTAAAAAAAATCCATGGGAGATTTTAAATGAAAGATGTCAAGTCTCATCCTTGCCAGAACATTAACATCTGCCTCCTGCTACAACAGTTTGATGTTGAATTCTAAGCCACAACAGCCAAGATTGACAAGAAACCCGATTCAAAAATGGAAATGCAAGGTTGGATAACAAAGAAAATTAGTACCCAAGCTGTAAATTTTAGGAAGAATATACTGCCAGCTGACTACTAAAGAGAAAGAAATTGCCTCCTCCCAGTCCTTTGATTAAATAGACGAAGTAAAGCCAGGAGCTGAACACTAACGCTGATCCATTGCTGCTTTACAATAGCAGTGGCAAAACTCCAAGTGGATAGTCACATAACCACCCAAATGCTACCTCCAGCAGCTCCAAACAGCAGATGATGAAACCTGTCTGTTGGCCACTGGGTTGCACAATGCCTGTTATCATTCGATAATTAAACAAAGGGGAAAGAGTCCAACATTTATATTCCGAACGATTGGCATCTTCCAGGTGTGCCCCTCAGCACATGATTTGGACAGCCACCCAAAGCACCTGGGGACACAGCCTCCTGATGTGCTTTTAACAGCACACTCTTCCCAGTGCCGGATATACATCAGTTGTTCAATTGAAGAATTCAACACTATAAAAAGTCCAATGTTGCCTGCAGAGGCAAACAAGCAAGATGGAAACAGACTATATAGTATAAACTGGTGAAACTTTCAATATCCTGTGAGTTAAATTAAACTGGAGACAAGGTTTAAACAACAAAACGTGCATGTCCCATGCATATTTACTTCCTAATCTCATTCAGAGCACGGATTAAACGCTCTGTCTGAACTGAGCAACTCACGAAAGACCCAGCAGCAAGACTCCATGCACTTCATCTGTCTGAAAGGACATGAATGGTTCAAACAGGATCCAAACTAGACATGGGCAACGTGGTCACTTAATGTATAATGCAAACAGTGGAATATCAAAACTTCCTCCATCTCCCAGTGGGGCAATCCAGACCAGGCAGTGCATGAGGAGACCAAAAACAACATTCATAAAGTATGGTAAAAGTTACAATGCAAAGGCCTCTCTAGGTTCATGTGAAGACCACGATGTCTCAACCTCTACATGTTGCAGCAAGTTCCAATTTCTAACCACTTCATCAACTTAATTAATTTTTATACGATAAGGGGATAGACACTTGGACAATTTAACTCCTGAGGAAGCTGTGGGGAAGAGAGGAAAGCACAGTGCAACCTATTTGATTTTCAATGGGCCCCTTTTAACTGAGTGACATGTGCCAGGAACCCCAGAGGCTGAATTCAAAACTAACTCATTCCAGTCAGGAAGACTTAAAATCAATCCATTTCCACATGTGCTATTTAATTGGTAGTTAAAGGCCACCAGACTGAATAACGTGGAGAAGTGCTAATATTTCAAGGGGGAAACAGTGACAGAGAATAGAATGGCCTTGCCAAGGCAGTGGAGGATTAAAGTGCCGATGAGTGGGGGCTTTATTTTGTGCCCATCCATGTTGCACTTGATCAGAGAACAGTTAATGCTGCTGCTGAGGTTAATCATTACTAGGCTTTGAAATGTGAATCAAACTCTATATCTTGCGTTTGACAAACTTACTAAAGATTGTTCAGGATTTAACTGATTGAATAGATGAAGGGAGAAACAGTGGATATTATGGATTTAAGTTTTTAAAAGGCCTTTGGTAAAGTTTCACAGAAGTGGTTAATATGTAAAATTAAAGCACACAGGATTGGGGTAATGTGCCCGGTTGACAGACAGGAAACAAAGAGTAGGAACAAATGGGCATTTTTGGGATGGCAGATGGTGACTAGTGGGACACCGCAGGGAATCATACTTGGGCCCCAGCTTTTCACAATGTATATATCAAGGATTTGGCTGAGGGAACCAAACGTCGTACTTTTATGTTCATCGGTGGCATGAAATTGGGTGGGGTTGTGAGGACGATGCAAAGAGGATTAAAGATGATGTAGACAAGTTGAGTGAGAAGGTATATACATGGTAGATGCAGTATGACGTGGATACATGTGAAGTTATCGACTTTGGTAGGAAAAACAGAAAGGCAAAGTATTAGATAAGATTTATTAGTCACATGTACATCAAAACACACAATGAAATGCATCTTTTGCGTAGAGTGTTCTGGGGGCAGCCTGCAAGTGTCACCACGCTTCCGGCGCCAACATAGCATGCCCACAACTTCCTAACCTGCACATCTTTGGAATGTGGGAGGAAACCGGAGCACCCGGAGGAAACGCATGCAGTCACGGGGAGAATGTACAAACTCCTTACAGACAGCGGCCGGAATTCAACCCAGGTCACTGGCGCTGTGATAGTGTTACGCTAACCGCTACACTAACTGGTAATACATTGGGAAATTTTGATGAAAATAAAGAGTTTCTGGGTGGCTTTGTCAACTGATTTTTGGGGTAGTGGGACTGTCATATGAAGAGATTGGGTCAACTAGGTTGCATTCACTGCTTTAGAAGAATGGAAGGCAATCTCACTGACAAAATGCTGACAGGGCTTGGCAAGCAGGATGCAGGGAGGATTTTTTTTCCTGGCTGAGAGGAGCTTGAAACTAGGGGCCTCAGAATATGAAATAAAACATGTAGGACTGAGATGAGGGAAGATTTCTCAGTGGGTGGTGAACCTGTGGAATTCTCCATGGAAGCCAATGAATATGTTTAAGAAGGTGAAAGATCTCTTAGCTCAAAGGCTTCAAGAGATATGAGGAGAGGGCAGGAAAATGGAATTAATAAAGAATATCATCCATGATCATATTGAAAGGCAGAGCAGGCTCAGAAGGCCAAACCACCTACTCCTGTTCCTATTTCTATTCTCTGAAAATGGCAGACGAAGAGGACTTCTGCAGATAAAACTGACTAATGTTTTCAATATTTTAGCTCTTCCTGCTCTGACGGAGACTTTCACACTGGGGGAAAAAGGAAATCACATGCTTATACAGCTGGCTGGCAAATACTCCTTGAAATCATGTGCTGGCTAACACTGTGAAATTCAGTTTGCTAACACATCTGGTCATGCCAGATTCGTGAATCAGGACTTTTCTAACTCTGCATCTTAAATAGTGAGCACATGAAACCTCAGTTTAACCGAACAGAATCGATCCTTGCAAAAAGGTCAAATGATTGACATCTTCATATCCTAACCACAGCACTTCTTTTCCGACTATGGCCCAGTGCATACATCCTTCAGAACATTATTTACCAAGTGGCGAAATCCATGACCTAGACTCTCATAGTCTACTCTTTCTGGCCACAGACCACTCACACACACATCTGTGATTCTCCATTCTCACGCAACCTGTTTATATCGACCAGCATAACCCTGGCTCTACATTCTTGTGGCTACATCCCTCAGGTCACCCTTTACCGATCGCTGTACCATTTCCCTGTTCTTTCAACCTGACAGCATTAGCCTTGTTATAATGCTTTCTATCGAGACAGTCTTGTAAAAGTGTCTGGGTTACCAAGGGAATACAATTTATTTAGCTCCCCTTCAAAAAAAAAGTGCCCAATAAGGGAATTTTGTTGAGTATGATCCTTTGTTTTGTTTTAATCCTAAGCAAATCTTTCTTCAAGTTTCAGAGCAAAAGCACTTACCTGTTTAAGTGAGGCTTCTGTTTTCTTGGAACATGACCTTCTAGCAGGGCAGGTTTGTGGTCTGGCAGCAAGCCTAAAGAAAGCAATTAGTGCCACACTGGTAACTATAGTAGCAGCTGTATTTTATAGACTGTAAGTGTTGCATGTGCATATAATAGTAAAGTTCCCACACACAGAAACCCAAAATGCAGCTGTAAAACCAGCCGCAAACATGTATAAACACTGTTGCCAGCATTTTTAAAAAAAACTTGTAGCATCATTGACAATTGCAACAATCTTAGTAATCATAGTTTTGGATGATTGTGAACTGAGTCTTGCCTCAAGCAAACCATTTTGTCCAGCAACACCACCTCCTCTTTAAAAAATCACTGCAAATGCCACAGTTGTCAGCTCTTGTATTGCAATAAAAACCTGCAGATCACAAACCAATGGCTTCCAAGTGAGTGCATGTGTGTCTGTCTCGCGCTCTCATACGCACACAATTATGAGCCACAGCAAATGATGATTCAATTTGAGTGGAATATAAATTAATTTGTGGTTAGAACATGGAAGTGAACTGTATACTGGCACTATGTGATATAGTAGTGATCCACAAGGACAAAGAAAGATTTGCGTTTCTATTGCATTTTTCACCACCTCAGGACATCCCAAAGTATCCAACAACCAACTAAGTAATTGTAAAATAAGGTCACTGTTGTAAAGTAGGACACTCAGCAGCTAATCTATGTAGAGCAAGCTCATAAAAAATCACTAAGGACCTGATAAATGCAACAAGCAATTTGATATGAGAGATAAACATTGGTCAGGAAGCTAGAAGGATCCATCCTATAATTTTTCCAAAGTGGAATTATCATGTTTGTCTGACAGGGAAAAGGGGGTCTTCATTTAATGTCTTGTCTGAAAGGCATCGGCACTTTCTCAGTTCTGTATGGGAAGAGTTGATGTAGATTTTGTCCTCCATTCTCTGGAGTGGGACTTGATCGTTTGACTCTGAGACAAACCTGCTGCCAGCTGAAACAGGGATGACACGAGCAAGATCCCAGGATCAGGCTCAGTGCTGACAGTTGGCTCTTTTCACACTGAGAGAAATGAGGGGTTTCCAATTCTGAATATCGGTCAGGCGGCCGTCTGAAAGTGAGCTTTGCATGTAGGCAGGTTGGGGAGTATAACAGTGTCCTCCTCAAACCACCTGAGGTCCAGACATGGATCAGCGTAGCCATAACTAATTTTTTTAAATAATATATATGCACACTCTGGACTGAAACTGAATACTTTGCCAAATTAAATGAAGACAGGGCTCCATAGATCATGTTGTGTTGACCTCTTCCCGGAAAATAGTAATAAAAATATTTTTACACTGCATTATATGTTGTAAATTGACTTTAAAGAACTCTTACAATTATATTTAATTTCCCCTCTACTGCTTTATCCTTGCCCCCAAATTACTAAATTGTTGGAGATCATCTGACTTGCACTTACTGAAGGTGGTAGCTGGGAGTGAATTGGAGTCAAAACAATAAAGAACCTTAACTTTACTCTTACAATTCTTAGTGATTTATTTGGGGAGTGTTTATTCCCATTTCCTCTCCTGTGGTACTACAAAGCCCAGTTTTGCTCTGCTTTCCATCACTCTCCTTCCAATAGATATATTTATTGAGTAGTCATGTGTACATCAAAACACATAGTGAAATCCATCTTTTTGCGTTACTGAGAATATGCTGGGGGCAGCCCGCAAGTGTCGCCATGCTTCTGGCGCCAACATAGCATGCCCACAACTTCCTAACCCGTACGTCTTTAGAATGTGGGAGGAAACCAGAGCACCCGGAGGAAACCCACACAGACACAGGGAGAATGTACAGGCTCCTTACAGACAGCGACCGGAATTGAACCTGAGTCGCTAGCCCTGTAATAGCGTTACGCTAACCGCTACACTACCGTGCCGCCCACCACCCTCCCCCCAATATGTTAATAAATATTAACATACGGTTTATTTTTCTGTAAGTCAGCCACGGTTCAGTTGGTAGCACACTTGGGTTTAGATGGGTAAACAGTGCTGTTCAAAGCCGTGGGGAAACAGATTCAAAATGACGAACAAGAAATACTAGTGCGATACATGGAAGAATTCTTTTTTTATATATACAGATGGTAGTTATGAGCCGAAATGTACTGCCTTTAAGGGTGGTAGAAATCAGGCCTTCCAAAACTGAATTGGCGGGCAGCTTGTGGGAAAACAATTTACAAGGCAATGGGGAAGGAGCAAGGTAACAGCGTGGCTTGTTTTGTAGAGTCGGTATGGATTCAATACGTTAAATGGCCTCCTGCAATTTTCCAAATCAAGACTGTTGTTCTTAAGACATTTGACACAAGTGACCTCCTCTCAGGCCTAGAGTTTGCTTCAGCTTTCAATGCGATCATTTACCTCCAATACTATCAGAGTCCAAAAATCTATTGACTTCTCAAACATACCATCACTGTGCATTAAAAACCTTCCGCAGTAGACAATTCTAAAGAATTCAACAACTTCACATCCCATTCATGCATTAAACATATAATCCAGATTGTCAAGGCTCTGTAGTACTGAGTGAGTGCTGCCCTGTCAGAAACATTGATTTTTCAATGAAATGTTTAACCACAAGATGAACAGCAGGGATTCAATGGGATTGTTTTAAAGAATACTGGAATACACCTCAATTTCCTATATATGATTTCTTCCTCCATCAACATTACTAAATTTTTGTTGTTTATCTTTTGGCTGTTATTAGGGGTTGAGTTCAGCACAGTAATAATATTTTGGAAGTATGTAATTTGGGACATTTGGAGAAGACAAAAGGCGGAATCCAAACAAAAGTCCTTACTGTCCTGAAGTTAAGGCTTTGAAGTTAACCACAAATTATGATCAGAAGACCAATAAAGTTTCTTTTGCTCCTTTAATTCACCTTCTTAGGCAGTCCCATGGAATCAAGGATGTCTTCCTTCCATTCCGTTTCTGTGGGCCCTGAGGTGGTTGATGCAACCAACATATGTGAAGCAGGGGCACCTTGTTGGGGTAGGTGAGTGGGTAGTCTGGCACTCGGTGCACTCCTCCCTCCGTACAGTCGGTGGCTCCACTTGCATCCAATGAATGTACGTCAGGTTTTGATTGTGCTTCTGAACGCTCCTCCTCCATTCTGAGTGGTCACGGGCCAGGGATTCTCACAAGTAGGTGGGGATTTACACTTTATCCCGCGCCCCCCCCCCCCCCACCCCACTCCCCCAAGGAAGCTTTGAGAATATCCTTGAATCACTTCCTCTGTCCACCTGTTTCAGAGCTCAGAATAGAGAACCTGTTTCAGGAATCTGGTGTCAGGCACGTGAACAACATGGCTTGCTTATCAGAGTTGGCTGTCAGTAATTAGGCCCTCAATATTGGGCATGTTTGTGCAGGGCAGAATGTTGATGTTGTTCACTTACCCTGCCGGTGGGCTTGGAGGATTTTAAGGTGACAGAATTTGTGGTGTCTCTCCAGTGCTTTGTGGTGCTTGCTCAGAAGCATACGTCATCATACGCATCATGAAGTTTGTGAAGGGTTTGAGGTCTTTTTCTTCAAACTCACATTCTTCCTCAGACAGCCATAGGCTCCCGAGATATGGGAAGCTGTGTATGTTTTTCGGGATACTATTGTGGGCCTCCATTGTCAGAGGGTGATGCTGGACAACAGGAACAGATTTGTACAGGATATTTGGTTTGCTAACGTTAAGGGAAAGATCTTTTCTCTCTTACAAAGGTAAACACATCAATGATGACTTGAAGCTTGGCCTCCAAGTGTACAGATACAGAAGTGTTCTCTGCATACTGGAGTTCAGTAACTGAAGTTAAGGTAACCTTGCCTGTGGAATGGAGGCGACACCTGCTGAACATTTTCCCATTTGTCCTGTAGTTTACCTCCAATGGCAAACGTTGGAAGTGATATGCAGCAAGAAAAACCGAAGGAAGGTGTTCGAGGGGGATGGTACAGTTGTTTGACACTGGTCAGCACTGAGATTAGTTCTATTGGTTAAGATCATGATGCAAAGACAAGATGAGACGAATTTCTACTGGCAGGCAAACTTGAGAAGGTTGCTCCACAGTCCCTCTCAATTCTCGGAGTCAAAGGGTTTTTTTTCCCTCTCACAAAAACCATGTACAGTGGTTGATGCTACTCCCTGGATTTCTCTTGAAGTTGACGCACAGTGAGGAGCGAGTCCATTATACCTCTAGGTGGACTGAATATACACTGCCATTGCTCTCAGATGCAAGAGCAAAATACACTGCATTACGAGCCTGCTTAATTCTATTAATTAGGAGATCTGAGAGCCGAAACCCAATCACTGACTTGTGCTTCCTCTAGATGGCATGTTTCACCTGATTTTGAATCAGTCAGCACAGTAGCAGAGCAGGCTCAGCAGGTTACTTTCCGAGTGGATGTCACTGCCTTGAGGGATGTTGGATGGGGGCCTCCGCCAGTCTCTGCGTTCACAGAGTCTGCACAGCAGATGGCTTTCCACCTCTAACGCAACCCACAGCCACTACCATCAACAGCCCTCTCTATCCAGAGGATTCTGGCATCGGGAACTGAAAACATTGAATGCCAATAACTAGGAAATGAAACAAAATGCTGGGAGTGGGGAGGTTTCCTGAAGGGTTAACATTCCCAAAGAAGCTCCGTCTTAAAATGTTACCTGTGTCTCTTCTACCTTGCATGTCACACTTTATTTCAAAGGAGTCAAAAATCACTGAAGCTTAAAAGCTATTGTGGAGGTAAAAACTAATGTGACACCTAGAGCAGTCATAGCAGGCAACATGTTTTGTGCCACTTTTTAAAACTTCCCTTCTCCACCCCAATTAAAAAAAGTTGCTTGGTGTGCATGGACCGTATTCTGGCGTGCATCTTTAACATGTAATTTGTTGAGCAAAACAGTGATAGGCTCCTTGTGGGTATCTGTGTGGTAACTTAATGTCATCTAGATCCAAGATGAATGTGGGTGGGGTGTGTGGAGACCCAGCAGTTCCAGGGTGGTTTAGCCTTACATCAGTTTTGTTTCTGCACAGCTGGGGCCCAGTGGTTGTGTGTGTTCTCCTTGGCAATGACCCATCCTCTATCACAGACGTGTGTCATGCACTGTGGGAGGGGGAAGCCAGCAGGTCTCTAAGGAAGTTTGAGGGGGTTTGGAGGGCAGCTGAACCACACATCTGCCAGATCTGTCTAACTCTAGGCAGAGACGTTGGACCATACACGCAGGCAAAAGATGCAGATAGTCCTGCACAAATTTCTGTTGTTTCCCTCTGGCCAAACGTTCAGCATTTGATTTCTACAAACTAAGGAATAGTTAGTCTGTCCATCAGGTCTGTTCTGCCGTTCAATCATGGCTGACTTTTCAAACCCATTCTCCCACCTACTCCCCATAACCCTTAACCCCCTTACCAATCAAGAACCTATCGAATTCTGCCTTAAATACACCCAATGACTTGGCCTCCACAGCCCTCTGTGGCAACAAATTCCACACACTCACCACCCTCTGACTGAAGAAATTCCTCCTCATTTCAGTTTTAAAGAAACATCCCTTTATTCTGAGGCTGTGCCCTCGGATCCCAGACTCTCCTACTAATAGAAACATCCATGTCCACTCTATCCAGGCCTTTCAGTATCCGGTAGCTTTCAATGAGATCCCCCCTCAACTTTCTGAACTCCATCGAGTACAGGCCCAGAGACGTCAAACGCTCCTCAAATTTTCTTTTTTCCCTCTTCCTTTCCCTGAATCCATTAGTTGTTAAAAGAGGCAGTGACAGCAGTCAGTGGAGTGGTATGCTCATCCTGTGAGATGTGGGAGATCAGAGAGAGTTCAAGTGTCTTCAGGAAGTGTGTCCAACTGCAGCTTCTCTCAGACTGCATGAATCAGCAGTTGGACTCACTGAGGAGCATACAGGAGGCAGAAAGGGTTACAGATGGGAGTTTCAGGGAGGTTGTCACACTACAGGTCGAGTGACCATCAGGAGGGGCAGGCAGGTCGTGTTCCCCTCTCAAATAAGTATAGTGCTTTGCAGACTGTTGTGGGGGGGCAGAATGGAGGAGAAAATGACAGCAGCAGCCAGATCAGTGGCACCACAACTGGCTCTGTTGTACAGCGGAGTAGGTCAAGGACTAGACGAGCAACAGTGATGGGGGACTCTCTAGTCAGTGTTTCTGTCGTTGCAAGTGAGACTCCAGGATGGTGTGTTGCTTCCCTGGTGCAAGGGTTGAGGGTGTCTCTGAGTGGGCACAGGACATTCTGAAAGGGGCGGATAAGCAGCCAGAGGTTGTGGGTCCACATTGGCACTAACGATATAGGCAGGGAGAGAGATGAGGTCCTACAAAGAGAATTTAGGGAGTTAGACAGAAAGTTAAAAAGCAGGACATCCAGAGTTGTAATCTCAGGACTATTCCCTGTGCCACGAGCTAATGAGGCAAGAAGTAGAAAGATAGTACAGTTAAATGCATGGCTAAGGAGCTGGTGCAGCAGGGAGGACTTCAGTTACATGGATATATTGGGCTCTCTTCCAGGGTAGGTGGGACCTGTATAAGAGGGACGGGTAGCACCTACACTGGAGGAGCACCAATATCCTCACAGGGGGGTTTGCTGGTGCTACTCGGGATAGTTTAAACGCATGGCAGGGGGAGGGGAACCAGGGGAGTAGGTCAGCAAGTGGAGGGATTGTGCAGGCAGATGGAATTAGTTAGAGTCATGGTCGGCACAGACATCGTGGGCCATAGGGCCTGTTCCTGTTCTGTACTGTTCTTTGTTCCACAACCAACTCTTCAGCTGTCCATGCCTACGTACTGCAAAACTCAGACAACATTCAGACATGGGCTGATAAGTGACAAGTAAAATTTATGCCACAATAATGTGAGTGAATGACCATTCCAATCAAGAGAAAATCTAACCAACAACCCTTAACATTTAATAGCATTACCATCACTGAGTCCCCCATCATCAATTGATCAGAAACTCAGCTGCATCAGCCAATAAATACCATGGCTGCAAGGCCATGGGTATCCCACAGTGAGCCAATTTTGGATCCCATCTATCAACATGACTCGGATTCCTTGTGCCTTAACTGTCTGGACCAGCCAACCATGCGGAACGGTGTCAAAATCCTTACTAATTTACATCACGGAAACCAGCCTCCCCTCCGTGAACTCTGTCTATACTTCTCGCTGCCTCGGTAAAGCAGCCAACATAATCAAAGACCCCACCCACCCCAGACATTCTCTCTTCTCCCTCCTCCCATCGGGCACAAGGTACAAAAGCCTGAAAGTACGTACCACCAGGCTCAAGGACAGCTTCCATCCCACTGTTATAAGACTATTGAACGATTCCCTAGCAAGCTAAGATGGACTCTTGACCTCACAATCTACCTCATCATGGCCTTGCACCTTATTGTCTGCCCGCACTGCACTTTCTCTGTAACTGTAACACTTTATTCTGTATTCTGTTATTGTTTTACCTTGTACTACCTCAATGTACTGTGTAATGAATTCATCTGTATGAACGATATGCCAGACAGGTTTTTCACTGTACCTTGGTACAAGTGGCAATAATAAACCAATTCCAATTCCTCAAAAAACTCAATCAGATTTGTGAGACATGTTCTCCCCTGCACCAAACCATGCTGACTTCTCCTAATCAGTCCTCCCTTTCCAAGTGAAAATAAATCCAGTCCCTCAGAATTTTCTCCAACAACTTTCCTAACACTGACGTAATGCTCACCAGCATGTAGCTTCCCGATGTATCCCTACCTTGTTGTCCTCTTGCACCTTATTGCACTGCACTTTCTCTGTAACTGTGACAATTTACTCTACTGTTACTGTTTTTACCTGTACTATATCAATGCACTTTGTACTAACTCAATGTAACTGCACTGTGTTACGAATTGACCTGTACAATCGGTTTGTAAGACAAGCTTTTCACTGCACCTCGGTACAAGTGACAATAATAAACCAATACCAATACTGCCCTTATTGAACAAGGAGACAACACTAGCAACCCTCTAGTGTTCTGGTACCTCATCCGTGGCTATCGAAGAGGTAAAAATCACCGTCAGAGCCCCAGCAATCTCCTCCTTTGCTTCCCTTCACATCCTGGGATACATTCCGTCAGGCCCTCAGGATTTACCTACCCAAATGTCCTCCAATATTTCTAGCACTTCTTCCTTCCTGATATATGCTCCAGAATATCAGTGTACCCCTCCCTTAACTCTCCTTCTGCTTTGGTGAATTCAGCACAGACATCATGGGGCTGAAGGGCCCATTCCTGTGCTGTACTATTCTAAGTATTCATTAAGGATCTCACTCATATCCCCTGGCTCCATGCAGAGATTACCTCTGGTCCCTGAGGGAACCTATTCCTTCCTTAGCTACCAACTTGCATCTAATATACTTATAAGAGGTTTTAAGATTCTCCTTTCCTGCTTGACAAGGCCATTTCATGGCTCCTTTTGGTCCTCCTAATGTCTTCCTTAGGTTTTTTCCTATGTCCCCAATAAACCTCAACTGACTCATTTGATACCAATTTCCTATCCTGGACATACACTTCCTTCTCTTCCTCGACCAAACCTTCAATATCTCAGGAGCTATCTTTCAGTGAACACAGGCCTTGATGATGAACTTTACTGTCACCTTCAATGTGCCAACATGTCTGTGGCCTTTCAAAAGATGAGTGAAGATCAAGGCATCATGATGCAGTGATCGCTGTATGTTTCTAATTTATGGACTACCTACAGCAGGCACCTCAAAGGTCTGCTAAGGTATCCCCAATCCTCTCTCTGTGAAATTCTCTACTGGAAGGATAAGCAAACCTAAATCCACATTCTCACCCAAGCCAACGTCTCCAGCATTGAAGCTCTAATTACACACAGTCAGCTCTGCAATGCAAGCCAGACTCCCAAAACAGACACACCACTCCAAGCTCTGTTACAGCAAGACTGGACAGAGGAAACGATTCATGGATGACCTCAAAGTGTTCCTGCTGCTCATGTAGCATCCCTATCAACACGTGGACATTCCTGGCCCATGATTAGTCAAAGTGGAGGCCGGCAACACAGGCTCCGTGCATCCAGCCCAAGTAAGTGTCGGGATGGGGGCACTGTTGGGAGATTTCAAACAGTGGGCATGCTCCAGTACGATCTGTCTGAACACTTAAGATGCCATGGGTAGGTTCAAATACAGGCTGTCCCCGGATAACGAACAAGTTCCGCTTTCACAGACGTCTGCAAATCTGAAGATTCAGAAAAGTCTCTCGGTATGGTAACCGTACCGCCAAAGTATGTAATCAGTGTCATCACAAGCATTTAAGGCTGATAAAAAAGAATAATTACTAAAAGTGGAGAGAGAGGGAGGAAACTGGTTCTGCTGTTCATAGGAATGAGTGTATGTACATACGTCGAACTTTTGAATTTAATAATATTATGGGAGCTTGCTCATATGTGGGGGTGTCCATAAATCGGGCGTTCGCAACCTGGGGAAAGCGAGTAACACAACAGTGTGCACATGCAGGCAGATGAGGTCTACACCTGCAAAAACACCTGATAGAGAGCAGACAGACATTTCAAATTCAGTATGTCACCAAAGACTCTTGCAAATTTCTACAGATGTACAGTGGAGAGCATTCTGACTGGTTGCATCACCGCCTGGTATGGAGGCTTCAATGCACAGGATCGAAAGAGGCTGCAGAGGGTTGTAGACTCAGCCAGCTCCATCACAGGCACAACTCTCCCTGCCATCAAGGACATCTTCAAGAGGCGGTGCCTCAAGAAGACGGCACCTCAAGAAGACGGCATCCATCACTCAGGACCCTCACCATCCAGGACATGCCCTCTTCACGTTACTACAGTCGGGGAGAAGGTACAGGAGCCTGAAGACCTACGCTCATCATTTTAGAAACAGCTTCTTCCCCTCCGCCATCAGCTTTCTGAATGGTCCATGAACACTACCTCGTTATTCCTCATTTGCACTATTTATTAATTTTTGTAATTTATAGTAATTTTTACGCCTTGCACTGTACTGCTGCTGCAAAACAACAAGTTTCATGACGTATGTCAGTGATAATAAATCTGATTCTGATTTAACCAGAATAAACAAATGTATGTTGATATGTTCAATGGCAGTTTACTACGACTGTCTTTGATTTACCACTGTGTGTCACCCAGTTGCCATGATACCCTGCAGAAGCGTGGGTCACTCCTACCTGACAAGAAAGTAATTCATCCCATTTATCGTTTGAACAAAGGGCAGAACGTAAGATTTTTTAACAAATGCTTTCATTTTTCAACCAGTTAAAAGCAGTTTTGTTTTCATTGTAACCTGATGAATTTGGCTTACACAGAAAATAGTCCTTTAAAAGTTCTCCGTGATGAGCTTTGCCCAGCTGTGGCTGCCTACGTCAGTGGCCGTGGGTTGCCTTCTTGATTTGATGCAATTCTCTTTGCAATGGTGACTCCAACTATATCCAACATGTAGACTGAGAACTGAATTACCCAACCATCAGGTTCCCTCTCATGAATGGCATTAACTAATCAGTTGAGCTTGTACAAAAAACAGAAGGAAGAATGGAATAAAGAACATTTTGGTAGGTTTAGATGAAATACATCACTCAGGACCCTCACCATCCGGGACGTGCCCTCTTCTCGTTACTACCTTCAGGAAGGAGGTACAGGAGCCTGAGGCTCCACCGTCAACGATTTAAGAACAGCTTCTTCCCCTCCGCCATAAGATTTCATCATGAACCCATGAACACTACATCATTATTCCTTTTTTTGCATTATTTATTTATTTTGTAAGTTATAGCAATCTTATGTCTTTGCACTGTACTACTGGTGCTAAACAACAAATTTCAAGTCATAAGACAGTGATAATAAATCTGATTTTGACTCTAAATCTGTGCACAATGATGATGATGAATAGGGGATAAATACCAAGCAGGACATCAGTAGTAACTTCCCTGCTCTTGGTCAGTCTTTAACATCAATGTGAGACAGCAGATGGACTGATTCTAAGCAATGCAGGAAATTAGTTCTTATCAGTGCCTTAATCTGTGTTACCGATACATCCATCTAGTAAAGCACCCTAAATTGTTCAGTCAATAAGTACCTAACCCTTACCCAGTGAGTAAATGTGATCAAACTCCACCTCAGCAAGAAGGGAAGAATCCGTCTGCAACTTAAGACGATGATTTCCTCACATTTCCGGTTCTGCTGAGGGCCTATTGCTTTCTCCACAGGTGCATCCTCAGCTGCCAACAGTTTCTGGCAGTGTCTGATTTTGTTTCAGATCTGCTGTCCGGAGGAACCGCGAGGAATGCAGGAAAGGAGAATATGCAAGGACATCTTTCAGTGCTGCTTGGAAGCTGCTGCAGGACCTCGCACCAGTGGAGGGAAAAGCCGTGGGAGATGCACAAAGAAAATTCGTGAGTGGGCACCAGTAAAAGTAACTGACAGCAGAAAGTAAAACCCAAAAATGCTGGATCAAGAGGCCATGAGTACAAAGAGCAGGAGAGTCCATGGAAACAAGAGACAGAAATCCGCAGTGTTACGTCACAGGGCAGGTAAGTGATTAGTAGTGATTGTGAGTTAAGTTAACCAATAGCATTTAACTAAATTTTAACAATTAATTAATTAACTTAATAAGGTAAAAAAATGTGAATAACACTAAACTAATTAAACAAATGAATAAAACAAAAGGAGGACGGGAAATGCTCTGATAATCCTTGAGCTGCAGACATTGACCAGAGATAAATGCCAGGCAATGATAGGGTTAGGGTAATAAGGCAGATGAATTAACAGTGCAAACAGATGTAAACAGACGCAATATAATGCATTATGGAGACAAGGCTACAAGTGTGACTAAGGCTGGGAGCTGAATATTCAATGATATTCGATATATGGGAAGGACTGGCCAACAGAAAAAACAGGTGTGGTAGTGTTACTAGTAAAGGATGAAATCAGAGCAGTAGGGAGAAATGTAGAATCTGTCTGTGTGGAGCTAAGAAGCACAAAGGGACAAAGAAGCATTGGTGGGAGTAGCCTAGAGGCTTCCAAAAAGTAGTGGTAACGTAGGGGACAGCATGAAACAGAAAACTGGTCATGCGTGTAATAAAGGTACTACATTAATCATGGGTGACTTTATAGAGTGGTCATACCAAATTAGGAATAATATGGAGGATGACTTCTTAGAGTATGTACAGGATTATTTTTTTAATAAAACCAGTAGATTGAGGAATCAACTAGGGAAGATTAGGTTATTACAACCCTATCTCTAATGCATGCAATGAGAAGAGGTTAATCAATAACTTTGAGGAAAGAATATCCTTAACATGATAGAATTCTTCATTAAGATAGAAAGTAGAGTAGTTCAATCTGAAACTGGATCCTAAATCTAAACAAAGGGAATTATGAATATATGGACAGTGGAGTTTCAGTAAAAACATGACAAGGAAAGACAATGGCTAACACATGAAATGAATGCAGAAACTACAAGTTATAACTGCCTTCTTGGCGCAAAAGATGTAAACATGGCTAAAAAAAAAGTTAATGACAGTATTAGATCTAAAGAGGATGCAGACAAGGTTTCCAGAAAACACAGCAAGCCTGAGGATGGGGGACAGACTAAAATTCAGCAAAAGTGGAACAAGGCTTTGATTAGGAGAGCAAAATCAGAGTACGAGAGTGAACTTGCAAGCCACATAAAAGTGGACCATAAAAGCTTCTACAAAGTACAGAAAATAAAAAAAGATTAATGAAGACAAATGTTGGTCTCTTCCAGTCAAAAACAGAGAATTTAGAATGGGGAACAAAGAGGTGGCAGAGCAATTAAATGAATACTGTCTTCACAGGAAGGGACAAAAATAACTTCCCAGAAATGTCAGTGGACCAAGGAATATAAATAAAAACAAAGTGGTGGGGAAATTAATGGGACTGAAAGCCAATAAATCCCCAGAGCCTATTATTATGCATCCCGGAGTACTATAAGAGGTAGCCATGGAAGTAGCGAACGCATTGGTTGTGATCTTCCAAAATTCTACAGATTATTGAATGGCTGCAGAGATTGAATGGCTCCTGAAGACTAGGGTGGGGGATGGGAGCGTGGAGGGAGGGGTAGGGTGGTGGCAAATGTAATCCCACTATGTAAAGAAGAAAGAAAGCAAGGAATGACAAAGCAGCCTAGCATCATTAATGATGAAAACACCATTAATTCCATTACAAAGATTGTATTATCAGGACATGTCGAAAATATCAATGAGTCCAAAGGGAAACCTACTGGGTTTTTTTTAAGGATGTACCTGGTAGAATAGGTAAGGGAGAACCAGCAGACGTAGTGCATTTGAATTTTCAGAAGGCCTTTGATAAAGTCGCATGTAAAAGGCTAGTGTACAAAAATAAAGCAAATGATGTTAAGGGTAGAAAAAACTGGCATGCAATGAAATTCGATTGAGAGAGAGAAGAGAGCAGGAATACATTTTTCAGGGAGACAGGCAGTGATTAATGGGGTACCACAGAAATAGACACTTAGCTCACAAGTAGTTCCAATATATATCAATAATTTGGATGAGAGTAATATTTCTACATTCATAACCCGAAACTAGGTGGAATTGTGAATTGTGAGGAGGATGCAAATAGTCGACAAATACATGACATGGAAAGATGTGAAGTTATCCACTTGGGTAAGAAAAAGAGAATATTATTTAAATAGTGATATTGGGAAACATTGATGTACAGAAGGACTTGGGTCTCCTTGATTGGTGTGAAAGCAAATGTGTAAGTACAGCAAGCAGTTAAGAAAGCAAATGGATCTTGTGGCCTTCACTACAAGAAGTTTTGAGTACAAGGATATCTTACCAAAATTAGACAGGGCTTTGGTGAGCTCACACTAGAGTTTTTGTGTCTGGTTTTAGTCCTCATACCTAAGAGGATATACTTGTCACAAAGGGAATGCAACAAAGGTTCATCAGACTGATTCCTGGGAAGGCAGGAATGTCAGATGAGCCGAGATTGGGTTGAGTAGCGTTTGACAGAATTCTGAAAGGAGTTGACAAGCTGGGTTCAGGGAGAATGTTTCCCCCGGCTAGGGAAGTGAGGGAGGAGGTGGTAGATGGTCTGGAATGAGGGGTTACAGTCTCAGGATACAGGAGATGAGAAATGTCCACACTCAATGGGTGGTGAACCTCTGGAATTCTCTTCCACAAAGGGCTGTGGAGGCTAAGTCACATAAGGTAGTAGTTAAGAAGAAGATAGCTTTCTCTACATAAAAAGGCATCAATGGGTATGGGGAGCGAGTTACTGAGAGAAGATGGGTGACGACTGTATAGAATGGAGTCAGCTCGAGGGGCTGAATGGCCCGCTCCTGTTCCTACTTCTCTTTGTTTCTATGGCTACTGGCAGCAATAATCCACCTCTGTAAAAAGTCAGGGGTAGGTACTTCGTCAGAATCCTTCCATCTATCCATCCATTCCAAATTATGATATGAATTTTAAGCACTTTACTGCAGAATTGGAGAAACTATAAATTTTCACGTTATTTGTTGGGGACGTGCCAACAGACAATGCAGACGTGTATTACAGCTTCTCTAAGATGCTGTTTCCAGTCCCTTGTATGTAATATTGGAATCAAATCTCATGCCGATGAAACTCACCCCAATGGGGATATGGGCTGCTATACAACAGGCCTCATCAAACCTAGGACACTGGGATCTGGAATCCGACGGGCAAGGCTGCGAGGACCTATCGGATAAAAATAACTTGCGAATGTGCAGCAGGTTGTGACTTCAATGGCCCTCCAAACTAAAGTACGTGCTGAGGGTCACGTAACTAGGCAATAACAAAATAAAAGAGGACAAGAGAGCGCACGTACACCTGCTTTGTTTTGAAGTAAAAAAAAACAACTTTTGGAAGCACTTTAGACTTAAATACCCATTATCTTGAAAACTGGCAGACAATATTGTTTGCCCAACATTGTTTGCCCATGTAACTATAGCCACAGGTTTTCAGGCCTACACCAATCGTCTTCTTGAGACAGTTATGAATGAGGCGAGTCCTATTCCAAAAGAAGAGAAACAGGAAATTACCTTCTGTACTGCTGGTCTGCACAGCACAGTTTTCTGAACTGTACATTGTGTTCCACAAGTCTTTATTTATCACCACATCAAGTTGGAGCAAAGCCCTTTGTTTGCTCATTTGGGCTGGGAAAGTGCTCAATATGCCAGCAACGTGCCTGCCCGAGTGATGCCACACTTCGTTCACAGCATGACCCTGACGTGACATGGTGGCGTTAACAGTTAACTTCTCACTGCACCATGGTCATCGAGCCATACAACAACAGAGATAGGCTCTTCAGTCCAACTTGCCCGTGCCAACCAAGACGACCATCTACGCTAATCCATTTTCCTGCATTTGACCCATATCCCTCCAACCCTTTCCTATCCACGTACCGTCCAAATGTCTTCTAAACGTTGTAATTGTACCCGCCTCTACCACCTCCTCTGGCAGCTCGTTCCATATACCCACCATCCTCTGTGTGAAATACCTGCCCCTCAGCTCTCCTTCAAAGCTTTCCCCTCTCACTGTAAACCTACATCTCTAGTTTTCGACTCCTCTACCCTGGGAAAAAGACTGACTATCGCTATGCCCCTCACTGTTTTATAAACTTATACAAGGTCACCCAACAACCTCTGCACTTCAGTGAGAACAATCCCAGCTGGTCCAATCTCTCCTTAGGACATGTTCGGCACAGCTTTGTGGGCCGAAGGGCCTGAATTGTACTGTAGGTTTTCTATGTTTCTAACTAAAGCCCTCCATTCTAGGCAACATTCTGGTGAATCTCTTCTACACCCTTTCTTGCACTACAACATCCTTGCTATAGTGTGATGACCAGAACTGCACACAATTCTCCTAATGAGGTGTAACCAGTGTTTTGTGAAGTTGCAACATAACATCCCAACTTTTATATTCTGCGCCTGACCTATGAACCAAGCATGCCATACGCCTTCTTCACCACCCTATCCACCTGTGTTGCCACTTTCAGGGATCTGTGGACTTGAACCCCAAGGTCCCTCCGTTCTCAACATTCCTTCATGCCCAACCATCACCTCGCACTTGTCAGGGCTAAATTCCACCTGCCAACGTACTGCCCAACTTTCCACTGGATCTATATCCTGCTGTGGCCTTAAACAACCTTCCTCACTGTCCACACCACCAACTTTCATGTCACCCACAAACTTGATTCATATCTCCTACACCTACCAAAAGATTTTTCAGTTTTATATCTCATAGAAGGTGCAGCTATATCATGCATTAAAGCTGAGTAGACAAAGGCTGTTCGAGTGTATCCAAAAGGAGGCAGAGAAACCATGGCAAACCTCAGAGTGCAGCAGTCTCAGAGTGTGGGCTCTGGTGAGCGAGGGTAAATGTATATTATTTCATTAAGTTAATGGTCAGATAATAACATTTCCAGTTCAGTCCTGGTATTTAGCTGAAGCATTCAGTGTCAGGTGAGGAATTAAACAACGTTCCGTGAGTGGGGCCCCACACCTCCACCCCTCACACACTTTCTTTGCAATTATAATTGAAACCTTTCCAGTTGAGGTGAATAATTTCGGCTGTTTAGACTGCAACGGTTTGAGTGTATGAAAAGCAAGGCAGAGAAGCCGCAGCATGGTTTTTCACAGTGGATCACGTAGTGCATCAGTCTCAGAGTGTGGGCTTTGATGAGTGAGTGAGGGGACTTCAATGAGGAGGGTATGCGGGTGCTTCTCAACACTGGCCTTTGATTGGACAGTGTGACTTTGGTGCCAGTCAAACAGGTGGTTGGTGAGTATTTTCACTTTTTTTAAAAAATGGTTCAAATGAAGTGTGGAAACAGAGATTGGATTCCATTTTAAGGGCCCCATTCTAAATTAACAGTATAGAAGGCGAGCTTAGTCCTGTGGATTGTATGGCTTGCAGCATGTGGAAATTCTGAGATGCTCTTTGCAGTCTGGATGACTACATCTGTGGGAGGTGCCTCCAGTTGGGCCAACTTGAGTGCCAGGTTTCAGAGTCTGAAAGCATTATGCCCTATCCACGATGCTGTAAGTTACGTGGATATCACCTTTTTTTAGAGGTGGTCACCCCACTGCTTAAGAGAAGGAATGAGTGGCCACAGGGCAGAGGAAGGAAGGCAGGCAAGTAGTCAGGGAAACCTCAGAGTGCATCTAGCTCCAAAACCCTTTTTCTGTGTTAGAAGATCATTGGTGGGGGCAGGGGAGGGGGTGTAAAATGCATCTCTGAAGAATCTAGTCAGAGCCAAGATCAAGGTACAGGGGTGTCTCAGCTGAACAAGGGGAGAGAAGCACAAGTCCAAGGGCAATAAAGGTAGGAGCCATTAGGGACATAAACAGGCACTTCTGTCGCTGTAGACATGAATCCAAGATGGCGAGATGTCTTGGTGCCAGGGCCAAGGTGTCACCGAACAGTTCTAAAGGGGGAAGGTAAACAGCCAGAAGTAGTGGTCCATATTGGTCCCACAAGGGTCAGTGCTGGGACTCTTACTCTTTGTGAAATACATTGATGATTTACATATGAATGGAGGAGGCATGATTAGTAAACCTGCCGATAACATGAAAATTGGTGGCATGGTGGATAATAAGGAGGAGTGTCTTAGGCTACAAGATGATACTGATCAGTCAGTAAACTGGGCAGAGCAATCCTTTAATCTAGGGTTTGGATGTTCCCCTAATGTCTAAGGCTAGAACTAAATGCTATATTTAAGGCATGCGTGACCACAGCTTTAGTATATGTCTCAGACTTGCATTCCATTGATTTGTTGATGGCAACTTTGCAATGGCTCGATTTGTGTCATCATTTAGTCTACTTCTCTGCCAACCACTCCCTGAACCAGTAAAGCACCATATTTTTATTGTCTGCTTTATTTGCCTATTTCCAAATCCCTTTCTGTAATTCATCAAACTTTATTGCATTCTTTCCCCAGACTGGTAAAGATGAATAGATTCTTGATC
Organism: Pristis pectinata; assembly: GCF_009764475.1. Taxonomy (NCBI): domain Eukaryota; kingdom Metazoa; phylum Chordata; class Chondrichthyes; order Rhinopristiformes; family Pristidae; genus Pristis; species Pristis pectinata. The sequence goes on from NC_067414.1 coordinate 94,392,088, forward strand.
TTCTTCCAAGTTTCAGTTAGAAACTTCATTAGGAATACACGAGTATGAGTAGGCCATTCAGCCCCTTCAGGCAGTTCCACCATCCCACATCACTGAATCACACCTCCTTCAAAGATCTCCTAGCCAACATTTCTCCCTCAACTAAGGCCTACAAAAAAATCATAATGGCTCTTTAACCCAAACCCCTGCAACTGAGGTAGGCATCTTTGACATGGAACATCATTGAAGGATTTGTAGAACTCCAGATGCATTACTTCATTGGGTCTTGAACACCTTACAAAAACATGCAAGAGACTTGCTATGCTGCTGCAAATGACTCATCTGATTCATCAAAATCTTTCCACCATCTACAGGGTACAAATCAGGAGTGCGATGGAATACTCTGTTAGCCTGGATAAGTGCAGCTTCAACAATATTCAGAAACCCGACACTATCTCGCTTGATTGGTAGCCCATCCACCATCCTAAACATCCATTCCTTCCACCATTGGCACACAATGGCTATAGTTGGAAGCCAAATACAATGCACTGCAGTAAGTCACAGAGTCGCACAGCACAGAAGCAGGCCCTTCGGCCCACCAGGTCCATGCAGACCATCAAGTACCTATCCATACTAATCCCATTTACCAGCATTTGGCTGATTGCCTTCTATGGCTTTCGATTCAAGTGCTCATCTGGACAGTTCTTAGATGTCAGTGACAGTACATGGCTCCACTAACCCTTCAAACTGTGCATTCACACAGTACATGGCTCCACTAACCCTTCAAACTGTGCATTCCAGATTCCAACCACCTTCTGGTTGTAAAGTATTCCTCCTCAGGTCCCTGCTAAACATCTTACCCCCTACCCTATGCCCTTTAGCTTTAGATATCTCTGCCATGGGAAAAGGTTTCCTATCATTCACCCTATTTATTACCTTGTGATTTTACACTTTCACCCCGGCTGCTCCAACATGACCTCCTAAACCAATGAACTACATCACCAAGAAGGACACGGACATCTAGTGCATGGGAACACCAACACTGGCAAGCTTTCTCTCCCACCCCCCCACCCCCCCACGTCAAGCACCATCCTTCACTTGTAAATGCATCAATTTTCCATCATTGTGTTTGGGTCTAAACCCCAGAACTCCCAATCTTACCAACAATGGGAGCACCTTCATCGGAAGGACTGCCACAATTCAAGGAGTCATCCCACTATCACCCTTCCCAAAGGTAATTAGGGATAAGCAATAAATTATGGCTTTGCTGGCAATGCCCAAATCCTCAAAAAATTATTTAAAACTGTTCAGAGGAATCACTTTCAATAAGTTGGTCAAGAGCTTTGTTAAATGGGATTTGTCCATTTCAAATCTGTGTTTGCCACAAGACACTTGCTTATTTTCATACAGGTAATCCTCAAGTTCATTCCTACTGATACTCATCAAATATTAAAATGATCCAGATCTTTGTTTTTTGGTCTTGTATTCCTATTCCAGTTCTATTGAAAGGTTATTGACCTGAAATACTAGTTGTTTCTTTTGCTGCCAGACCTGCTGAGTAGATTCAGCATTTTCTGCTTTATTCATGCTGTTGTCTTCATGGAAGTATCTATATCAGCCTATCCCCAAGTGCAGTAAGTTGGCAGAATTCATAACTTGGACACAATGGCTTGGACAGGTATGTTACTTAGTTTCACTCAATTGAAGATATTTGATTATTAATGCATTTCGAAAATCCAAGCAAATAGGGAAGGTTTGGAGGGATACGGGCCAAACGCAGGCAAACGGGTCTAGCTCAGGTAGTCAACTTGGTTGGCCTGGACGAGTTGGGCCAAAGGGCCAGGTTTTGCGCTGTATAACTCTATGACTCTAAATACGTTTGGCACAATGGAGTAGCTAGCTGAGCTACTGCCTCACAGTTCCACCAACCTGGGTTCAATCCCGATGCTGGATATCATCTGTGTGGAGCTTGCACGTTCTCGCTGTGATCCTGTGGGTTTCTTCCCACGTTCATAGGTTAATTGGCCACAGTAAAATTCCTGTGGTGTGTAGGTGAGTGGTAAAATCTGGGAAGTAGATAGGAGTGTAGTGAGAATAAAATGGGCTGACTGTAAATGGGTGCTTGATAGTCAGTGCAGACTCAGTGAGCCAAGAAGCCGGTTTCCATGCTGTACGGATGTGACTCTATATTTATTTTAGTTAGCAAATCCCAATGGCAGGTGACACCGCAAACTGCTTCCCGACTGAATACATCAGGAATTTTCAGCAAGCAAACCTTTATCCTTAAATGATCTTTTTCTTTTTGACATTAATCCATGTAGATTCCCACAAGTGTGTTGGAGACTGGCACAAAAATAGAAACTCTGTAGATGGTCTCAAGTGATATTTTTACAAAATTCACTGAATGCATTTCTCCACAAATGCAGACAGCACGACTGACCACCATAAGGCAAACTTGTGTACCTGGTTTTATCTTAATGTCAACTTTCCCCATACTGACATGTCCTTGTGTTAAACAATGCCTCTATATAGTCACTATTGACTATGAGCATGGATGTCTAGTTTTCAACTGAGCCAGTCCATAGTTAAATTTGAAGACATCTCTGCCAGTCAGAGCCCACCAGTGTACATGTTGCAATATCTAATTCTGTAGTATGGTCAAGCACCAACATTGGTAGGGTAGGCAGCACTCCAGAAGAAATTGGCTCCTGGTTATTTTTTTTTAAATCCATGTTATTGCTTCTCCCTTCTTGCAAAATTAGTGGCAACATACAGCTTTTTCACACCCAGGACTGACTGGCAAGCAAGTCAGGTCCTGAGTTGAAGTACATGCCAGGAGTTTGGACCAGATGAGGTTCCAATATCCACTCCCTCTCTACTGGGAAGAGCCCATATTGGGGCTAAGCCCAGGCCAGTGTACAACTGCTGACTGATTAACACCATGTTATTTTCACGTCCCTTGAACCATCCCTCTTCTAGAACAGTATGCATCGTATGACAGAACAGATATTTGTTAGTGCGATGCACCTTCAATCTGCTTACGCACTTTCTTGGAGGGAGAAAAAAATAAAATCAACACCATTGATGATTAGCCTGAGAGGCAAGCTAAACGTGCATCACCACAACTGGAAAATAATGCACAAGCTGTGGTGAGGTGTGCAGGAGGTGGATTAACTAAAAAGCAGCAATCCACAAGGTAGAATGGGCAATATTAAGAGAAGTTACAGAGTGAGCAGAGGCCACAAGGGAAAGTCAACATAGCTGCTAACAAAATTACAAAGGACAACTCAACATCCAATTCAAGCATTAACATCGAAAGAGAGGATTTACCAGATCGGTGAGCCATCTTCACACAGATCTCGATCTTTTTATGCTCTTCGAAGCAGAGTCCCGTGATTCGGCGAGGTAACATCCCTCCATCTGATCGTATGAACTGACTGAGCAGCAGCACATCCTAGTCAGAATCAACAAGGGAAATCAGCTGACTGCAAACCGGATGTAACAAAAGGAAGTTGCATAACATAGGGATCAAAGCGAACAGGTCTATCTGTTCCGCGGTTCAATTAGATTATAGCTCATCTACATCTTAAACGGCATTGTTACATTTATACTTAATACTATGTGCCTTAAAATCTATACATTTCAATCGAGACCATTTTCATTAAATGTGTAACAGCTATTTGGAGAAAAGATTTCTTCTACAGGATATGAATAAGTGTTTCCTGACATAGTCTTGGAATTTTAAGATTGTTCTGGTGGCAGGGGACACAATGCAGGAAACACTACGGAAGACTTGGAAGTATATATTGAATTATTTGCTACCATAAAATAAGGATAGAATTTCCACATAATGTAAACAGACTGTCGTATCCACAAGTACATGATTTGATGAAGACAGTATATCCTATTATCAAAGGGCCTGTGAAACTATCATTCCTCTCTCCTACATCCGATGCTCAAGAGAAATATGCAGCTTTACTCACTGATCACTGTGTGCAGCCAAGTGCTGGAAGGAGTCAGGCACTGCTTCCTTTTCATGGTTGCTTGTGAAACCCTTTCCCCCACCATCTCACCCAACAACCCTGCAGCCTCAACTTGCTGAAACCTGAAGAGTTGGAAGTGGATTTACATTTGTCTCACCCGACATCCCTCAACATTTGTGCTGCGACATACAATACCACCTTATTGAATAAAACTTTTAAGAAATTACCACTCTGGGGATAACTTTGAATTAAAACTTCTTTGCAAAGCCCTTACAAATTCTTTAAGCAACTTGCCTGGAAATGCTTACTAATATTTTGGCACATGGATGCAAACAAATTATTTCCTTTCATAAACTATCTTCCTGTGGATGAAACACAGATGATCCAGTGTCTGTATCACTGAGTTAATCCTCAGTGGAGACAAACTCAGGATTACCCTTTGTCTTTCCAGCTTGGCCTTTTAATTAACTGTAGCTCCTTTCGACTGACAGCCTGCCATCCTCCTTTCAGTGACTGGATAGTTAAATCCAACAAATCTTGAGTAACTTTGAATTACAGAATGGAGCAGCATGGGGGGATCGAAATCATTCAGTCTCTTGTGCTCTTGCTGGCTCTTTGAGAAAGGTGCCTCGTTCATCTCCTCACTTTACCACAGTCATGGAGTCGTACGGCACAGAAACAAGCCCTTCGGCCCACCGTGCCCACACTGACCACTGCACCCATCCATACTAATCCTATTTCCGCACATTAAGTCCATAGTCTTCCACACCTCAGCAATTCAAGTGCTTGTCTAGACGGTCTACCCTTCAAATGTCTAAAACCTTCCAAAATATTTGCAAAGAAAAATATTCTTTGTAACTCTTCTGATTCTTTTGTCTTTCATTAAATTTGTGTCCTCTGGTTACTCCATCAATCCCCTTGCTCATTTTGAACACAACTATTAAATCTCCCCTTAACCTTCACTGCTCCAAGGATAAAGGTTTCCATCTCTCCTGATGGATTCAGCTTCCCTGCTATTATTTGTTCAGAGAAAATTGGATTTCTTTTTTCATAGATTTGATTAAAAGATAAACTCACTACTCTTTTCATGTCAGAAGAACACAAGAAAATGTCACCATGGGATCTTTATCATCCACCTTTAGCATGAGATGGATGGCTGCCCACACTAAGTACTCAATAGTAAGCATACAACTTCAAGCTGCAGCTTGGTGCATCAGCAGAGAGGGTCAAATTCCTTCTAGCTGAGTGGCGTGAATAATTGAGCCAGGGATCACAACTTAAACAGTAGAACCAGTAAACCAGACATCAGCTAGAATAGTAAGGGAAAGAATTAGCCACATTTCCCAAATAAGAGGAGAGACTAAGGAAGCTAGGGCTTTACTCTTTGGAGAGGAGGATGATGAGAGGAGACATGATAGAGGTGTACAAAATATTAAGAGGAATAGATAGAGTGGACACTTTCCCAGGGCACCAATGCTTAATACAAGAGGACATGGCTTTAAAGTAATGGGTGGGAAGTTCAAGGGAGATATCAGAGGAAGATTTTTTACCCAGAGAGTGGTTGGGGCATGGAATGCGCTGCCTGGGGAGATGGTGGAGGCAGGTACGTTGGTCAAATTCAAGAGATTACTAGATAGGCATATGGAGGAATTTAAAATAGAGGGATATGTGGGAGGAAGGGGTTGGATAGTCTTAGGCGAGGTTTAAAGGTCAGCACAACATTGTGGGTCAAAGGGCCTGTATTACGCTGTACTGTTCTATGTAAGATCACCCCAATGCATAGTTCCACTGAAATATCAGATAAAGGTGAGAAAAACAGCCAACCTACACTCACTCTTCAGCTCACATTCCGGGTATGGTCTCTTAGACCAGGCACTTCAGGGCAATATCAGCTCAATATGAGCCAATATTTTGGTTAAGTTGAGGAAGAGCCACTTCTGTTTGTTGTCTAAGAGTAACGCTAATTTGAACATAGGAACATCAGGATTAAGGCAACTGGCTCTTCAAGCCAATCCACCAGTTATCAACGCCATGGCTGACCTTCAATCTCAGTGCCATTTTCCAGCTCTATCCCATTAATGTCCCAATCTCTGTTCGGCGTGGACATGGTGAGCCAAGGGTCCCTTTTCTGGAGCAAAAAATAAACTGCTGGAAAAACTTGGTGGTACAAACAGCATCTGTGGAGGCAAAGGCATGATTGATGTTTTGGGTCAAGACCCTGCATCAGGATGGTATTGTATCTCTGCTGTACAAGCACCAAGCGCACACACCCGTCCAGGACAAAGAATTCCAAAGGTTCACCACTCTGCGGGTGAAGAAGTTAGTCCTCATCCCAGCCCTAATTCTCAAACTGTGTCTCCTGGTCCTATACTCCTCCGGCAGTGCAAACATCCTCCCTGCATCTAGTTTATCAAGCCTTGGACGAAATTTGTAAGTTTCTACAAGATCTCTCGTTTTTCTGAGAATACAGTCCCATTCTACTCAATCTTCCCACGTGAAACCTTTCATCTCTGGAACCAATCTAGTGAATCTTTGCTGCACACCCTCTAAGGGCAAGTACTTTCTTAAGTAAGGAAACCAAAACTGTATACACTTCCCCAGGTTCAGTCTCGCCAAGATTTTATGCAATTGCAATAAGCCTTTTTCCACCTGCATTCAAATCTTTTCATAATAAAGGCTAATATGCCATTTGCACCTGCATGTTGGCCTTCAGTGACTGGTGTACAAGCACATACTTAGCTCTGATATTATTGTGTCACCTTTTCCTGGACTTCACCATCAGAGGAAATGGTTCCTCTCGGTCATCTCCTTTAATCATCTTAAATGCTTCAATTAGATCACCTTTTATCATGAAGGAATTAGACTGAAGAGTGCAAACATAGGGCTTTGGTCTCAGGTATCTGTAAAATCAAGAGTCTAACTTGCCTATTGGAACCAGTTGGCCAAAGTCATTGTGGGAGAGCAGTACTTGACTGGTGTGGTCAACAGTATCCAATCTCTCAACATTTAACAAATACTCTGCTCTGTTGTTGAAATAATTATTTGCCAAATGAGCTAATTTTTCAATAACTAAACTGTGTGGCTATCTGGCAGTGGTTATCAAGACTTCTGCCCAGTGAATTGAGGTTGTCCACTCATATAATCATTCTCCTCCCCTGCCTCGCAAACACCACTCCCCGCGCTACATTTCTCAAAACTATTTGCTTTCTTTAAGTATTCTTGTCAAGCCTTTCTTTATTCCAAAGTTCTCCATTCACAGTAACCGACCACAGCTGCCTTTAGCTCAGTGACTGAGCAATTGCATTAACTCTTTATGGTAAATTCCTCATATTCTGTGCTGTATCCACACACTTCCCTCTGTAAGCACACTGAAATAGCTTGGCCATTCTTTTTTCATTTAATTAAAAATCTTAGGGCTCAGCCAGCAAAATACTAACTTAATTTAAAAGTCAAGGGAAGTCCAACACCCAATATTTGTGCAAGGAATTGTTCACTGCAGTGAAGCATATTTACTTTGCATTCAGCACTGCCACATTCTTGAGCGTCTGCCAACCTTGGCTGAACGAGATTTCTAAAGACTCAAAAATTCTGGAATTTGAAGTAAATATTGATCATCTAGTTAAGCCCTTCTTGAAGTGAAATGATAGCTGAGAGGTGAAGGGGGAAGTCTGTAGTGTGCTAATAAGCCAGTAATTAACTTACTTGGTGCTCTTATCCTGGGGCTTCAACTAGATCCTGTTTCAGGACCACACCAGTCAAGCAATTGCTCTCACAATGACTTTGGCCAACCGGTTCCAATAGGCAAGTTAGATTCTTGATTTTACAGATACCTGAGACCAAAGCCCCATGTTTGCACTCTTCAGTCTAATTCCTTCACGATAAAAGGTGATCTAATTGAAGCATTTAAGAAGATTAAAGGAGATGACACGGAGGAACCATTTCCTCTGATGGTGAAGTCCAGAAAAAGGTGGCACAATAATATTAGAGCTAAGTGGTTCAGGGGCAATACAATTATTTACAAAACTGGCTTTGATCAATTAGCTGATATTAACTGATGGTTAGGCAGGGCAGGTTAAAGGTTACAAAACCAAGCTTGGTAGAGTTACAGAGCAGCAATGATTTAAATGAACAGCATATTCACCTTGAGTGGGTGAATGGCTTAATCCTGTCTTTATGCTGTCTTCTCCTGACGCCAGGATCAGATTTATGATACTGTGGGGATAACTATGTTTAATTTGCTTCTGCTGTCGAGAACAGCCAACTGGAAGGAGTCAGGCATTCCCTGATTGACTGCACTCATGAAAGGGTAAGACCCCATTCAGTAGATTAACAGGCTCTGCTGTCAGCCTCTGGGATTTGAGTTCCAAATCATCCTAGTCATACGGGTCGAAAGCTTTTGGTCGACAGCATAGATTCAAAGTGAATGGAGTTAGCAGGTTCAGTTCAGTTAATCAGAACTTGAATAGAAGAGGCGAATTGGATAGAAGAGGCGAATTGGCAAGTATCAATATGTGTGAAAGAATGCCAAAATATTTTCAAGTACTTCAAATATAGAATTACTTTTGTCTTGTTTCATCAACAAATAATCTTATCACAAGATATTCTGCTTAGTCTTAAAGTCCTGATACGAGTTAAAATTCCTCCCAATTTGGCCACTTAAGAGTTCTTCCGTCATTACAAGGACAGATTGGGCATAGCAGCTGCAGTGTCCACAGTCTTTACCTCAGCATTCTTCACCATGTCACCAAAGTTCCCACACTACTTAAAACCACTGAACAATACAGAGGGACATCACTCGCCCAGTGTCCTTCTCCTTGGTTCTAATATACAAACAAACTGGTCTCCTCTGCTCTCTGACTGATCTGTAACAGAGACACAATGAGGACAATCTACTACCCTTCTGGAATTGTGACACCATGATACTCATGGCTGTGTTAGTAACATTCTCACCAGAGTCAGAAGGTTGTGGGTTCAAGGAACAAAAGCACAAAATCCAGGTTGTGCATCAAGACATGCCACGTTCTGGATGAGGCAAGGCTGCACCCAGATCTGTTCTTTTAGGCATAAAAGAACCATTACTATTATTACTCAGCGGAGAAGTTATGCTGGTGTCTTGGTCAATGCTTAACTTAATACAGTTAAGTTGTTTGGAGGAATTACAGGCTGTGCACAGAGTGCCATTCGTGGGAGCTTGGTACGAGCAAATTAAATATATTTCTCGTATGACCTAACAATTGCACTTCGAAAATACTTCATTTCTTGGATACTGTTTTGAAGGATTTGAGGTCGTGAAAGACATGCACATTTTTATGAGTAACTTCTAGTCCAGATGAAGGTTCTCGACCCGAAACATTGACTGTCCATTTCCCTCCACAGATGCTGCCTGACCTGCTGAGTTCCTTTTGTGTTGCTCCAGATTCCAGCACCTGCAATCTCCTATGTCTCTATGAGTAACTACTAACTTGTTTTAATAATAAATCCCCATTTTAGGGACATTATCTTGGTAAATCCATGGGCTGAAATGTTGCAACTACCAAATTAAACATGCTTCTTTTGATGAGGCCTGTCCCAAGTACCAAGTGTCTTGCTTGCACTGAGCTTGCAATAGTCATCATCAAAGAGAGTGATCACATCTCAAAGATGTTTGTGGGCAACACCACAAAGGTTATTTATACATTCACAGGTTGTGGGCATCATTCACTTTTTAAAAATTTCAAAATAAACTTTGTTCATCATAAAAAAAACTATACACTACAATAAAACAGTGCAAATCTTTACATTCGTGTACTGATCAATAATTAGTGTTACCTTTTTATATATAAAAAACAGCACCGATGCCACACCGTGTGGCTCCCTGGGGTGCTACCTCAATCCCATATTTACAATATTTAAGCGGCTTCCTCGCCTGACCCTGCCCCTCCCACTCCAGTGGCAGAAGAACCTTAAACTGTAGTCCTTCCCCACCGAGCCCTTGCGTTGGCTGCACCCAGCTTCAGTGCGTCCCTCAGCACGTACTCCTACAGCCTGGAATGTACCAGTCGGCAGCATTCCCCTAAGGACATCTCGCAGTGCTGGGAGACCAACAAGTTTTGGGCAGACCAAAGGGTGTCTTTCACCGAGTTGATGACCTTCCAGCAGCAGTTGACGTCCGTCTCTGTGTGTGTCCCCGGAAACAGCCCATAGATCAGATAATCCTCTGTTACACAGCTGCTGGGGATAAAACGTGACAAGGACCCTTGCATCTTTCGCCACACCCTCCGCGCAAACCTACAACCCACAAGGAGATGGGCGCAACGCAGTCCTCCCGGGGGCAGCGCGCACTGAGACTGCTAGGCCAGTTTACTGCCCTTCCTTCATTGACCATAAACCGAGAGATTTGCAAAATTATTTCAGAGGGCCACTAAGACTCGAGCACATTACAGTGGATATGGAATCACAACTGGCAAGAACAAATTTCCTTCCCTAAAGGATATCGGGGACTAGATGGATTTTAATGACAACATATCAATTTTGTGGTCACTGTTAAAAATGTTAGCTCTTTATTCTAAATTATTGAGTGAATTTAAATTCTTCAGACACCATGGTGGTATTTCAACTCACGTCTCCATATCATAGTTCAGGCCTTTTGATTGCTCGTACAGTAATTTAACTACTGTACTTCCATACTATAACCAGGACATCCTTGTATTACAAAAATCATTGGACTTTAAAATGTAATTCACTCTGTGAAGTACTTTCAGTGAGACACTAACTAGGACATGGCAAAAGCATGGACGTCAATTCTGATGGGCTGAGGTAGGGTGAAAGTGAAAGTGTGTGCACGCGTGCATGTGTGTTTATGTACGTATGTGCGTCTGTCTATAGAGTGGGGTTGCATGCATGCTTTGGAGTTGAGGAGGAGGGAGAATTTTAGGCAGACATTAACGATTTATAGGATATGGATCGGGAAAACACACTCAGTGTAACTGGAATTATAGTGACCTCAGAATGCCACAAACTGTTCTGCAGCCAACAAAGTCCTCCAGAAGTATAGTCTGTCGTAATAAAGAAAATGCTGTGTCGGTTTGCGCAGTGTCAGGTTGACTGAATAATCTGCTTTACATTTCAATGAGGGATAAAAATTTGGCCACGCTGCTGGAAAAAAATCCTCCACTCTCCTTCAAATAACACCTTCAGATCTTTTATACCCACCTAAGGAGACACTGGTTTAGCATCTCAGCCCAAAGAGGGCAGAACAGGAAATTCAGTTCAGATTACATGCTAGCATCACAGAAGAACATACGAAATTAGGACCAGAGGTGCATCAAATAGCCCCTCAACTTCACCCCACCCCTCCACTCTGTAGGTGATCTGACCTTCCTACCCACTCCCTGTAACGCTTGATTGCCCCTGTAATCCAAAGGTCTATCTCAGCCTTGATTATACTTAATGAGTCATCATCTCCTGCTCCGTGGGGTAGAGAATGCCAAAATTTACAATACTCTCAGAGAAGAAATGCCTTCATCTTTGAATGGAGACCTAATGCAGCAAGAAAACAGTGAAGTGCAGAACCACTGAAGGGGAAAATTTAGCTGGTTTGGAGTTGAGAAACAAAACCTATTCTGCTTCAGAAGTACTCAATGTACCTTAACAACATAGCCAGGTGCCTAATAAATGGAATGCACAGAAAAAAAACTCCCTATTTTATGACAGCACAGTGCAGGATAGCACGTATCTGAGCTGGAACACAATCACCACATCCAGTCACATTTCCACTCCTCAATCATCCATCACCAAACTATACAAGGCTCGCTTTGGGTCGGCAGTTGCAGGGGGCAGGGGTGGGGGAAACAATATTGTTTCTATTCTGCCAGTGGATGCAATGACAGAAGGAATGTAAGATACAAACCAGGAGAGTTTAGCCAATGACTGGAGATATAGATACTTAGTTTAGATGCCATACAATAGAACACAATTAAACAATGTTCTTTCAACCCAATTCCTCCCCCACATCTTTTATGTGGTTTTCTGTGTTTTCATGGGATATTAAACTTGTGCCTTTAATGTATAAACTATTTAAAGCAAAGTTTGCCACTGAATCACATCCAATTAAAACTGCATCCATGTAGAGAATCACAATGTCAAAATGTGATTGTAAAGCCATGATTATTAGGTAGTCAAATGCTACAGCAAAAATCCGTCAACTGACATTAGTTGAAAGAGCATCGAAGATGACACTAGATATCTCCCTGATTTTCTCGCCACAGCAAAGCCTCAATTTGAGGTAGAATGAAGGTGTCCACATTGATTCAGCTAACTGTACCCCCAGGATTGTGTGACTGCTAATTTCTCAGCTTGCATCACATAAGAACGCGAAAAGGAACAGGAGAAGATCATACAATTGTGAAGACCCATTTCATAGCTGATGGTCAGCAGAAGCTCTGTCTAGTCTGTCCAGTGAATGCTTTAGAAGCTGTTAGAGCACTTTGCCCTGTTTCAAATTGGTGTAACCAGTTTTCTACCTGGAAATTGTCCCAGGCAGAGAAGCGATAAGCAACCACTAAGCTTCTATCCCGCTGTTAGAAGACGATTGAACGGTCCCCTAGTACGATAAGATGGACTCTTGACCTCACATTCTACCTTGCTATGGCCTTGCACCTTATTGTCTGCCTGCACTGCACTTTCTCTGTAGCTGTTACATTTTATTCTGCATTCTGTTACTGTTTTCCCTTGTACTACCTCAATGCACCGTGGTAATGAAATGATCTTATGGATGGCATGCAAAACAAAGTTTTTCACTGTACTTCAGTACATGTGACAATAATAAACCAATTTACCAAGTTGAAGGCTATTCATTTAACTCACTTACATCTGAAACTCTACATCTGTTCAAGCCATAGAATTACGGGTGACGGCACAAGTGGCACAGCGGGTAGAGCTGCTGCCTCACAGCTCCAGCGACCCGGGTTCCATCCTGACCTCCAGTGCTGTCTGTGTGGAGTTTACACGTTCTCCCTGTGACCACATGGGTTTCCTCTGGGTGCTCCAGTTTCCTCCCATGTTCCAAAGGTGTGCAGGTTGATAGGTTAATTGGCCGCTGTAAATTGCCTGTAATATTCGATGGGAACTGATGGGAACGTGGGGAGAACACAAGAGGGGGTTAATTGGTGTAGATGTGTGCTTAATGGTCGGTGTGGGCTCGGTGGGCAGAACTTTGAATTAGTTTGGCCAAGGTCAGAGAAATTGCTGGTGAAAATATATGGGGCACAGCATATACAAGCAGGCACAGTAGAAGGAAGACGTTTAGTCAACTCCTGCCACATTCTTACGATTCAAGACAATATCAGTCCAGTGCTCAAGTAATAGACTGGCAGTTGAGTAGGCTAGCTCTGACCAAGGGAGACAAGATGAAAATAAACTGTTGTCAGAAAGAAAGACTTGCGTTTCTACAGAAGCTTTCATTATGTCCCACAGTACTTTTCTGAAACATGAACACAAAAGGAAACACAACAGCTGAATTGTGCACTGTAATTTCCCACTCACAGCAACATGACATTGATAAGGTAATCTTATCAATGCCAATTGACGAATCAATATTGGTCAAAACATAGGGAAGGGAACACTTTCTATTGCGGGCACCAACATCAGTACCAAGCACAACCAATATGCTAGTGTAAGCTGTAGAATATTTCTTTTTCATAACTTAACCCAACAGTGTTTCTCAGCCCAATCTCTGAAGAGCCTAAAACTAAGGAGATTCTTCAATTGTCACTTATTTACTTGTAGGCCTGGAAAATTACAAGGAAAATGTGTTCATGTTCAGTAGACTATCTAAATGCATTTCATATGGGATTCTTCCTATTGTAATTCACACAGCATTAAATAGAATTCATAGTAGAAAAACAGAACATGCTGGCGTTTATGTGCCAAACAATTTTCCCCTCGCCCCTACTTCATTTAACCATCAGCATATCTGTTCTCCTTGACTTACATAATTAGCATTCCCTTAAAGATAGCTAAAACCATTTGCCTCAAACAATCTGGATTTTCACCTTTCATCCACCATCTTTGTGGCTGCATTACTGAAAATCACTGATTAAAAATCCCTACTACACAAATTGACAATATACAGAAATATAACTTAGGTAACATACTTACTGTATAGTTATATTTATGTTTCAGATTCCACCTGCAGATTGGACACTGTCCCGAAGGATTTGGAGGTTCAGAAGCTACTGCCAAGTCTTTAACTATCTTCCCTTCAATCTGAAAGCAGAATGGATGAGTGTGGCCATTGTAGAAGGTGATTACGATGCATTTATTGGTCAGGAACAATCCTGAGTTCTTAGGGATAATTCAACAAAAGTGGAATTCACCCAAATGCAAAGGTGAAGACGGACTCTCGCTGTTATGGGCCAAGGATAAATTGCTACAACAATCAAAGCTCTCAACATAACTTCGGAATACATTTTCTGCCTTAGAATCTTGAGAACCACTGTCAATGTCCCTGACTTACACTGTCTGAACAAATGCTCCAAATCTAGAAGATTAGTGGCAATGTCATCACTACAGAGATATTATTGCAATATAAACTACTGGAGGAATTGGAGGGGGAGGTGAAGACATAGAAACCCATACACTGATGATTAGTACAGGATCTGCCTAGTCAGATCAATAAAAAGTGAATAGTTCACTTTTTTGGAAATGAAGAGTACAACGTATGAAGAAGAAACTCAGTATGATTTCAGGATGGGTAACATGCATAAGGAAACCACTGATTGCTAACTACAATCCTCCCTCGGCTGGCAAATATATGCTCCTCCATATTAGCTAACACTTGGAAGAAAACTGACGGTAGCACTTTTGAGAGGGGTAGTTCAATGTCCATCATCAAGAGTGACACGGCAGTACGACCACAGACCAAACTAGGTAAGTACTCAAGGACAAATCTGCTCAGTTGGGTCAGCGGATGATGGTCAGTGAACCAGCACAGGGAATACACTTACCTATCCCCATTCTCATCAATTTACCTACTGCAGACACATCCGTCCTTATCACTGACTGGAATGACCAGTGCACAGCCCTTCCAGAGACAAAGCCACTTCTTTGCCCTGAGGACAGGGCACACTCCATCAGGACAGCAACTCCAAGCCAGGCGTTCACAAGAACTGTGAGCTTAAGAAATGCATTCCACAACAAAATGTAATCTGCCATACGCCTTGCTCCACTGTTGCAATCAACTCAGGGGATCATTCTCTGTTTGATAATGACTGTAAAGGTCATGACAGAAGAAACACCAAGTGTACATAAAAGCAAGGTGCCAGTCTGGTGAATCTACAACAGGTATCGAGGGGGGAAAAATTTAAGACATTTTGATAGGCGCTAGTGCGAGGTGTTGCATTTTGGGAAGTCAAATCCAGGTTGGACTTTCACAGTGAACAGCAGGGCCCTGGGGAGTGTCGTCGAACTGAGGGACCTTGGAGTACAAGTACATGGTTCACTGAAAATGGAGTCACAGGTAGACAGGGTGGTGAAGAAGGCTACCAGCACGCTGGCCTTCATAAGTCAGGGCACTGAGTACAAAAGTTGGGAGGCCATGGTGCAATTGGAGAGGACGGTAGTGAGGCCTCACTTGGAGTACTGTGTTCAGTTTTGGTCGCCCTGTTATAGGACAGATATTATTAAACTGGAAAGAGTGCAGAGGAGATTTACAAGGATGTTGCCAGGACTTGAGGGACTGAGTTATAAGGAGAAGTTGGACAGGCCAGGACTTTATTTGTTAGAGCATAGGAGACTGAGAGGTGATCTTATAGAGGTGTATAATATCATAAGGAGCATAGTTGGGGTGAATGCACGCAGTCTTTTTCCCAGGGTTGGGGAATCAAGAACTAGAGGGCATAGGCTTAAGGTGAGAGTGGAAAGATTTAATAGGAATTTGAGGGGCAACTTTTTTTTAAAAACACTGTGTAGTATCTATGTGGAATGAGCTGCCAGAGGAAGTGGTTGAGGCAGGTACAATAACAACTTTTAAAAGACAGTTGGACAGGTACATGGATCGGAAAGGTTTAGAAGATTATGGGCCAAACAAATGGGATTAGCTTGGATGGGGCATCTTGGTAGGCACGGACAGTTGAGCCGAAGGGCCTGTTTTCGTGCTGTATGACTCTATGACAGTGAGTTACAGATTATGGGTAGATGCATCAAAGGAAGATGGTGATGTCTGGAAACACATTCCATTACAATGCCCTTACAGTCATTTTTATCTTGTTTTAAAAGGCATCATGGAAGCGATGTGTACAGCTTATAAACCTCTTCTTCTGACTCTTAGCTGGAATGCAAGAAATAATCCTGATGAAGAGTGTCGACCCGAAATGTCGACTGTCCACTTCCCTCCATAGATGCTACCTGACCTGCTGAGTTCCTCCAACTCCTTTCTGCATTGCTCCAGATTTCCAGCATCTCCTGTTTCGCCAAGGCCAAGGAACAAATCCTTCATCAGGCAAAACTCATTGTTAAATTTTGTGACCCTTTTTTCACCCTTCCTTTCCACTTTCTCTTGATTTTGGCTGGGTGCACTAATGTTGATTACCACTTCCCTATCATTCCTCTAAAAAACTCACACCCACAATTCTGACTTGCTTTTTCCCTTTGGAGCATTGTTGGTGTCAAAATCTGTTCATGTCAATTTTATCCAGGTCAGGAGGACAACTCTTGAACCTTCACTTAATTGTTCCTCCAGATCATTTCAATCTGTTTTATAAAATGACATTTCACCTGGTTTCTCAAAGATAAAAAGAGCAACACCATGCTAACACAATCCCTAGAAGGCATAGTGTCTAGACAGCCATGCTCGTTTAAAATCACAGAAACTTACAGCATTTAAGGTGGCCATTCAGGCTGTCATGTCCACTTTGGGCACGAATGAGCTCTTCAGGCTAACCTTAATTCCTAGATTTGGTCCAAAGATTTGTAGGTTTTTGACATATCAAGTACATATCCAGGTACTTCTTAACCACCTCCACATTTCTGTCTCCACCATCCATTCAGGCACAAATTCCAGGTCTCCACAATCCTCTGGGTGCAAATAATTTGTTGACAACTCTCCAATAAACTTTCTACTAATTAATTTAAATCTATGAAGCGGAAGTGTTGGAAATACCTAGCAGTTCAGACAGCATATCTTTACCTCATGTCCTACCTCAACGTGGCCTTACACCTTATTGTCTGCCTGCACTGCACCTTCTCTGTAGCTGTAACACTTTATTCTGCATTCTGCTGTTGCTTTTCCCTTGTACTACCCTGATGTACTGATGTTTTGAAATGATCTGTATGGATGGCATACAAAACAAAGTTTTTCCACTGTTCCTTGCTACATGTGACAATAATAAACCAATTACCAGAGCTGGGCCGAAGGGCCTGTTTTGTGCTGTATGGTTCTATGGAAACAGTTAACATTTCAGATCAGAATGGGAAAACCACTGCAATCACTGCCAAAGAAAGCTGTCCACTCACTCTAAGCCCCCCCCCCCTTAATTTTATGCAGCTGAATTAAATTTCTCCTCGGTCTCATCTATTCGAAAACCAAACAATTAAAGTCCATCTAATCATTCCCAGCAATAGCTTTGTGACCTTTGTCAGTATCCTTTATATCCTTTCCAAAATAATCCTGGCTGAAATGTGGTGACCCCAATTGCACACAGTAGAGTTATAGAATCATAGTACTCTAGCTGTGGTCTCATGCTTTATATAGTTGTAGGATAACTCCCTGTACTTGTATGCTTCAGCTAATAAAGGGAAGGGAAATTTTCTCTGGCAACTGGTTGCTTATTGGTTGCATGGTTCAACTATAGCATATTTTTAAATAAAATAATTTCCTTAGCCAGCAATACTCACTGTGATGGTCTGTCCCTCCTGTACCCGGACAACTGTAAAACAGATAAAAAGCAGCGGTTGAAAATCATTGTTTATGGTACAGAAGTTACGTAGGCTTTTTTATGGACCAAGTAATGCCAACAAAAATCAAGTGAACAAACTCCAAACACAACATCTCTTCACTGCACCAGTCAAATGACTGAAATCACACTACTACTCATCAGGCTCCTGAACAGATGAGGATTTTATTAAGAAAAGCCCTCAAAAGGAGATTCTTTTAGTCCAACAACCCAGGTTCAATCCTGACCTCCAGTGCTGTTTGAGTAGAATTTGCACATTCTCCCTGTTTTCTTCCCATGGGCTTCCTCCAGGTGCTCCAGTTTCCCCCCACATCCCAACGGCGTGTAGTTTGGTAGGTTAATTGCCCGCTATAAATTGCTCCTCGTGTGTAGGTGAGGATTGATTCTCGCTGGAGTGGAGGGGAATGTGGGGAGAATACAAAATAGGATTGGTGTAGGGTTGGTGGAGACATGTGCTTAATCAGCACAGATGAGTGAGCCGAAGGGTCTGTTTCCATGCTGTATGATTCTGCGACTCCGTGATTCTATCAGTGCAAGATTTATATCCAGTAGTACTTATTCAGCACAAGTAACCTCTCTAAATATAATCTAATTCATTAAATTGATGGCTATTATTCACACATGGTAGATATTGCATAAAAATTCCACACCTGCATCATTAAACAGGACAAAAACCTGGAGGTATCTCTGCAGACTTCGTTATCTATCAGCGCTCTGCTCTCCAGTAGCATGGTGATCATGTTTTCCTCATGTTATGGGAGCATCATGGCCATGACAGGGCTTTATGAATACCCTGGAGACAGTTTCAGACAAATGCCGTGTCAAAAGCCCTGGTTTGCACAACGGCGTATAAGAACTTTGGCTGCTGCTGAACATGTTTATACATTTAGTACAACACAGTGAGTTCTGTATTTTCTTCATCCAACTCGGTTTTGCACTAACTCTGAACTAATTTTGTATTCTGGATATACCGTTTTTTGCACTATTTGTACTTGCACAATTTTTTTGTCTGCATTTATTGTATGTCTTCTGTTTTATGTACGTCCCCTGTTGTGAGAGTCTGGGGGAAACGACATTTCGTTCCTCCATGTGTTTTTATGGCATATGGGTGAATGACAATAAAGTAACTTGAACTTATGAATATGAGCACAGCTTTATTGAAAGACTTGGCTTTAACAAGGGGGTTTCCTAGTGTTGTCCACAACATGTATTAGGCTGGGAGTTACTGAAAAAATAGTTCTATAATCTGACATCAGATATAGTGAGAAGAGCAGACCAGTCAGCCATCCAGTTGCTTATTTTCATGAATCAGATTCTTCTTCTTAGGTACTCCCTCAGGATCAAGGAGACCTTACTTCCATTCTGTTCTGCAGGTTCTGAGGTCGCTGATGAGGCCAATATGGGAATCACAGCCACCGCCACAGAAGGGGCAGGAAGTGGTTGGAGGAGCAAGGGGGCGGTGGGGGGGTGGATAAATTGTGAGGTGGTTTACTCCTTTCAGTGCTTACATGAGGCTGCTGTGTGCTCCTGATGCATGGCCTTGAGGTTCTCAGTCCCATCCTGAATCATCCTTCTGCATTTAGTGTAGTCATGGGTGAGAGATTCACAAGTCACTGGGCATGCTGCATTTTCTCAAGGAGGCTGGAATATCATGTTTGAATGTTTTCCTCTGTTCATATAACAATCTCTTCAGGATAGAGAGGCTCTTTTGGAAGTCCGGTGCTGGGTATGCGAGCGATGTGGCCTGCCTAATGTAGCCAACTTGAGTGTAACCAGAACCTAAATACTAGGGATGTTGAACTGGGAGAGGGCACTGACATTGGTTCATTTGTCCTTCCAGTGAACCCAAATCATTCTGTCCAGACTTCTATTCAAGCCCTACTATCCTATCCATTGCTAATAATTAATAAGCTGATTGTTGGTAATTTATTTCAGGTTCCACGAATGCTCAAGAAGGCGGCATCCCTCACCAAGGACCCACACCACCCGGGACATGTCCTCTACTCGTTACCACCATTGGGGAGGAGGTACAGGAGCCTGAAGACCCACACTCAATGATTCAGGAACAGCTTCTTCCCCTCCACCATCAGATTTCTGAACGGTCCATGAACCCGTGAACACTGCTTCATTGTTCCTTTTGTTTTGCATTATTTACCTATTTTGCAATTTATAGTAATTTTATGTCTTCACACTGCACATATCGTATTGGTTTACTATTGTCACTTGTACTGAAGTACAGTGAAAAACTCATCTTGCCTACCGATCGTACAGGTCAATTCATCACACAGTGCAGTTACATTGAGTTAGTACAGACTGCATTGATGTAGTACAGGTAAAAACAATAACAGTACAGAGTAAAGGGTCACAGCTACAGAGAAAGTGCAGTGCAATAAGGTGCAAGGTCACAACAAGGTAGATCGTGAGGGGGAGAAAGGTATTGTCGACCTTTCGGGGTGCAGGGCTTCAAACCGAAATGCCGACAATACCTTTCCCACCCACAGGTGAAGCTCAACCCGCTGAGTTCTTCCAGCAAATTGTTTGTTGGACCAGATTCCAGCATCTGCGGTCTCCTGCATCTCTATATATTGCCAGCACTATGCTGGCTAATGGATTGGAGGTGGGTAGTAAAATGACGAGCAAAGAAGTAAAGTTACTCAGTAAACAAACTAGTTAACGAGAAGAGGAAACAAACACAACAGCAACTGCTCTCAGTAAAAGCGGGGTAATTTCTCTAGAAAAATCAGTGAGCTAAGGATTTTATTTATGCAGGTTAATATTCTTTTTCTCAGTTAGACTTTGCATCCGTGGAGAGAGAAACAAAGTCAATGTTTCAGGTCAACAGCCCCTCATTAGAACTAGGAAGGAACTGTACATCACTTTTCCAATTCTGCGGAAATGTCATTGACTTGAAACGTTAACTCATCATGGTCTCGTGGTCTGGTACGGCAAATCGAAAGGGCAGTAACGCAAGAAGCTTCTGAGAGTAGTGCACTCAGCCCAATACATCACAGGCATATCCCTCCCTACCATCGGTAGTGTCTACCTAAGGCGCTGCCTCAAGAAGGCAACATCCATCATCAAAGTTCCCCATCATCGGCCCATGCTATCTTCTCACGGCTACCATCGGGTAGGAGGTACAGAAGACTGAAGTCCCACACCACCAGGTTCAAGAACAGTTACTTCCCTTCAACCATTCAGTTCTTGAACTGCACAACCCAAATCACTACCTCAGTATAGCAACACTATGATCACTTTGCACAACAATGGACATTGTTTTATTGTCCTAATTGTGTTCTTGTTTAATTTTGTATGTTTAATGTATGTTTTTCATGTGAATGTTGTGTCTCTAATGACAACAACCTTTCGCTCAATGTCACCAAAACAGAAGAGCTGGTCATTGACTTCAGGAAGAGGGGCAGTGCATATGATCCTGTTTATATCAATGGTGCTGAGGTCGCGAGGGTTGAGAGTTTCAAGTTCCTCGGCGTGAACGTCACCAATAGCCTGTCCTGGTCCAACCACGTTGATGCCACGGCTATGAAAGCTCACCAGCAACTCTACTTCCTCAGGAGGCTGAAGAAGGTGGGCATCTCCCCATTGACGCTCACCAATTTTCATCGATGCAACATAGAAGGCACCTTATCTGGATGCATCAGAGCTTGGTATGGCAACTGCTCTACCCGTGACCGCAAGAAACTGCAGAGAGTTGTGGATACAGCTCAGTACATCACAGAAACCAGCCTCCCCTCCATGGATTCTGTTTACACTTTTCGCTGCCTCGTTATAGCAGCGAACATAATCAAAAACCCCACCCACCCTGGACATTCTCTCTTCTCTCCCCTCCCATTGGGCAGAAGATACAAAAGCCTGAAAGCACATACCACCAGGCTCAAAGACAGCTTCTATCCCCCTGTTATAAAACTATTGAACCTAGTACAATAAGATGGACTCCTGACCTCATAATCAACCTTTTATGACCTTGCACCTTACTGTCTACTTGCATTGCACTTTCTCTCTACTGTAACACTTTATTCTGCATTCTGTTATTGTTTTCACCTCGTACTATCTGGATGCATCACGGCTTGGTACGGCAACTGCTCTGCCCAGGACCACAAGAAACTGCAGAGAGTTGTGGACACTGCCCAGCGGATCATGGACACCAGCCTCCCCTCCTCGGACTCTGCCTTTACCTCTCGCTGTCTTGGCAAAGCAGCCAGCATAATCAAAGACCCCAGCCACCCGCGTCGTTCTCTCTTCTCTCCTCCTCCATCAGGTAGAATATACAGGAGCCTGAGGGCACGTACTACCAGACTTAAGGACAGCTTCTACCCCATGGTGATAAGAGTATTGAAAGGTTCCCTTACGCAATGAGATGGACTCTGACCTCACAATCTACCTTGTTGTGACCTTGCACCTTATTGCACTGTACTTTCTCTGTAGCTGTGACACTTTACTCTGTACTGTTATTGTTTTTACCTGTACTACCTCAATGCACCCTGTACTAACCCAATGTAACTGCACTGTGTAATGAATTGACTTGTACGATCGGTATGCTAGACAAGTTTTTCACTGTACTGAAGTACAAGCGACAATAATAAACCAATGCTACCTCAATGCACTGCTGTAATGAATAGACCTGTATGGACAGAATGCAAGACAAGTTTTTCACTGTACTGCAGTACAAGCGACAATAATAAACCAATAAAATGCTATGTCCCTGTGATGCTGATGCAAGTAAGTTTTTTATTACGCCTGTGCATATACGAAGTCGTGCATTTGACCACAAACTTAACACTGTTTCTCCCTCCAAATGCAGCCTAACTGCTAAATGCTTGAGGCATTTTGTGCTTTTGTTTCAGATTTCCAGCATCTGCATTTTTCTGTCCTGCTCCCTCAGGTCTCCTTGCTGCTGTAAACCGAGAGAGGGTGGAGCAGCGCAGACACGCCCATCCACCAACCAATTGGCTGCGACGCCTGGCAATCAACGCACAGCACGGTCAATCTGCCAGCCAATTGGCTCCGGACCCGCTGTCAATCAAAACGCGCCCCGCCCCGCCAGCGTCACCCAACACGCGTGTGCCGCCGGCCCTCCTTCGTACTCACTTTCTCTCAGCCCTCGGGCTGGCATCAGTCCCGGAGTCAGCGGCGGCCGGTGGCCTCTGATGGTGTCCGGTGGAAAGCGCCAAGCGGAGGCCCAAAGAGACGGAGCCATTGGCGTCCGGCAAACCGCCAGCAGAACCCGCGTTGCCGACGCTACCGCCATCTTCCAAGGCCGGGAGGACAACTCCGCCCGCCCCTTCCGCTTCCGCCTGCTGCAGTGGCTGTCAATCAAATCCAAAGTCTGCAACAAGACATGTCCTTGGAGACAATGTCTGACCTGTGCCTATCTTGTACCTGTTGGTTTTATGTCAGCTGGGCATGAAAATAACAAAGGGAATTCACAGTCATAGAGTCATACCACTCAGAAATAGGCCATCATCTCCATCAATTACCCATTTATATTAATCTCTTTTACCAGCACTTGGTCTTGTAACTGCCTATACCTTGCTAATGCAAGTGATGATATTGTGAGAGCTTCTGCCTCCATTACCCACTCAGGCAGTGCTTTCCAAATTCCACCCACTCTCTTGATACTCTTTGGAGAGAAGGAGGATGAGGGGAGACATGATAGAGGTATACAAAATATTAAGAGTAATAGATAGAGTAGACAGCCAGCGCCTCTTTCCCAGGGCACCAATGCTCAATACAAGGGGGCATGGCTTTAAAGTAATGGGTGGGAAGTTCAAGGGAGATATCAGAGGGAGGTTTTTCACCCAGAGAGTGGTGGGGGCATGGCTTTAAAGTAATGGGTGGGAAGTTCAAGGGAGATATCAGAGGGAGGTTTTTCACCCAGAGAGTGGTTGGGGCATGGAATGCACTGCCTGGGGTAGTGGTCGAGGCAGGTACATTGGTCAAGTTCAAGAGATTGTTAGATAAGCATATGGAGGAATTTAAAATGGGGAGATTTGTGGGAGGAAGGGGTTAGATAGTCTTAGGCATGGTTTAAAGGACGGCATAACATTGTGGGCCAAAGGGCCTGTATTGTGCTGTATTGTTCTATGGTTTAAAAATCTTCCTTGGAACTCTGCTGAACACCTTACTCTCAAACAAGATCCTCTGGTTTTAGATCTGTCTGCTATGGGGAAGAGTCTCCTACTCTTTAGCCTGAACATGTCCTTCATAACTCCTTCTGGAAAATCATGATTTTTTTGGGGAGGGCAAACACAAGAGCCGCATAAATGGTATAAAAGAACTGCAGGTGCTGGAAACAAACTGCCGGGAGATCTCAGCAGGTCAGGCAGCATCCGTGGAGGGAAAAGGGCAGTCGACATTTCTGGACGACTCTCCATTTCCAGATGTTTCTGGAAGATGAAGGATCTCAACCGGAAATGTTAACTATCCATTTCCCTCCCTGGATGCTGCCTGATCCGCTGAGTTCCTCCAGCATCTTGTTTATTGTTCCTCCTCCAGATTCCAGCATCTGCAGTCTCTTGTGTCTGTAGATGCTTGAAATCTGAAATAGAAAAAGAAAATGCAAGAAACGCGAAGCACCATCTGTGGAAAAAAGAAACAGAATAAACAATTCAGGTTGTAGACCCTTCGTCAGAACCATTTTTTTTATTCATTCCAGGGATGTGGGCTGAGCCAGCATTTGATTGTCCACCTCTAAATGCCCTTGAGAAGGTGGCAGTTAGCTGCCTTGTTGAACCGCTGCAGGTATGGGCGTATCCACAATGCTGAGAGTTCCAGGATTTTCTTGTGTTCTTATCCAGGATAACAACATAAGGAACATGATGAGCAGTCGGTCATGTGGCCCACGGTAGTGTAGTGGTTAGCGTAACGCTATTACAGCGCCAGCAACCCGGGTTCAATTCCCACCGCTGCCTGTAAGGAGTTTATACATTCTCCCTGTTGACTGCATGGGTTTCCTCCAGGTGCTCCGGTTTCCTCTCACATTCCAAAGATGTACGGGTTAGGAAGTTGTGGACATGCTATGTTGGCACCGGAAGCGTAGCGACACTTGTGGGCTGCCCCCAGAGCACTCTGTGCAAAGGTGCATTTCACTGTGTGTTTCGATGTACATGTGACTAATAAAGATATCTTCTGTTGCTCAAAAAGTAAGTGCTATCCAGAGAGGCAGAACTGTTGGTGCTCTTCAACACACCAACAAAATCTGCAGGGCAGCCACCATTGGCCACCAGTGAAAAGACAATGACAGCCTCCCATTTCTGCTTCTGGCTTCAGCGGATCTTGGCCTCAACCCCACTTTCTTACTTCTTCCTCATAACCCTTGACTCCCCTATATACCAGGAATCCATCTGTCTCAGCCATGATATTGGCTCTGCTCTAAAGTTCCCGAGGCAATAGACTTCCAAAGATTTATTGGCCTCTGAGAGAAGAAATTCCTCCTCATAGAGTCACAGAGTCATACAGCATGGAAACAGGCCCTTCAGCCCAACTGGCCCATGCCGACCAAGATTCCCATCTAAGATAGTCCCACTTGGCCACGTTTGGCCCATATCCCTCTAAACCTTTCCTATCCATGTACCTGTCCAAGTACCTTTTAAATGTTGTTATTGTACCTGCCTCAGCCACTTCCTCTGGCAGCTCATTCCATATATTAACCACCTTCTGGGTGAAAAAGTTTCCCCTCAGGTTCCTATTAAATCTCTCCCCTATGCCCTCTAGTTCTTGATTCCCCAATCCTGGGAAACAGACTGTGTGCATTCACCTTATCTATGCTCTTCATGATTTTACACACCTCTATAATATCACCCCTCATTCTCCTACGTACCAATGAAAAACGTCCCAGCCTGCTCAACTTCCCTCCATAACTCAGTCCCTCGAGTCCCGGCAATACCCACGTAAATCTCCTCTGCACTCTTTCTTTCTTAATGGCATCTTTCCTTTAGCAGGGTGACCAAAACCGAACACAATATTCCAAATGCAGCCTCACGAACGTCCTTTGCAACTGCAACATAACATCCCAGCGTCTAAAATTGCATGCACAACGCTCTCATCTCTGTCTTCAATGGGTGACTCCTGATTTTGAAGCTCTGCCCTCTAGTTCTGGAGTCACTCTCAAGGGGACGTATGGTCCCAGCCTCAACCTGGTCAAACCCCTCAAAATAAGATCACCTAAATGAGGTTCAACCTGATCACCCTTTCCTCATAAGACAACCCCTTCATTCAAACAATCAACTTTGTGAACCTGATGCAGGGTTTCAACCTGAAATGTCGAAAATTCCTTCCCCCACCTCTGCCCCCACCCCCCCCAGATGCTGCTCGACCCGTTGAGTTCTTCCAGCAGATTATTTGTTGCTTCAGATTCCAGCGTCTACAGTCTCGTGTGTCTCCAACCAGGTAAACCTCTTCTGAACTGTCTCCATTGCAAATATATTTCTCCTTAATAGGGAGGCTAAAACTGAGTGAGTTGCTGTCTGTATGGAGTTCGCACGTTCTCCCTGACGCTGTGTGGGTTTCCTCCGGATGCTCCGGTTTCCTCGCATGTCCCAAATTTGTGTAACTTGGTAGGTTGATTGACAATCGTAATCTGTCATTCGTATGTACATGAATTGTAGAATCCAGAAGCAGATGAAGTGAATGTGTGGAGAATAAAAGCTTGTCCTCATGTAGGATTAGTGTAAAATGGTTGGTTGATGGTCAGTGCAGATTTGACGGGCTAAAGGGCCTGTTATCACACTGTATCTCTCTATGACTCTCTGAGCCGAAAAATGTGCAATAATCTGGGTGGTTTGTACTCAAATTGTGACTAAATCTATGTTTTATAAAGATTTATCATTACTTCTTTCTCTTGGTCCGGAGGAGTTTTGGTGTGTGATAGGAATTGGATGAAGTGGATTGAAACAAAGATTAGGCCTATGGGAGTGGTGTTCCCTCTCAATGACTGACAAGAACCTAGTTATCAGGTGTGAGCTGCTGTCAGTCTTGCCCAGGTGTGGCCCATACTCCATCGCTCTGCCATGACACTCACCTGAGACGTCTTCCATTTCATCTCGAGATACCAGATGGAACATGTTCAATGCATCGTGATGCACACGTCTCCAGCGAAAGAGGGGAAAATGTACCCAATATAGCCCTTGTCCTGATGGCCATCTTTGTGTGTGGCTGCAAGCCCTGCATAGAACCAAAGTATGCAAATACCTAAGTGTCACTACGTGCTAGGTTTGGATTGTCACCAAACACTCCAACAAACTTCTACAGATGGACTGTTGAAAGTATGCTGACTGGTTGCATCATGGTCTGGTACGGCAATTCGAATGCGCAGGAACATAAGAAACTGCAGAGAGTAGTGGACTCAGTCCAATACATCACATGCACATCCCTCCCCACCATTGGGAGTATCTACAGGAGGTGCTGCCTCAAGAAGGCAACATCCATCATCAAAGATCCCCACCAAATGGGCCGTGCCATCTTCTCGCAGCTACCATCGGGCAGGAGGTACAGAAGACTGAAGTCCCACACCACCAGGTTCAAGAACAGCTACTTCCCTTCAACCATTCAGTTCTTGAACCAACCAACACAACCCTGATCAGTACAGTTTAGCAACACTTGCACTAAAATGGAATTCGTTCTTATTTTGTTCTAACCGTGTTCTTTCTTGTAAAATTGTGCATAATTTTGTTTATGTTTTTCTAGTGAATGCTCTGTGTCTGTGATGCTGCTGCAAGTAAGTTTTTCATTGCACCTGTGCACACATGGACTTGTGCATATGGCAATAAACTCAACTTTGACTTTGCTGAGGTCCTACCTGACTCCAGTGTTATGAAAGATCGACCTGGTCTTGTTACAACGCGATGTTCCATTCAGTTGGACCTTACTGCACTACCTGTCCTTAAAAGTTTCTGCAGGAGAATACATTTGACCACAAAACCCATTAGCACGAAACATCCTGCAGGGTCTGTGCCTGAAGAAGACAGTAGATCCTGTGGGACGGTTCCCAAGCAAACTGTCAAAGCCATTTGGCAGAATGCCTCATGCCAGAACTCACAAACAAGCGCCAAGGCTTCACTTGGACGGCAGTGAGAGGGGCCCATCCCATCAGATCCTTCCCACACAGTAGGAGCCTCACTCCTGACACACATTATGCTCGAGATGGCTGCAGTGTGGATAGGACAATCGTCCACCTTTTTTTAAATGTGCAATGCATTAGCCAAAAGGTCCGGGAAAGGATGGAGTGGTCCTTGTCGAGGTTCGTTCCCAGTGGCTGCCTAACAGGTCTATGGCCTACCGGTTGCTCCCGGCGACACATCCTGAGACAAAAATCAGCTGCTGCTGGAAGATCATCAACAGTGAAACAGCAGGCAGAGAAATCGCAGATGGAGTTTAATCTGAACAAGGGTGAGGTGAGGCACTTTTGGAGGTCAAAAACAAGAGGAAAATACACAGTAAATAGCAGAAACCTTTGGAACATTGATGTACAGATTTGTACAGCGCAGAAACAGGCCCTTCGGCCCACCATGTCC
The DNA here is from genome assembly GCF_009764475.1 of Pristis pectinata. Classification (NCBI taxonomy): domain Eukaryota; kingdom Metazoa; phylum Chordata; class Chondrichthyes; order Rhinopristiformes; family Pristidae; genus Pristis; species Pristis pectinata. The sequence goes on from NC_067414.1 coordinate 94,420,507, forward strand.
ATGCTGACCTTTTTGCCCACCTACACTGAATCCCATTTGCCTGCATTAGGTCTGCGTCCTATGCCGTGTCTACTTAAGTGCCTGTCTAAAATGTCTCTTTAATATTTGACTACATCGGATTCCACCATCTTATCTGGCAGAGTTCTCGATATCAACCACTCTCTGTGTAAAAAACCTTTCTCCTCAAATCCCCTTTAAAACCCCTTCCTCTCACCTTAAACCTATTCCCTCTTGTTTTTGATACCCCTATCATGGTAAAAAGACTCTGACTAGTTACTCTATCTGTGCCTCTTATAATTTTATACACCCCTGTCAGGTCACCCCTCAACCTCCTTTACTCCAGGAAAAACAAGCCAAGCCTATGCAATCTCTCCACACAACTGAAGTCCTCCAATCCAGGCAACATCCTAGTGAATCTCCTCTGCACTCTCTCCAGTACAACTACATGCTTTCTCTAGTGTGGTGACCATAACTCCAAGTACTGTCTAACCACTATTTTGTAAAGTTCCAACGTAATGTCCCAACTTTTATATTCTATGCCCTGATCAATGAAGGCAAGCATGCCATATGCCTTCTTCACCACCCTGTCTACTTGTGTTGCCAATTTCAGGGAATACCCTGGAGACAGGAGCGACACACAAGATCTGTCTATATTTCACGCTGCCTCGGTAAAGTAGCCAACATAATCAAAGAACCCACCCACCCCCAACATTCTCTCTTCTCCCCTCTCCCATCAGGCAGAAGATACAAAAGCCTGAAAGCATGTACCACCAGGCTCAAGGACAGCTTCTATCCCGCTGTTATAAGACTATTGAACAGTTCCCTAGTACAATAAGATGGACTCTTGACCTCACAATCTACCTCATTATGACTTTGCACCTTATTGTCCATCTGCACTGCACTTTCCCTGTAAACATTACACTTTATTCTGTATTCTTTTACCTTGTACTACCTCAATGCACAGTGTAATGAATTGATCTGTACGAACGGTATGCAAGACAAGATTTTCAATGTACCTCGGTACATGTGACAATAATAAACCAATTCCAATTCCGTTTCCAAGATCCTGGAGGAACTCAGCAGGTCAGGCATCATCTATGGACAGAAATGGACAGTCTACATTTTGGGTCGAGACCTTTCATCTGGAGTGGACCCTTCGTCAAGGAAAACTGACCAGCTAATCTGTGTTAGTGTCCATTAGTCATTTATTTTGGGAGATATGAGGGTTGTTGACAAGAGGAGCATTAATTGCCCATTTCTATCTGCCCCTGAACAGAGTGGCTTGTTTGATCATTTGGGAGTCAAACCACATTGGTGGATCTGGAATCATATTTTGATCAGAATGGGTAAGGATTAGGAGATTTCCTCTTCTGGAGGGCATCGGTGAGCTAGACGGGTTTTAACAGAAGTCCACTGGCTTCATGACTATCATTAGATGCTGTTTTCTGAAGTTAAAGGTGAACAACCAAAATTTACATTTTTGCTGCGGTGGATTTGGACTCACGCCTCCAATAACTTAACCATTGTGCCAGCACTGCATAGAATATGTGGGTGCAGTGGTTAAGTAAGTGGATTAGTGGCCAGAGTTCTAGATCTTTAATCCAGACATACAAATCCAAATATTGAATAGTGGCTGGGGAATTTAAATTCAAATTAATAAATAAATCTGGAATTAGTATTTGTAGTGGTAGCCATGAGTGTCCTGGACCATCAGTGAAACTCCATCTGGTTCACCAACGTCATTCAGAAAAGGAAGACGACTATTCATGCCTGATCTGACTCAATATCCACTGATTATTTCTTTTACGTGTTCATTCAAGGGATGTGGGCTTTGCAGGCTGAGCCAAACGTTTAATTGCCCTTCCCTAGTTGCCCTGCAGGAGGAAGTGTTGAGCTGCCTTCTTCAACCGCTGCTGTCCTTGAGGGGTGGGTAATTCATTGTGGTGGCTCGGTGGAGATGCTCATGCCTTTGGGTTAGGAGGTTGTGGATTCAAACCCCACTCTAGAGAACCTGCATAAAGTCGAGCCTCCACAGCAGTGCTCTTGAAGTGATGTGCTAATTTTCAGATAAGATGGTAGTTATATGTGGTCCATACAGACCCTCCTGGATCAATGCAAGACATGGAAGAAAACAGGAGAAATCCCAAGTATTGTGCCTGATATTGCACTGCAAAGGGAGGGATATGGATTACGTGCAGGATATTGCACTGCAAAGGGAGGGATATGGATTACGTGCGGGATATTGCACTGCAAAGGGAGGGATATGGATTACGTGCAGGATATTGCACTGCAAAGGGAGGGATATGGATTACGTGCAGGATATTGCACTGCAAAGGGAGGGATATGGATTACGTGCAGGGATATTGCACTGCAAAGGGAGGGATATGGATTACGTGCGGGATATTGCACTGCAAAGGGAGGGATATGGATTACGTGCGGGATATTGCACTGCAAAGGGAGGGATATGGATTACGTGCGGGATATTGCACTGCAAAGGGAGGGATATGGATTACGTGCGGGATATTGCACTGCAAAGGGAGGGATATGGATTACGTGCAGGATATTGCACTGCAAAGGGAGGGATATGGATTACGTGCAGGATATTGCACTGCAAAGGGAGGGATATGGATTACGTGCAGGATATTGCACTGCAAAGGGAGGGATATGGATTACGTGCAGGATATTGCACTGCAAAGGAAGGGATATGGATTACGTGCAGGATATTGCACTGCAAAGGGAGGGATATGGATTACGTGCGGGATATTGCACTGCAAAGGGAGGGATATGGATTACGTGCGGGATATTGCACTGCAAAGGGAGGGATATGGATTACGTGCGGGATATTGCACTGCAAAGGGAGGGATATGGATTACGTGCGGGATATTGCACTGCAAAGGGAGGGATATGGATTACGTGCGGGATATTGCACTGCAAAGGGAGGGATATGGATTACGTGCGGGATATTGCACTGCAAAGGGAGGGATATGGATTACGTGCGGGATATTGCACTGCAAAGGGAGGGATATGGAATTACGTGCAGGGATATTGCACTGCAAAGGGAGGGATATGGATTACGTGCGGGATATTGCACTGCAAAGGGAGGGATATGGATTACGTGCGGGATATTGCACTGCAAAGGGAGGGATATGGATTACGTGCAGGATATTGCACTGCAAAGGGAGGGATATGGATTACGTGCGGGATATTGCACTGCAAAGGGAGGGATATGGATTACGTGCAGGATATTGCACTGCAAAGGTAGGGATATGGATTACGTGCGGGATATTGCACTGCAAAGGGAGGGATATGGATTACGTGCAGGATATTGCACTGCAAGGGAGGGATATGGATTACGTGCAGGATATTGCACTGCAAAGGGAGGGATATGGATTACGTGCAGGATATTGCACTGCAAAGGGAGGGATATGGATTACGTGCGGGATATTGCACTGCAAAGGGAGGGATATGGATTACGTGCGGGATATTGCACTGCAAAGGGAGGGATATGGATTACGTGCGGGATATTGCACTGCAAAGGGAGGGATATGGATTACGTGCGGGATATTGCACTGCAAAGGGAGGGATATGGATTACGTGCGGGATATTGCACTGCAAAGGGAGGGATATGGATTACGTGCGGGATATTGCACTGCAAAGGGAGGGATATGGATTACGTGCGGGATATTGCACTGCAAAGGGAGGGATATGGATTACGTGCGGGATATTGCACTGCAAAGGGAGGGATATGGATTACGTGCGGGATATTGCACTGCAAAGGGAGGGATATGGATTACGTGCGGGATATTGCACTGCAAAGGGAGGGATATGGATTACGTGCGGGATATTGCACTGCAAAAGGGAGGGATATGGATTACGTGCGGGATATTGCACTGCAAAGGGAGGGATATGGATTACGTGCGGGATATTGCACTGCAAAGGGAGGGATATGGATTACGTGCAGGATATTGCACTGCAAAAGGGAGGGATATGGATTACGTGCAGGGATATTGCACTGCAAAGGGAGGGATATGGATTACGTGCGGGATATTGCACTGCACAAGGGAGGGATATGGATTACGTGCAGGATATTGCACTGCAAAGGGAGGGATATGGATTACGTGCGGGATATTGCACTGCAAAGGGAGGGATATGGATTACGTGCGGGATATTGCACTGCAAAGGGAGGGATATGGATTACGTGCAGGATATTGCACTGCAAGGGGAGGGATATGGATTACGTGCGGGATATTGCACTGCAAAGGGAGGGATATGGATTACGTGCAGGATATTGCACTGCAAAGGGAGGGATATGGATTACGTGCGGGATATTGCACTGCAAAGGGAGGGATATGGATTACGTGCGGGATATTGCACTACAAAGGGAGGGATATGGATTACGTGCAGGATATTGCACTGCAAAGGGAGGGATATGGATTACGTGCAGGATATTGCACTGCAAAGGGAGGGATATGGATTACGTGCGGGATATTGCACTGCAAAGGGAGGGATATGGATTACGTGCAGGATATTGCACTGCAAAGGGAGGGATATGGATTACGTGCGGGATATTGCACTGCAAAGGGAGGGATATGGATTACGTGCAGGATATTGCACTGCAAAGGGAGGGATATGGATTACGTGCGGATATTGCACTGCAAAGGGAGGGATATGGATTACGTGCGGGATATTGCACTACAAAGGGAGGGATATGGATTACGTGCGGGATATTGCACTGCAAAGGGAGGGATATGGATTACGTGCAGGATATTGCACTGCAAAGGGAGGGATATGGATTACGTGCAGGATATTGCACTGCAAAGGGAGGGATATGGATTACGTGCAGGATATTGCAACTGCAAAGGGAGGGATATGGATTACGTGCAGGATATTGCACTGCAAAGGGAGGGATATGGATTACGTGCAGGATATTGCACTGCAAAGGGAGGGATATGGATTACGTGCAGGATATTTGCACTGCAAAGGGAGGGATATGGGATTACGTGCAGGATATTGCACTGCAAAGGGAGGGGATATGGATTACGTGCAGGATATTGCACTGCAAAGGGAGGGATATGGATTACGGGCCGGATATTGCACTGCAAAGGGAGGGATATGGATTACGTGCAGGATATTGCACTGCAAAGGGAGGGATATGGATTACGTGCAGGATATTGCACTGCAAAGGGAGGGATATGGATTACGTGCGGGATATTGCACTGCAAAGGGAGGGATATGGATTACGTGCGGGATATTGCACTGCAAAGGGGAGGGATATGGATTACGTGCGGGATATTGCACTGCAAAGGGAGGGAATGGATTACGTGCGGGATATTGCACTGCAAAGGGAGGGATATGGATTACGTGCGGGATATTGCACTGCAAAGGGAGGGAGTATGATTAAGTGCGGGATATTGACTGCAAAGGGAGGGATATGGATTACGTGCGGGATATTGCACTGCAAAGGGATGGATATGGATTACGTGCAGGATATTGCACTGCAAGAGGGAGGGAATGGATTACGTGCGGGATATTGCACTGCAAAGGGAGGGATATGGATTACGTGCGGGATATTGCACTGCAAAGGGAGGGATATGGATTACGTGAAGGATATTGCACTGCAAAGGGAGGGATATGGATTACGTGCGGGATATTGCACTGCAAAGGGAGGGATATGGATTACGTGCAGGATATTGCACTGCAAAGGGAGGGATATGGATTACGTGCGGATATTGCACTGCAAAGGGAGGGAATATGGATTACGTGCAGGATATTGCACTGCAAAGGAGGGATATGGATTACGTGCAGGGATATTGCACTGCAAAAGGGAGGGATATGGATTACGTGCAGGGATATTGCACAGGAAAAGGGAGGGATATGGATTACGTGCAGGGATATTGCACTGCAAAGGGAGGGATATGGATTACGTGGCGGGATATTGCACTGCAAAGGGAGGGATATGGATTACGTGCGGGATATTGCACTGCAAAGGAGGGATATGGATTACGTGCGGGATATTGCACTGCAAAGGGAGGGATATGGATTACGTGCAGGGATATTGCACTGCAAAGGGAGGGATATGGATTACGTGCGGATATTGCACTGCAAAGGGAGGGATATGGATTACGTGCGGGGATATTGCACTGCAAAGGGAGGGATATGGATTACGTGCAGGATATTGCACTGCAAAGGGAGGGATATGGATTACGTGCGGGATATTGCACTGCAAAGGGAGGGATTATGGATTACCGTGCAGGGATATTGCACTGCAAAGGGAGGGGATATGGGATTACGTGCGGGATATTGCCTGCAAAGGGAGGGATATGGATTACGTGCAGGGATATTTGCACTGCAAAGGGAGGGATATGGATTACGTTGCGGGAATATTGCACTGCAAAGGGAGGGATATGGATTACGTGCGGATATTGCACTGCAAAGTGAGGGATATGGATTACGTGCGGGATATTGCACTGCAAAGGGAGTGATATGGATTACGTGCAGGATATTGCACTGCAAAGGGAGGGATATGGATTACGTGCAGGATAGTGCACTGCAAAGGGAGGGATATGGATTACGTGCAGGATATTGCACTGCAAAGGGAGGGATATGGATTACGTGCAGGATATTGCACTGCAAAGGGAGGGATATGGATTACCGTGCAGGATATTGCACTGCACAGGGAGGGATATGGATTACGTGCGGACTATTGCACTGCAAAGGGAGGGATATGGATTACAGTGCAAGGGATATTGCACTGCAAAGGGAGGGAAGATTACTGGCTTCCCAGTGCGGGATATTGCACTGCAAAGGGAGGGATATGGATTACGTGCAGGATATTGCACTACAAAGGGAGGGATATGGATTACGTGCGGGATATTGCACTGCAAAGGGAGGGATATGGATTACGTGCTGGATATTGCACTGCAAAGGGAGGGATATGGATTACGTGCAGGATATTGCACTGCAAAGGGAGGGATATGGATTACGTGCAGGATATTGCACTGCAAAGGGAGGGATATGGATTACGTGCGGGATATTGCACTGCAAAGGGAGGGATATGGATTACGTGCAGGATATTGCACTGCAAAGGGAGGGATATGGATTACGTGCGGATATTGCACTGCAAAGGGAGGGATATGGATTACGTGCAGGATATTGCACTGCAAAGGGAGGGATATGGATTACGTGCGGGATATTGCACTGCAAAGGGAGGGATATGGATTACGTGCGGATATTGCACTGCAAAGGGAGGGATATGGATTACGTGCGGATATTGCACTGCAAAGGGAGGGATATGGATTACGTGCAGGATATTGCACTGCAAAGGGAGGGATATGGATTACGTGCGGATATTGCACTGCAAAGGGAGGGATATGGATTACGTGCAGGATATTGCACTGCAAAGGGAGGGATATGGATTACGTGCGGATATTGCACTGCAAAGGGAGGGATATGGATTACGTGCGGATATTGCACTGCAAAGGGAGGGATATGGATTACGTGCAGGATATTGCACTGCAAAGGGAGGGATATGGATTACGTGCAGGATATTGCACTGCAAAGGGAGGGATATGGATTACGTGCGGGCAGATGGGATTAGTTCCGTTTGGCATCATGGTCGGCACAGACTTCGAGGGCTGAAGGGCCTTTTCCTGTGCTGTACTGTTCTATGTTCTATGTTTTCTATGTTATAACAGCAAATAAGCTTCAGATGTTAGTCTTCAGATGCTTTGGGATATCTCTGGGCCTGAAGTAAAAGAACCAGGTTTCACATTTCACATTTCTTCTCAAACCGAGGTGCTTTAATTGTATCCTTCAAGAACATTCAGTTTAGTGGGTAGACATTACAATGAGAAGGAGCGACATAAAGTTGGCTCTTGGCCTCGGAGCCTTGAGGAAATTAAAATGAAAATTAAATTCAGCAGAACAGTTGAGGGACACATCTCCTCCCATGTGTGAGGGATGGATCAAGCATTGAAGTAATGTTTCCTCCTTACTGTTTCCAAATCACCTGGCAAAACACGCACGCACGCGCGCACGCGCACACACACACACACACACACACACACACACACACACACACACACACACACAGAGAATCCACCTCGTACACACAGGAGAAAGACCCTTTTGAGAAAGAGCATTAGAAATAATAAATAAATTAGGTGCCAAACGCAATGTTGCCTCTCTTGAGCCTGAAGGTGTACTTTAACTGTACAAACACTTAGGCCATCAGCTTTGTCTTTATTACACAGAGACTTGACTCCCGTGACACTGCTCTGTTTAGCTGGATTAAGCCTGATGTCTAAGGTTATCCTAACCCACAATGGTTTCCTTCTTTCCCAGAATGATGGATCGAAACAAAAAGTGTAGGATTACCCAACAATCAAAGCCAGCTTAAGCTAAAGACACAAAACATTGATTCCTGCAAAAGTACTTCACATTACTTTTCTTGGTAAGAGCCAGACCACACTTGGAGAATGCAATAAATCACAGGACGGGTGGTGAGGGACAAGGGGAGTGGAATATATCAAGGTGCCAGGACATACGTGTTGCAAGAACATACTATAGAGGATTTATTTTTTCTTTTACCACAGAATGATCTCCAACATTGTATACTAAAGTTAAAATCTCTGTTTTAAAGCACACCTAGTGGAGATTATTCAGTTATTCTTCTTGGATTGGATATGACGTGTAATAGTTATGGCGTCAGAATCATAGAGCCATGGAGTTATACCACACAGACACAGGCCCTTTGGATCAACTCGTCCACGCCGACCTGAGCTAGTCCCATTTGCCCCTTCAGTGATAAACATCAATATCACTAATTAACACATTAACACATTGGTTAGGATACTATTTCTATCCCTTAATGCTTAAAATGGCGTTCTGTTACCTAGTATCATCCTCCTTCTCCATGGGTTGAGGAAAGGGTTCTTTCCTTAAAAGTCCAATGCAATAAAGTTTCCCAATTCCACTTGAGGCCACGTTCCTTATTAATATTTACTGTCCAATGTCATAGAGTCATGTAGCTTGGAAACAGGCCCTTTGGCCCACTATGTCTGAAACAACCATCCAACGTACATTTACACTTATCCCATTTTACTCTAATCAAACCCCCCCCCCACCCCCCTCAGATTCTACTACTCACCTACATTAGGGGAAATTACAGTGATCAATTAACCTGTCAACCCACAGGTCTTTTGGATGTGCGAGGAAACCGCAACACCCGGGGGAAACATAGGCAGTCACAGGGAGAACATGCAAACTCCACACAGACAGCAGCCGAGGTCTGGATTGAACCCACATCACTGGAGCTGTGAGGCAGCAGCTCTATTCATCATGCCGCTGTGTGTATGGTCATTTTCAAGTAATAGAAATTCTCTTCTAATTATTTTTTAATCCTTTTTTCAAAAGCATAGTTGTGTTTCCAGATTGACATTTTAGCTGCCAAGTTATTCCCCACAGGGGCACAGAGATTGTGAATGCTCACAGTCTTTTTCCCAAGGCGTAAGGGTCTAAAACTAGACGGCATAGATGTAAGGTGAGAGGGGAATGATTTGAAGGGGTCCTGAGGGGCAACTTTTTCATGCAGAGGATGGTGGGTGCGTGGAGTGAGCTGACAGAGGAAGTGGTAGAGGTGGGGACAACTCCACCATCTAAAAGACGTTTGGACAGGTTCATGGATAGAAACGTTTAGGGGGATACGGGCCAAATGCAGGCAAATGGGACTAGCTCGGGTAGGCAACATGGACGAGATGGGCTGAATGGCCTGCTTCCACGAAGGGATCTACGACCTGACTCACAAGAGTGGGTAAAACAAGTCTCCTCTTCTTGGAGCAGAGAAGATTCAGTGGGGGTCTAATGAGGAGTTCTGATGGTGGAGAGAAACTTCCTGGTGGCGGGAGTAAAAGCAGAAAATGCTGGAAACACTCAGCAGGTCAGGCAGCAGCTGTGGAGAGAGAAATAACGTTACAGGTCCACTGACAGCTTCAGGAACGTAAACTGTTAATGGCAAGTACCTTAACAGTGTTGATGTACAGAGGGATCTTGGGGTCCAAGTCTCCTTGAAAGTAGCCACACAGTTTAATAGGGCGGTAAAGAAGGCATATGGCACGCTTGCCTTTATTACTTGAGGCACTGAGTTCAAGAGTCGCTAAGTTACGTTGCAGCTTTGTAAAACTCTTGTTGGGCCACATCTGGAGTATTGCATTCAATTCTGGTCACTCCATTACAGGAAGGATGTGGAGGCTTTGGAGAGGGTGCAGAAGAGGTTCACCAGAATGCTGACTGGATCACAGGGCATGATCTATAAGGAGAGGTTGGACAAACTTGGGTTGTTTTCTCTGGAGCGGTGGAGGCTGAGGGGAGACCTCATAGAAGTTTATGAGATTATGAGAGGCAGAGATAGAGTAGACAGCCGGTATTTTTTTCCCAGGATCGAAAAGACTAACACTAGAGGATATGCATTTAAGGTGAGAGGGGGATGTTAAGGGCAATTTTTTTTTCCACAGAGAGTGGTGGGTGGTTGGAATGCGCTGCCAGGGGTGGTGGTGGAGGCAGATACGATAGGGGAGTTTAAGAGGCTCTTAGATAGGCAGATGGATTTGCAGAGCACAGAGGGATATGGACATTGTGTAGGCAGAAGGGATTAGTTTAGTTAGGCATTCAATTCCTAGTCTAATTGGTTGTGGGCTGTAGGCCCTGTTCATGTGCTCAACTCTTCTATGTTCTATGTACAGTGGCAGGAGCTTTGTAGCCAGGGGTCATAGGTTTCAGGTATGTGAAAAGAATTGGAGGAGACAAGAGTAAATATATATTTTACACAGAATTACATGGGGCTTAGCATGGGGACTGGCCTTTCAGTCATGACAACACCAATGCCCTTCTCCAGCTTCCTGTCACTTCAAGTCCAGCCTTGGTCCTCTGTCACCTCTTGTGAGAGATCACCCTCTCCTCTATTCATTTCACTGGTCGGAACGAGTCCTGTATTCTCACCACTCTTCTGGGTAAAGTTCCTCGACTGGATTTATTAGCGACCTTATGATGTTATTTATTGCCTCTTGTTTCAGACTGCCTCAGAAATTTAAATGTCTTCTCCATTCATCCTTGGGCGCAAGACAAAAATCCAGCCAGTTTGGCTTTTTCAAAGCCTTTCAGTTCTTGTATCACTCTTACAATTTCGTTTTTTGCACCTTCTCCTTTTCCCCCCACATTTTTTTTGCAAAACAGTGACCAGAACTGTTCACAGAAATGCAAGTGTGATTTAACCAGGGTGCTATGCCAGTAAAGTAACCTCACAGCCCAGCATATGGAAGAAACAACGTTATGCATCCCGTAAGCTAAGGGCTGAAGGCTACAAACACCATTCGCTTGAGGAGAGAGGATGCTGTAATTGCACTGGTGTGGAGGTCATTGTTTTCGAACCACTTCTGATGTTGTGGTAGATAGTTTTGGTGTTACTAGCTACAACACACTGATGATAAGAGTCAGCAGAGTTCAGCTGTAGCTGCTTAAGCCATTGTTCTAATAATAGGCCTCAGTCTTTGGGCTGACTCGACATGGAAGACCAGACTATAATTACTGAAATATATGTACTTCTCTGTCCATGCAGGTCCACAGCAGACATTGGGTGGAGTCTTCTCTCCCGAGTTGGCAGAACTTCGCTCTGGCTGCCGTAAGAAAACTGCTGTGCGTTTACACAGAATCTCCCAAAGATCTTTACTGCCTTTGAAGTACTTCCTCAGGTGAACTCAGTGCTGTGATGGGGGAAGTGCAGCGTTCAGTACGTACGCAGCAAGCTCCCACAGTCTAGAACATAGAACATCACAGCACAGTACAGGCCCTTCGTCCCACAATGTTGTGCCGACATTTTATCCTGCTCTAAGATCTATCTAACCCTTCCCTCCCACATAGCCCTCCATTTCTCTATCATTCATGTGGCTATCTAACAGTCTCTTAAATGTCCCTAATGTACCTGCCCCCACAACCTCTGCCCGCAGTGCGTTCCACGCACCCACCACTCTCTGTGTAAAAAAAACTTACCTCTGACATCCCCCTTATACCTTCCTCCAATCACCTTCAAAGTATGCCCCCTCATGTTAGCCATTTTCACCCTGGAGAAAATGTCTCTGACTGTCCACTCGATCTATGCCTCTTATCATCTTGTACACCTCTATCAAGTCAAGGTGGTAAAAGGAGCAGAATTAGGCCATTTGGCCCATCGAGTCTGCTTCACCATTTAGTCTCGGCTGATTTCTTTTACTCAACCCCATTCTCCCACCTTCTCCCTGTAACCCTTAACCCCCTTATTAATCAAAAACCTATCAACCTCTGCCTTAAATACACCCAATGACTTGGCCTCCACAGCCCTCTGTGGCAACAAATCTCACAGATTCACCACCCTCTGGCTGAAGAAATTCCTCCTCGTCTCAGTTCTCAAGGGACGTCCCTTTATTCTGAGGCTGTGCCCTCAGATCCTAGACTCCCCTACTGATGGAAACATCTTCTCCACATCCACTCTATCGAGGCCTTTCTGTATTTGGTAGGTTTTCAATGAGTACTAGCAAGCCGTTCAATTGTAATAAACCGCCAGAAAAGCAATTACTCCTGTTATTTATTCTTGTCATATTTGAATGAGGCTAAGAGTTTGAATTCATGGCTTTGGGAGAAGCTAATCCTGAACTGATCCTACAGGAGTTAAAAGATTAGTCTCATGGGCACCTACCTATGGAAAAAAAAACACAACTGTGGGATTCAGGCAAGACTCCAACCCACTGAGCTACAGGTACCACCAGCCAGCAACTGCATACAATATTTTCAATAGGTCTAAAGGATGACACAGTGATACAGACAGTAGAGCTGCTGCCTCATAGCAGCAGAGACCCGGGTTTGATCCTGACCTCCAGTGTGGTCTGTGTGGAATTTGCATGTTCTGAAAGCACATAGGTTGCTTCCATCCCGCTGTTATAAGACTATTGAACGGACCTCTTGTACGATAAGATGGATTCTTGACCTCAAAATCTACCTTGTCATGGCCTTGCACTTTACTGTCTGCCTGCACTGCACTTTCTCTGTCACTGTAACACTATATTCGGCATTCTGTTATTGCTTTTCCTTTGTACTACCTCAATGTACTGATGTGGTGAAATGATCTGCATGGAAAACACAAGTTTTTCACTGTACCTCAGTACATGTGATGACAACAAACCAATTACCCAATTCTCCCTGTGTCTGCGTGGGCTTCCTCCCACACCCCAAAGGCATGCAGGTTGGTGGGTTAACTGACCACTGTAAATTGCCCCTAGTGTGTAGGTGAGGGGTAGAATCTGGGGAGTTAATGGGAAGAGAAATAAAGGACTGCAGATGCTGGAATCTAGATGAAAAGCGCTATGCTGCTGGAGGAACTCAGAAGTTCCTCCAGCATCATAGTGGAATTGATAGGAATGTGGGTTTACTGTAGGATTAATGTAAATGGGTGTTTGATGATTGGCGTGGATTTAGTGGATTGATGGGATTATTTCTGTGTGGTATCTCTGTATCTCCCTCTCTGTCTCTCTGATTCTATCATAAAGAATGAATATTCAGTGAACATTCAAGGGTTAAATGCTGACATTCAAGTAAACTGCAATCAGGATAAGTATCTATTCCCCACCCCCATTGATCCTTCAATTTAACATCTAACTATTAGTGGGGAAATACTGCTTTTAATGAGCCTTTTTATTGTGCATCTGTTATTGCTACTTAATTTAATGGCAATTAAATGAGAATATAAGGGATCTGCCACAGAGGATAGAGGCTTGATCGTAACCAGGTGCTGAAGGTGCATGGTTAGTTTCTAAAGCCCTCTGTCTGATTGTTGACCTGCCTCTGGGTCAGCTTCCCAGGCCTTTGATGGAATCATCAAATCTTACTGCACAAAACAAGATCATTTAGCCTATAGTGCTGATGTTAGTCCTTTGTACAAGTCATGCTTAATCTGTCAATTCTGAATTTTGACCTTGCCCTCACCCTCAAGTATGCAACTTCCTTTAAAAGTTATTTATGGAATCTGCTTCCCTCACCTTTCCGGATAGACCATTCCCGATCTGGTCAGCAGCTGAGGGGATGGTGGAGGCAAGTACTCTGACAACATTTGAGAAGTATCTGGACAAGCACTTGGAACTCCAAGGCCTAGTGTCATAGAAACAGGCCCTTCCATCCCACCTTGTCCATGCCGACCATCATGCCCATCTATGCTAATCCCATTGCATAGAATCATAGAACAGTACAGCACAATACAGGCCCTTTGGCCCACAATGTTGTGCTGACCTTTAAACTTCGCCTAAGACTATCTAACCCCTTCCTCCCACATATCCCTCTATTTTAAATTCCTCCATATGCTTATCTAGCAATCTCTTGAATTTGACCAATGTACCTGCCTCCACCACCACCCCAGGCAGCACATTCCATGCCCCAACCACTGTCTGGGTAAAAAACCTTCCTCTGATATCTCCCTTGAACTTCCCACCCATTACTTTAAAGCCATGCCCTCTTGTATTGAGCATTGGTGCCCTGGGAAAGAGGCGCTGGCTGTCCACTCTATCTATTCCTCTCAATATTTTGTACACCTCTATCAAGTCTCCTCTCATCCTCCTTCTCTCCAAAGAGTAAAGCCCTAGCTCCCTTAGTCTCTCCTCATAATGCACACTCTCTAAACCAGGCAGCATCTTGGTGAATCTCCTCTGCACCCTTTCCAACGCTTCCACATCCTTCCTATAATGAGGTAACCAGAAATGGACACAGTACTCTAAGTGTGGTCTAACAGGAGTTTTGTAGAGCTGCATCATTACCTCCCGGCTCTTAAACTTGATCCCTTGACTTATGAAAGCTAACATCCCATAAACTTTCTTAACTACCCTATCCACCTGTGAGGCAACTTTCAGGGATCTGTGGATATGGACCCCTAGATTCCTCTGCTCCTCCACACTACCCAGAATTAACCTGCATTAGGCCCAAATCCCTCTATACCTTTCCTATCCAAATGCCTTTTAAACATTGAAACAGTCTCTACCTCCTCCAGCAGCTTGCTCCAAATATTCCTGTGTGGGAAAACTTACCCCTCAGATCTCCTTTGAATTTCTCCCCTCTCACCTTAAACCTGTGCCCTCTACCTCCAGACACTCTTGCCCTAGGAAAAAGACTCTGACCATCTATCTTGTCTATGCCCCTCAGAATTTCAAATACCTCTATAGGGTCATCACTGAGCATCATACATTCCAGTGAGAGTAAACCCAGCCTATCCAATCTCTCTTTATAACTGCAGCCCTTCATTCCAGGCAACATCCTGGTGATCTCTTCTGCACTCTCTCAATTGCTACCACATCTTTCCTGTAAGGTAGTCTTTTTCCCAGGGTCGAAATGTCTGATACTAGAGGGCAGGCATTTAAGGAGAGAGGGGTAAAAGTTCAAAGGAGAGATGTGGAGCAAGTTTTTTTTTACATAGACATTGGTGGGTGTCTTGGAACATGCTGCCAGGGGTGGTAGTGGAGGCAGATACAATAGTGGCATTTAAGAGGCACACAGATAGGCACATGAATATGTAGAGAATGGAGGGATGTGGACCATGTGCAGGCAGAAGGGATTAGGTGTCATTACCTTAATTAGTTCAGCACAATATCAGGGGCTGAAGGATCTGTTCCTGTTCTGTACTGTTCGATGTTCCGGTGTGGTGACCAGAATTGTACATAATACTCTAAAATGCAGTCCAACCAATGTTTTGGATAACTACAATATGATATTCCAACTCTTACACTCAATGCCTCGGCAAGCATAACAAACGCCTTTTTCATGACCCTGTACATCTGTGCTGCCATTTTCAGGGAGCTATGGACCTGCACCCCAAGGTTTCTCTGTACATCAACACTCCAAGGGTCCCTGCCATTTGCTCTGGATGTCCGACTAGAATATGGCCTCCCAAAGTGCATTACCTCACACTTGTCTGGATTAAATTCCATCTGCCACTGCTCCGCCCAACTTTCCAGCTGATTTATGTTCCACTATATCTTAAAACAGCCTTCTTCGCAATCAACAACTTCAGAAATTTTCATGTCATCTGCAGTTTTAAAAATAACTCATTCAGGTTTGTGGGAGCCCTCCTCTCCAGACAGTCACCAACAGGTCAAGTTTGCAGTGGTTGTGGCTGGGTCAGGTTCCAATTGGCTGTCATCTGTTGAGGTTCAGATTGGCTGTGGCCGGGTAATGTTCCGATTGACTGTCACCAGGTCAGGTTTGGATTGGCCATGGTTAGGTGGGGTTCGGATCAGCCGTGGCTGGGTAATGTTCCGATTGGCCATCATCAGCTTTGTCCTGGTTCGGATTGGCCATAGCCAGTTCTGTATCAGCCTGGCAGGCAAAAGATCCCATTACTTGCTTACAAACCATCACCGTGGGCTAGCTGAGCTACCCAGTCCTAACCCTGGATGATTAAATCAGTAATAAATCTCTCAGTTGCCTTTCACTGATGCAACAGTGAACGACACCTCTCCTTTCAGGATACTTACAACCCTGACAAGTGTGGACCACTCCCCACATGTCAGGAGCTCTCAGCAAAGGCAGACAACAGTGATGAAAGCCTCCAAGGCTTTCAGTGCACCAGCATGATCTTTGGCCAACTGAGGAACAGTTGAAAATCAAGTTCAAGTTCATTGTCATGGGCAAATGTGCCCATGATGCAAATGCCATGAAAGTTAGCTTTTTGCAGAAACACCACAGTATGTTGCAAACAGAAGTTAACGGAAACTTAAATTAACATAAGTTATACATAACTTGCACAACAAAATAAATAAAAACAAACACAACGACATTAATGCATGTTGAGGGAAATATAGTCCGAGATAGAATTAAGGTTCTTCAGGTCGGCTCAAGAACCTGACGGCAGTGGGGAAGAAGCTGTTGTTGAACCTTGAGGTGTGGGTCCTCAGGCTCCTGTACCTCCTGCCTGGTGGCAGCATTGAGAAGAGGGCACGGCCTGGATAGTGGGGGTCTTTAATGATGGATGTCGCCTTCCTGAGACATCGCCTCTTGCCAATGTTCTCAATGGTGGAGAGAGCTGTACTCGTGATAGAACTGGCAGAGTCCACCACTCTCTGTAGCCTCGTGCTTTCCTGTGCATTGGAGCTCCCACACCAGGACGTGATGCAACCAGTCAGAATGCTTTCCACTGTATGTCTGTAGAAGTTTGTCAGTGTCCTTGATGAGATGCCGAATCTCCTTAAACTTCTAAGAAAGTAGAGATGCTTGTGCGCCTTCTTCATGGTTGCATCCATGTGCTGGGCCCAGGATAGGGCCTCTGAAACGTTGACACCCAGGAACTTGAAGCTGCTCACCCTTTCCACCACAGACCCCTCAATGAGGACTGGTGTGTGTTCGCCTGACTTCCGCTTCCTAAAGTCCGCAGTCAGTTCCTTGGTTTTGTTGGCGCTGAGTGAGAGGTTGTTGTTAAGACCGCACTCAACCAACCAATCTACCTCACTCCCGTATGTCTCCTCGTCACCATTCGTGACTCGGACAACAACAGTGGTATCATTGGTGAACTTGTAGATTCAGGACCTCGAATGTGATCAGTAGGGCAGCAGTGATTCCTGTCTCCTGCACATTTCAAAGATGTAGACAACCTACAAACTACTAGTAAGATGCCACAATGGTGATTCCACAAAAATCCTCCTAATCCATTGAGGGATAAGTGAGGAAATAGCAACATCCTTTCCCAGGCCAGCATCCCCAACAATGAGGCCTTGACTAAGCCAGTTGGCTCCAACAGGCAGGTCAAGTCATTCGCATGCCCAAAGTAGGACTCTCTGCTCTGAGCTTTGTCACAGCAAGGGGTGATGAGGTGGATAAAAGAAAAGAACAAGAATATCTCAAAGTCTCCTAGGAAAAATGTGATATGCCCACCAACTGGAACATAGAACAGTACAGCACAGGAACAGGCCCTTCAGCCCACAATGTTGTGCTGATCTAATTAAACACCTAACTGAACCAATCCCTTCTGCCTACACAAGGTCCATATCCCTCCATTCTCTGCACATTCACATGCCTATCTAAGAGCCTCTTAAGCACCTCTATTGATTTGCCTCCACCACCACCACCACCACCCCTGGCAGCACATTCCAGGCACCCACACTCTCTGCATAAAAAACCCACCCCACACCTCTCCTTTGAACTTACTCCCTCTTATCTTAAACGCATGTCGTCTAGTATTAGACGTGTCGAACCTTCGAAAAAGATACCAGCTGTCTATTCTATCTATGCCTCTCTTATAAACTTCCATCAGGTCTCCCCTCAGCCTCCGCCGCTCCAGAGAAAACAACCCAAGTTTGTCCGACCTCTCCTTGTAGCATATGCCCTCTAATCTAGGCAGCATTCTGGTGAACCTCTTCTGCACCCTGTCCAAAGCCTCCACATCCTTCCTAAAATGAGATGAATAGAATAGAATGCAATACTCCAGTTGCAACCTAATCAGAGTTCCGTAAAGCTGCAAAGCTGCAACTCTTGAGAATCTCAGTCCACGACTGCACAAAGTGGAGACGGAGCACTGTTAACCCCCCCCAGACCATACATTGGGAGACCACAGAAGCCCATTTCAAGTGGCAGAAGAAGTGCACCACCTCACAAACTATGCACCCACCCCTCCTGTCTGCCACCTCTGTGGAAGAGTATCCAGTTCCAACATTAGCATCATTTCACCTTGCAGAGTCAGAGTTGGAACGAGATTTGTAGCAGGAGCTTTGAAAAGAGGTGAGTCTCTGTGCCTGAGCTGGTGAGTTTCAGCTTGCAACAGTCTAAACGAGGCACATTTGCAAATTGTTACCTACTGATTGGCTTATTAACAGCAGCAAATAAAGGGAAGGCAGGTAGCAGTGGGGTGGCCATTTTGGAAGTGGCCAGTATTAGAGTGGGGGAGCTGAGGCTTTGGTTTAAGAGGTACAGGTACTGTAAGTCTCTGGTGAGTTACTTCCTTTGATTTTTGTGTTCTCTTTAGTGCAGAGTAGTGGGAATGGGTCAGTGGTGTGTTTAGTTTGTGAGATGTGGGTGTTCTGGGAGACATCCAGTCTCCCTGATAACTACATCTGCCTGAGGTGCATCCAGCTGCAGCTCCTTAGAGACTGTGTTAGGGAACAGGAGCTGCAGCTGGATGACCCTCGGTTCCTGCAGGATACTGAGGAGTATATAGGCGAGAGCTACAGGGAGGCAGTCACTCTGAAGCTGCAGGTAGCTGGGTGACTGTCAGGAGAAGGAAGGAGAATAGGCAGGTAGTGCAGATACCCCTGTGGCTCTTCCCCTCAATAATAGGTATACTGCTTTTGATACTGTTTGCAGGGGTGCTGGGAGGGTGTGTGGTATGACCTACCAGGGGAAAGCTGCAGTGACCAGGTCTCTGGTACTGAGCCTGGTTGTGTGGTGCAGAAGGGAAGTGGGGGGGGGGGGGGGGGAAGAAGAGGAGAATGGTAGTGCTAGGGGATTCCATAGTAAGGGGGGCAGATAGGAGATTCTGTGGATGTGAAAGAGACTCCTAGATGGTATGATGCTTCCTTGGTGCTAGGGTCAGGGATGTCTGGGATTGGGCCCACAGCATTCTGAAGGGGGGAGGGTGAACAGCCAGAGGTTGTGGTACATATTGGTACCAATGATATATGTAGGAAAAGAGATGAGGTACTGAAGAGGGAATATAGGGAGTTAGGTAGGAAGCTGAAAAGCAGAACCTCAAGGGTACTAATCTCTAGATTGCTGCCTGTGCCACATGCCAGTGAGGGTAAGAATAGGTTGATTTGGCAGATGAATGTGTGGCTGAGGAGTTGGGGCAGGGGGTATGGTTTCAGATTTGTTTATCATTGGGATCCCTTCTGGGGAAGGTATGACCTGTACAAAAGGGATGGGTTACACCTGAACTGGATGGGGATCAATATTCTTGTGGGCAGGTTTGCTAGAACTTTTGGGATGGGTTTAAACTAGTTTAGCAGGGGGATGGGAGCCAGAGTGACAGGTCAGAGCTTGGTTCCTTTACTGTATAAGTAGATGCAGAGTGTAGAAAGACTGAGGAAGGATAGGCAGTTGAAAGGGCAAAATTGCAGTCAGTTGGATGGGCTGAAGTGTGTCTACTTTAACGTGAGAAATATCAGGAACAAAGCTGATGAACTTAGAGCATGGGTAAGTATGTGGAACTATGACATAGTGGCCATTACAGACACTTGGCTGTTGTAAGGGCAGGAATGGCTGCTGGATATTCCGGGGTTTAGATGTTTCGAAAGGGACGGGTGGAGGTAAGAGGTGGGGGAGTGGCTTTGCAGATCAGGGACAGTGTCACAGCTGTAGAAAGGGAGGATGTCCTGGAGGGATTGTCTACTGAGTTGGTGTGGGTGGAAGTCAGAAACAGGAAGGGAGTGATCACTCTGGGAGTATTCTACAGAACACTTCCCCCTCCCCCCAATAGCAGCAGAGACACTGATGAGCAGATCAGGAGGCAGATTTTGGAGAGGTGCAAAAATAACGGTTGTTGTCGTGGGTGATTTCAACTTCCCTAATATTGATTGGCACCTCCTTAGAGTAAAAGGGATCGATGGGGCAGAGTTTGTTCGGTGCATACAGGAAGGGTTCCTGACATGGTATGTGGACAGGCTGACTAGAGGGGCCATACTGGACCTGGTACTGGGCAATGAGCCTAATCAGGTTTCTGATCTCTCTGTGGAGATAGTGAACATAACGCCTTGACTTTTACCATAGCCTTGGAAAGGGATAGGAGCAGATGATATGGGAAAGTATTTAACTGGGGGAGGGGGAATTATCCTACTATTAGGAGGGAACTTGGGTGTGTAAATTGGGAACAGATGTTCTTGGGGAAGTGCACAATGGAAATGTGGAGGTTGTTTAAGGAATATTTGTATGGGGCTCTGGATAGGTTTGTCCCATTGAGGCAGGGTAAGGATGGTAGAGTGAAGGAACTGTGGTTGAAACAAGATGTCAAGAGGAAGAAGGAAGCTTACCTGAGGTTTAGAAAGCATGGATCAGACAGGGCTCTGGAGAGTTACAAGGTAGCCAGAAGGAAGCTTAAGAATGGACTTGGGAGAGCTGGAAGGGGGCATGAGAGGTCCTTGGCAAGTAAGATCAAGGAAAACCCCAAAGAGTTCTACATGTATGTGAAGAATAAGAGGATGACTGGAGTGAGGGTAGGACCAATCAGGGATAAGAGGAAATGTGTGCCTGGAGTCAGAAGAGGTAGGGGAGGTCCTTAATGAATACTTTGCTTCAGTATTCACCAGAGAGATCTTGACATTTGAGGATGGTGTATGACAGGCTGATATGCTAGGGCATGTCAATGTGAGGAAAGACGATGTGCTGGAACCTTTGAGAAGCAATAGACTAGATAAGTCACTGGGGCTGGACGGGATATATCAAAGGTTATTATGGGAAGTGAGGGAAGAGATTGCTGTGCCTTGGTGATGATCTTTGTGTCCTCACTGGCCTCAGGAGCATTGCCAGATGATTGGAAGGTGGCAAATCTTCCTTTTTTTTAAGAAAGGGAGTAGGGATAACCCTGGGAATTACAGACCAATGAGTCTAACTTCAGTGGTGGGCAATCTACTGGAGGATATTCTTAGAGATAGGATTTATGGGCATTTAGAGAAGCATAGGCTGATTAGGGACAGTTAGCATAGCTTTGTGAGGGTGAGGTCATGCCTCACGAGCCTGATTGAATTCTTTGAGGATGTGACAAAGCATATTGAGGTAGAGCAGTGGATGTGGTGTACATGATTTTAGTAAGACATTTGATAAGGTTCCTCATGGAAGGCTTATTCAGAAAGTCAGGAGGCATGAGATCCAGGGAAACTTGGCTGTGTGGATTCAGAATTGGCTTGCCTGCAGAAGACAGAGTGGTGGTAGATGGAATGTATTCTGCCTGGAGGTCAGTGACCAGTGGTGTTCTGCAGGGATTGGTTCTGGGACCCCTGCTCTTTGTGATTTTTATAAATGACTTGGATGAGGATGTGGAAAGGTGGGTTAGTAAGTTTGCTGATGATACAAAGGTTGGTAGTGTTGTGGTTGCTTGAGATTATACCAGGATATTGATAGAATGCAGAGCTGGGCTGAGAAGTGGCAGATGGAGTTCAGTTGGGATAAGTGTGAAGTGATACCCTTTGGAAGATCAAATTTGAAGGTAGAATACAAGGTTAATGGCAGGACTCAACAGTGTGGAGGAACAGGGGGATCTTGGGGTCCACATCCATAGATCCCTCAAGGCTGCTGTGCAGATTGATAGGGTTGTTAAGATGTATGGAGTGTTGGCCTTCATTACAAGGGTATTGAGTCCACTACCTCTCTCCCCCCCCCCTCAATTGGGCAAAAGATACAAAAGCCTGAAAGCACATACCACCAGGCTCAAGGACAGCTTCTATCCCACTGTTATAAGACTATTGAACAGACCTCTTTTACAATAAGATGGACTCTTGACCTCACAATCTACCTGATCATGGCCTTGCACCTTATTGTCTACCTGCACTGCACTTTCTCTGTAACTGTAACACTATATTGTGATTTCTTTTATTGGTTTTTCTTGTACTACCTTAATGCACTGATGTAATGAAATCTGTATAGATAGCATGCAAAACAAAGTTTTTTTTAGTCTACCTCAGTAGATGCGACCACCAATAATAAACCACTTTACCAATTGCCCCACAGCACTGGAGCGGAAGCAAGTCATCCCCGATTCCAGGACTTCACCTTTTGAGGAATGAGATAGGACATAGAAGAGTACAGCACAGAACAGGCCTTTTGGCCCACAATGTTGTGCTGACACAGCTATTCCCTCCTACCTACAGAATGCCCATAGCTGTCTATTTTCCCCTCATTCATGTGCCAATGAATTTGCCTCCTCCACCTGATCAGGCAACACATTCTGGGCATCCACCACTCTGAGTAAAAAAAAATGTACCCCTCATGTCTGTTCTGAACCAACCCCCCTCTCACCTTAGATGATGCCAGAAGTAACACAATATTTCCAAGAAATGTGCGTCAGAGACAGGTGGCTGTTGTTGTCATGTGGGAGGAGACGGGAAGAGTGGGCAGTACTGGAAATGTTGGAAGAAGACACCACCTGTCTGCAGAGCTGTTTTAGAGAGAACTCATGGCAGTTCCTGATAACAGGGCATTAATATCAATGCCTCTAGCCTTATTACATGCAGTATAGTATCTGATTTTCAATGACACACCAGGGCAGTTTACTGTTAAACCTTCTAAACTTGTCCATAATAGTTTTGGCACCTCTTAATCTTTCACACTTGGTTTAGATGTTTTCACAAGCCCTGCTGGTTTAACACTGTTAAGAAAGGCAAATAAACCACTTCTATTTCCCTCTTTCTTTGTGTATTCAATAATTTGTAGCCAGCCACCTTTTCTCAGCAGTACCCCTGATCTTGGCAGTGACTGGCCATGACGAGAGGAACTGGAATAGGCCACTTGGTCCCTTGGCCTTGAACTTCAAATCCATTTACCCACCTCAATTCCATATCCTGTCATCTCCTGTCCTTGAAAACCAATTGACCCAACAACCCTAAAGTTTTGAGGACACAGATTTTCATGGCCATTTTGTAGAGCCCCAATTTTCCTTCTCAACAGTCTTGTTGCAGTTTATCATAGACTGTTAACACAGAAACAGGCCCTTCAGCCCATTGTCCCATACTGACTATCCACCATCCTTTTACACTCATCCTACATTAATCTCATTTCTTTTTTATTCTCACCAATACTCCCCAGATTTTACCCCTCACCTACACAGTAGGGGCAATTGTAATCTACCAACCAGCACATCTTGGATGTGGGAGGAAACAAGCATCTAGGCAATCACAGGGAGGACATGCAACCTCCATGCAGACGACATCTGAGGTCAGCATTGAACCTCTGCGAGACAGTGGCTCTGCTAGCTGTGCCATCCTCCTTAATTTTGTCAACAGAGGTAATGCTTTCTCTGTAATTGGAACTAACTACCACCTAAAACTACCCCACAAAGCTTCACAGGAGGGGTATCAAACAGCAACTAAACTGAGGGGCATGGATATGGTGAATGTGCACAATCTTCCTTCCAGGGTTAGGAAATCAGAGGGCATAAGTTTAAGGTGAGAGGCAACTTTTTCAGTATATGGCATGTATGTGGTGAGTATATGGAACGAGCTGCCAGAGGAAGTGGTTAAGGCAGATACAATTAACAACATTTAAAAGGCACTTGGGCAGGTACATGGATAGGAAAGGTTTAGAGGGACATGGGCCAAACACAGGTAACTGGGACTAGCTTAGATGGGAATCTTGGTCGGCACGGACTAGTAGGGATGAAGAGTCTGTTTCTGTGCTGTATGATTCTAAATTGTACATGGTGATAATTAGTTCAAGCCCTAATACTCCTCTATAGGAAGGATGTGAATGCAGTGGAGAGGGTGCATAGGACATTGCCTGGGATGGAGCACTTGTGGGGAGAGACTGGAAAGGCTGGACCTGCTCTCCGTGAGGCAGAGGAGACTGAGACGGGACTTGAATGGAGGATAGAAGATTGAGGGGCAAAGATGGGGTGGATAGTGAGAAACGTTTCCTCATAATAGAAGCTTCTAAAACAAGAGGGTATAGGTTTAAGGTAATACATTAGAAATAAGGTAAGATATCTTTATTAGTCACACGTACATCGAAACACACAGTGAAATGTACCTTTTGCATAGAATGTTCTTGGAGCAGTCCGCAAGTGTCACCATGCTTCTGGTGCCAACATAGCATGCCCACAACTTCCTAACCTGTACGTCTTTGGAATGTGGGAGGAAACCCACGTAGACGTGGGGAGAACGTACAAACTCCTTACAGACAGCGGCGGGAATTGCACTGGGTCGCTGGCACTGTAATAGTGTTACGTTAACTGCTACACTACAGTGAAGATATTTTTCACGTGGGGGATGGTTGCAATCTGGAACACATTGCCTGAGGGGGTGGTGGAGGCTGGTACTCTCAACATTTAAGAGTTATCTGGATAGGCATTTGAATTGTCAAGGTACAGAAGGCTACGAACCAAGTGTTGGTACTTGGGATTAGTATAGGTGGGTACTTGATGGTCAGCATGGACATAGTGGGCTGAAGGACCTCTCTCTGTGGTGACCAAAGCAATTTAAAAGGTTTAGGGAAGGAATTCTAGGTCATGCAAGGAGTGTTTGGAAAAAGGAACAATCATAGAGGCTCCTGGTGGGCTGGAGAAGGTTACATGGAAAGGGAGGGGAGAGTCTTGGAGGGATTTGGAAAACGGGGATGAGAATTTTAAACTCAGTGTGGCTGAACTGGAAGCCATGTTGGTCCAGGAGCACGGGGATGATGGGTAAATGGAATGCTGAGAGTTAGAACGCACGCACCACAGTTTTGGATGACTTCAAGTTCATGAAGTCAAAGTCGAGTTTATTGTCTGCACAAGTACATGATGCACAGGTGCAATGAAAACCTTACTTGCAGCAGCATCAAAGGCACATAGCATTAGAGACACAACATTGACAATAAAAACTTAATCATAAGTTATAGACAATTTTTAAAAGAACACAATTGTAGTGCGAAGTGGTCAGTGTTTCTCTACTGAGGCAGTGATTAGGGTTGTGCCGGTTGGTTCAAGAACTGAATGGCTGAAGGGAAGCAGCTGTTCTTGAACCTGGTGGTGTGGGACTTCAGGCTTCTGTACCTCCTGCCCAATGGTAGCTGCGAGAAGATGGCACGGCCCGGATGGTGGGGATCTTTGACGATGGATGTTGCCTTCTTGAGGCAGCACCTCCTGTAGATACTAATGATGGGGAGGGATGTGCATGTGATGTATTGGGCTGAGTCCACTACTCTCTGCAGCTTTGAAGAGTAGAATAGCTAGAGGTCAGCAGGGTGGCTATGGAATAGCCAAGGATAGAGATAAAGGATTGAAACACTATGTGTGGATGGGCATAGGAATAGGAGTTGGCCACTCAGCCCTTCAAGCCTGCTCTACCATTTAATAAGATCACAAACTGGAAAGAGTGCAAAGAAGATTTAAGAAAGTGTTGCCAGGACTCGAGGTACTGGAGTATCGGGACAGGCTAGGACCTTTTTTCCTTGGAGCATAGGTGAATGAGGGGTGGTACAGAGGTGTATAAAATCATGAGGGGCATAGATGGGGTGAACGCACTCTGTCTCTCTCCCCCTCCCCCCCCCCCCCCCCCCAAGGTTGGAGAGGGCACACACTTAAGGTAAGAGGGGAAAGATTTAATAGGAACTTGAGGGGTCCTTTTTTTTACCCAAAGGGTGGTATGTATATGGAATGAGCTGCCAGAGGAAGTGGCTGAGGCTGGTACGATGACAACATCTAAAAAGCACTTGGAGAGATGCATGGATAGTAAAGGTTTAGAAAGTTATGGGCCAAATATGGAGATACGAGACTAGCTTGGATGAGCATCTTGGTTGGCATGGACCAGGTGGGCCTGTTTCCGTGCTGTGACTCTCTCACTCTATCATGGTTGATCAGATTGTAACCTCATCTCTGCATTCCTGCTTACCCATGGTAACCTTTCACCCCCTTACTTATCAAGAACCTGTCTACCTCTGCCTTAAAAATATTCAAAGAATCTGCTCCCATCACCCTTTGGCAAAGAGAGTTCCAAAGGCTCTGAGAGAAACAAAAAATGTTTCCTCTCTGTCTTAAAACATTGGTTAGACTGCACTTGGAGTATTGTGTACAGTTCTAGTCACCACACTACAGGAAGAATGTGGTAGCAATAGAGAGCGTTCAGGAGAGCTTCACTAGGGTATTGCCTGGAATGGAGGGCTGTAGTTATAAGGAGAGATTAGATAGGCTGGCTTTATTCTCACTGGGACATGGGCTGAGGGATGACCTTATAGAGGTTTATAAAACTGAGGGGTATCAATTGCTGAGGTAGTCAGAATCTTTTTCCCAGGGCAGGAGAGTCTAGAACTAGAGAGCACAGGTTTAAGGTGAGGGGACAAATTTCAAGGAGATCTGAACGATAAATTTTCATCACAGAAGGTGGTGAATTTCTGTAACGAGCTGCTGGAGGAAGGATTGAGGCAAGTACTATTACAATGTTTAAAAGGCATTTGGACAGGTACTTGCATAGGAAAGAAGTAGAGGGATATGGGCCTAATGCAGGCAAATGGGATTAGCATAGATCAGCATCACAGTTGGCATGGAGGAGGTGGGCCAAAAGGGTC